>NC_139635.1:31828177-31995677 GCF_964638095.1 Poromitra crassiceps | reverse complement strand
CGGAAGTGTTAACACGACCCGGAAGAATTTGGCCCACCCCCGCGTATTTATTGCCGTCCATCGATATGTCTGGTAGATAACAGATCAAGCAGTACTGTGTCCTGTCTATATAACGCAAGCTCTATAATATGAAGAGCCTGTCCAGCCAATGACGGCTTGAGACTGGCTGCCACAGCTGTCAATCATCCCTTTTTATATGTCAAATAACTACTTAAAAACAAACTGATCAGAAAAATGACCACTTGCACAGGCATTAGCATGATAATAACTATCTAAAATGATACAAACCACCCTTGCGAAAAAATTACCTGGCGTGTACTGTGATTGTTTCGGTTGTCCATTTCCCCATCCACTAACATGGGGAGGCGGGCCTTGTGACCTATACTGGCACCTGCCGCCAGAGCGGCGATCTAACATGCAGCGGCTTCACTGAACGGGACCAGATCCTCACTCCATCTATTATATGTCGATGGTCGATGCCATGAATGCGGACTCATGGATCCCTCAGATCGCCCTTGTGGAACTCTCGAACATTTCCCCCCTTCTCACCTAGCTAATTACCTCCCTTCCCTGAACTTACGAACACTTAAAGACTCAATTTTCTATTTCTTTTTTGGACTGTTCCTTTTTACATTTTCAACTTTCTTCCCTGAACTTAGGAACATTTAAAGACAAAATTGTCGTATCCCTTTTTTGATCTCTTATTTACATTTTCAATTTTCTGTTATTTTGTAAATTTTATTTCTATAATCTGAAACTCTGTAAAAGGTTTAGCCCGGCATCATCTCGGCCTACCCCGGAAGGGGGTCCCCAGCTGGGGTCCATAGTTGGGCCCCTACTATTATAATACATCCATGGGCCCCTACAGTACATCGGCTCTCACAAGGTTCCTCCTCAGCCAGTCACTGAGGTGCGATCTCACAAGCACTACTTTTTAGCTTTCTGTACCGTGTTTGGTGACAACAAACCTGGATAAGGTGTAAAAAGATGGGAGACAGGACAAACGGTGACTTTCTTTCTCCAAAGCGTGTGGATTATGACCCGGATGTCCGTGCCCCCCGAGTTAGGAGTCCCAAACCATGAAAAGTCACTGCTGCCGCCTACTGGTGTAACATAGAAGTGCAAGGTATCATTTGACCTACCGTATTTATCAAGTTTGACCCAAAAATAAATAAAGTGCATCTTCAAAAATAAACAAGACCTTCATGAAAACAACATATATCTCAAAACCCTTTTTGTGAGTATCACATAAAGACAATTTAAAGTAATTAACCTCTTCTAAAGCCACCTATTTCTGAAGAAAATGGTGAAAACGACATACCCAAACTAAAATGCTTACTGTGGCTGAACCGCTAGGGTTACAGACAACTGCCTGACCTTTTCTGAAAGGTAAGACTTTGAAGTTTATGTTACAAGTGTCAGAATGACTCTATGTGTTACTGACCCTGAGTAACACCAGCTCAAACACAGTGGTTGATTCTCGCCTAGAATAAAAAACACTTAGAGTGTAAACAGTTACCTGTGGTTGTTGTAGGCCTATTTATGGCTAGAAACCCAATGGAGACATAGCCGCAGACCTTACCACATCCCAACTCAAAGAAGATGAAAAAATACCAAAACATTAGTATTTAGCAGTGGTTTTTGTAGGGAGATACCTAGGCGGGTTTCCAAAAAGCCATTATAAAAAGCCATTTGAAAAAGCCAAATAATCTGAAATGTTGTCTTTGTCTTTGTACAAAGACAGCTATAACTTCTGCTGTGTTGATCTGATCTGAAAAAGGAAGACAGGGTTCGATGCGCAAGATTCAGCCGGTTAATTTGGTATGTAGCATGAACAGCATTGTTCAGAATTAACTACCTAATTAATCACATAAATGACAGATGAACAGCAAAAAATCAGAAACGTAACGCCGGGGTTACGGTGCCATGCAAGAGGCCATCAGATTTCAGCTTGTGGGAACTTGTAAGATGAAAAGACTTGGGAAGCACTGACGGTAAGCAATTGGCAAACGCAACTTGCAACACAGAAGCACTGATTCGCTAGCCAGGCTACTGATTCACCACAACACAAGCTGTTTGTTTATTTTATAGTAACGAGTAACGGAGATGCTTTTGGGAAATGTATCGGAGTAAAAGTATAGATTTTATTACGAAAATGTAGTGGAGTAAAAGTGAAAGTTGAAAGAAAAATAAATACTCAAGTAAAGTACAGATACTAAAAAAAATACTTAAGTACAGTAACGAAGTATTTGTACTTTGTTACTTTACACCACTGCAAAAGGGAGTTGTTCCCCGTTCATCCCCATGTTAAAATGCTTGACTTAATAACAGGATTAAACATGTTTACAGCCTCATTCAAAACACGGTTTTGGTCTATAGCCTATAGCTAATTTCACCTTTCACAACAACTGTACAGGGGATGATTGACAGGTCGCCTATCCAGTGATCACGCTGCTTGCCAATGACGGACCAATAACAGATGGATCTACAGCTCTGGGAACCCCCGTCTCGTCCTGTCTTGCGCAAGCTGTGCAAGGCTGGTTGGCAGCAGGCCACACTAGGCTTCAAAACAGGAGTCCAACAAACAACAGGTGGCTATGTCCATATTATTTACAGTCCATGATTGAAACATACCTTATGAGGAGATGAAAGCGTCTGACCTGGTTTCACAGTACATACAAGATTGTAATCCGGGTGGTTAGACAGGATTTACAGGATGTTTTTGTCATTCCCTTCTTACATTCCAGATTTATTTTCTTACAGAAATCCTCTTAATATTTCATTATTATAAAATTGTATATTCCAAAATGTGGAATCTTAACGAATACACGTATTGTGTACTGATAAGGAAACCTGCCAAGTGTCTGTTGTTTATCAGAATGTTCCAGACATATGTTCTCAGTTTTATCTTGAGAAAGGTCACTTCTGTTTGTCAAAACAATATGAGACATGTTAAAGGTCCTATCCGTAAGTTCTAACTATTACTGACACCGGTGGCCATTAGAGTAACTGCAGGCAGCGTGTGAACGAGCTGATGCGTGGGCACCATACTCGCACACGCACAAGCAGCTGCCTGGCAACAGCAGAGGTGTTGGTTGCTTCGTAACGTTAACTCATAAAAGTCACTTGAAAACGGCAACCTGGACAATTTATCGGTCAGATCAGCCTCAAGATGCCCAGGAAGTATTCTGGATGAATTATCGGACGTTATTGTTGCATATTTGGCCGTGTTTTGGCTTACATTGGTTGCGGGGAAATGGATAGGATATTTACGTTACCGTGAGCCAGGAACTACCGTGCTTCCTCTGTATTGTACGGTACAGTATAATGGCTGGAGTTGACCAAACTGAACAATCAAACAATGTTTCATAAGCATAGCAGTAACATTAGGCATATTTACGACTGTTACATTCATTATCCACACAATACGGTAACGTTATTAGTGGAGCTCGGTGGTAATTTCTATAAATGTAAATCAATATTATTTAGTCGCGATTAGCATCAAGCTAACGTACGTTATACTAATGTGCAGTCCCACTGCAGCTAGTACTGTAACTGCAGTCAGAGCCTTCTTCCCCGGTACGTCTAATAGTTGACCAAACTGAACAGTCAAACAATGTACCGTGAGCATAACAGACAGTAACGTTAGGCATATTTACAACTGTTACATTCATTATCAACACAAGACGGTAACGTTATTAGTGGGGCTGGTGGTAATTTCTATAAATATAGCTAAATCTATTGGTTAGCCGTGTATAGCATCAAGCTAACGTTATAATAGGCAGACTCACCACCGCAGCTAACTGCAGTCAAACAATAATGTTCCATGACCATAAGCATAACGGTAATAAAGTTAGGGTTGCATTACTTCACACAAGACGTAATGTTAGCAGAGTTTCTGACCAGGTGGTAAATCCATTAGCAATCAGCTAACGTTATCTGGTCAAAACCACATTACAGTAGCTACAAGCAGCAAGGTCCCTCCATCAAAACACAGTCCCGACTCTAGTTTCCCCCCCGATGTCGGTCACATTGCTGCTGTCTGGCCAGACGGGCTTCACTAGATAAATATTTATTTATTTATTTTGTGTGGACTTTTTTCTGGAGTCTGTGTTGTTGTTATTTGCTTTTGCTAGCAGCTAGCGACGAACATAACGTTAGCAACTTCCGGTTATCCGTTTTCCTTGTTGGTATTTCCGCCGGAGCCATGAGGACAAGGCAGGCTTGTGAACGCGCAGAACGTCACATCCGCCCAATTTGCCGGGAAAGTATAACCCGTGAGAAGCATGATAATCCTGCAGTATCTTTGCAATGGGTGAACGCAGAGAGACGCGCGGCTGGGCTCGTTTTTTAAGTTAAAGAACGGCACATTCACTCATTGGTAATAGAAAACACTTTGTGAACGTTTATTTTCCGGCCAAACTTACTTACTTATTGTACCTTTAACATGCCCATAATACAATGGTTAGTTACTGCAGCTTTGTTGGTCTACTGAGAAAACGTTGGTCTCCCATTGCAAAGGATAATTATAATAAAATAATAAAACTCCACACACACACACGCACGCACGCACACACGCGCGCGCACGCACACACACACACACACACACACACACACACACACACACACACACACACACACACATATAGCCATGGTTTATCACACACACACACACACACACACACACACACACACACACATATAGCCATGGTTTATTTCTTCATTGGAATGAGATCAGAGAGATCAAACTCACCTCCGCTGGTAAGAGCCGCGCTCCATATGAGAGAGACGACCACTAGACTCACGACACGCTGGACCCCGATCATCCTTGTCTACAGGTTCCTCTGTCTGTCTTTAATTAGGCTGAAAGTCCACAGCATGCATTTCCTGGTTTAACATGAGGGTGTGGTAGTGTCTGAGTCAGAGACAGGTAGGGCAAGTCAAATATTTGGTCACGAACGTCAGAAAGGCGGGATAAAGTGAGCAACAGTTTAATTTCGACTTCCGGTTGTTTGAAAAAACACGTTTCCAAGCCTGCCTCTGATTGGCTTTAACGCCTGAATGCACTCGGCAGCTCTCTCATCTCAAACGAGCCAAATATTGTTCCAAATATTGTTCAATGTCAAGATGCAGTGAAAATATTAGTTACTAACATTGCAGTTAATCTGTTTATTTAGTTTAATTATGTGCAACATGTGGTGCAGGATATGTAGCAAAGGGACAGAGCAACAATGCTGATGAAGGCTTGACGCTGAAACGTTCGTTGTGCCGTCCCAGGTGACTACCGGTAATTACATTTTTGAAAGGACATTTTGGAGTGCTAGCCTGCTTCTTCTTTGCTCTTGTGACTTGTGTTGGCGCCTGCACCCAAGTGGAACTCTTGTTGTGAGTGTGCTCGCATTCGGTGAGTTTAGAGTTGAGTTAGTGTCTTATTATGGCCCGAGCACCGAGTGGTGCGTGATTGTTTTTCTACAGATTTTTAGGGGTTCAAACTCTGAAGCGGCTGAAACCCTATTGTTTGTAGGCTATTGATTTATTATTCATTCATTAGTATTTTTGGTAATGCTTTAGAATACAGCCCGCAAATAACCATGTAACTACAGGGTAACAAGACTGTAGTTATAGTATAACTACAGGGTAACAAGACTACAGGGTAACAAGACTGTAGTTATAGTATAACTACGGGGTAACAAGACTGTAGTTATAGTTTAACTACAGGGTAACAAGACTACAGGGTAACAAGACTGTAGTTATAGTATAACTACAGAGTAACAAGACTGTAATTATAGTATAACTACAGGGTAACAAGACTGGTTATAACTACAGGGTAACAAGACTGTAGTTATAGTATAACTACGGGGTAACAAGACTGTAGTTATAGTATAACTACGGGGTAACAAGACTGTAATTATAGTATAACTACAGGGTAACAAGACTGGTTATAACTACAGGGTAACAAGACTGTAGTTATAGTATAACTACGGGGTAACAAGACTGTAGTTATACTATAACTATGGGGTAACAAGACTGCAGTTATAGTATAACTACGGGGTAACAAGACTGTAGTTATAGTATAACTACGGGGTAACAAGACTGTAGTTATACTATAACTATGGGGTAACAAGACTGCAGTTATAGTATAACTACAGGGTAACAAGACTGTACTTGTAGTGTAACTATAGGGTAACAAGACTGTAGTTATAGTATAACTACAGGGTAACAAGACTGTAGTTATAGTATAACTACGGGGTAACAAGACTGTAGTTATAGTATAACTACGGGGTAACAAGACTGTAGTTATAGTATATCTACAGGGTAACAAGACTGTAGTTATAGTATAACTACGGGGTAACAAGACTGTAGTTATAGTATAACTACAGGGTAACAAGACTGTAGTTATAGTATAACTACGGGGTAACAAGACTGTAGTTATAGTATAACTACGGAGTAACAAGACTGTAGTTATAGTATAACTACGGGGTAACAAGACTGTAGTTATACTATAACTATGGGGTAACAAGACTGCAGTTATAGTATAACTACGGGGTAACAAGACTGTAGTAATAGTATAACTACAGGGTAACAAGACTGTACTTGTAGTGTAACTACAGGGTAACAAGACTGTAGTTATAGTATAACTACAGGGTAACAAGACTGTACTTGTAGTGTAACTACAGGGTAACAAGACTGTAGTTATAGTATAACTACGGGGTAACAAGACTGTAGTTATAGTATAACTATGGGGTAACAAGACTGTAGTTATAGTATAACTATGGGGTAACAAGACTAGTTATAGTATAACTACGGGGTAACAAGACTGTAGTTGTTATAGTATAACTACGGGGTAACAAGACTGTAGTTATAGTATAACTACGGGGTAACAAGACTGTAGTTATAGTATAACTACGGGGTAACAAGACTGTAGTTATAGTATAACTACGGAGTAACAAGACTGTAGTTATAGTATAACTACGGGGTAACAAGACTGTAGTTATAGTATAACTACGGGGTAACAAGACTGTAGTTATAGTATAACTACGGGGTAACAAGACTGTAGTTATAGTATAACTACGGGGTAACAAGACTGTAGTTGTTATAGTATAACTACGGGGTAACAAGACTGTAGTTATAGTATAACTACGGGGTAACAAGACTGTAGTTGTTATAGTATAACTACGGGGTAACAAGACTGTAGTTATAGTATAACTACGGGGTAACAAGACTGTAGTTATAGTATAACTACGGGGTAACAAGACTGTAGTTATAGTATAACTACGGAGTAACAAGACTGTAGTTATAGTATAACTACGGGGTAACAAGACTGTAGTTATAGTATAACTACGGGGTAACAAGACTGTAGTTATAGTATAACTACGGGGTAACAAGACTGTAGTTATAGTATAACTACGGGGTAACAAGACTGTAGTTATAGTATAACTACAGGGTAACAAGACTGTAGTTATAGTATAACTACGGGGTAACAAGACTGTAGTTATAGTATAACTACGGGGTAACAAGACTGTAGTTATAGTATAACTACGGGGTAACAAGACTGTAGTTATAGTATAACTATGGGGTAACAAGTTGTAGTTATAGTTTAACTACGGGGTAACAAGACTGTAGTTATAGTATAACTATGGGGTAACAAGACTGTAGTTATAGACGGTTTTAACTTGACAACAAAAACATTCTAAATTGAACTCCCGCTCACTTCCTGTTGCAGTGTTTGCTATGGACATAAAAGAAAAAAAAACATTCAAGTGCAGGACTGACCATTCCGTGAAAACCGTCTATAGTATAACTACAGGCTAACAACATCTGTACTTATAACTACAGCGTAACAAAATCTGTACTTATAGGGTAATTACAGGGTACCGCACCTGTACTTATAGTCAGTAGCGGCTCCAGCCAATTGTGCCTGGGGGGGCTAAGGAGGGGCTTAAATATTTACAGCAGGGGCTAACTTTTTCTACATAAATAGACAGTGGTTCTCTTCTCAACCTGTGGTACAGGTACCACTGGTGGTACGCGGGGGCCCCTCCCTCTCATACATTCATATGGTGGTAATTTCTCAGGTACTTGTGTAAAAAGGTTGAGAAACACTAATATAAGAAATTATAATAATATGATAGGGTGTGAATTAGGCTCTACTATTAGACAAGGAGGGCCCACTGCTTTTCCTTTGAGAGCCAAATCGCCAACCCAACATTATGCATGTAAGTGCTTCAATGAGCTGAAGACTGACTGTGTATTTAGCCCTATGTCACACTGTATATGTTGAGACTGATGAGTCCAGTTACACAAGGCTATATGCAGCACACACATTTAGATGGTAAATCAAGAGTTTATATTCACAATTTACACAAAAGATTTAAAATGTGCTATATTTTAGAGACAAATTAGGCTAATCACTGCATATAGGCTATATGTAAATAAACAGTGCCACATACACAGGCACATCCATTCATCAATAGTCTGTGCCAGAGTAAAAATAAATAGAACCATTGATAGATTGCACTATATAACAATCACGCCAGTGATGTGATGAACAAGACTGTATAGTGACTGAGGCGTTTTTTGATACTTTTATCAAAACCAGCTCACTGTGGCCGCCCTGAGACAGGGAGGTTGTGTGAGTTCGATCACCGGGCGAGTCATACCAAAGACTATACAAATGGGACCCATTGCCTCTGTTATGGAATCAGGATACTAACGTGCCTAGCCATTTAAGAGAATGGGAGGTGCTAGTGATTTGACGTAGCGAGTGCGTGGTGGAGCGAGAGAGAGCGAGTGGGCGTGCGTCAGTCAACGTCAGTCAGTCAAGGAAGTGGCTGTGAATGAATGAGCGGACAAGTCTAACGTTAATAGCAAAGTTAGCACATAGAATAATAATAACAACTGTACTGTACGGAAGAAGTGGTCGGTAATAAATGCAACATCATCTCAAGGCTACAGGCGTGTCCCGGTGTGCTACTGTTTCTCCCGCTGCTGTGTATTGTGTGGGTGGTTGGTCCCAAAGCTAAAAGTAAACTATACTTCGGCCCTGGAGGAGAGCAAACCTCCCCTGTGCTTCTCGACTACGGTCTGGGAGCAGAAGCAGGAAAGATCTTCCAACACCTCCCTGCTACAAACGGAGCATGCCTGAAAGAGGCGCCCACTTCCAATGCAGAAGTTGTGATCTAAAACAACAAACTTTCATGGGAGAACGACAGTTATGTTCACATTCACACCACACGCATGAGCACGGCGGCCAAAAAACACAACAGCACAGACAGTAGGCAACCAGTCTTAACAAAGCCATTATGTATATCAAATATAAATTCCATGCCCTGGCAGCCTACCTGCGCGCTCGATGGATGGAGCAGGCCACTTTGAGCAGAGCAGAGGGGGGAGGTCCTTCTATCACACCATGGCATAATACGCGCCATAATCACTTGCCAGTAGGGGGAGACCCCTCCATAAAAAATGGGCCGGCCCGGTTCTCAGACAGCCAGAGGTGTGTAAATGTTGTGTTCAAGTACGCTGGGAATTTTCACTTCTACTATGATGTATTAGCCTAGTTTACAGGGGGGGCTTAGGGGGGGCTTGTCTAATTTCAGGTACGGTACCTCGTAAATACCCTATAAGTACAGATCTTGTTACCCTGTAGTTACACTATAAGTACAGATCTTGTTACCCTGTAGTTACACTATAACTACAGTCTTGTTACCCTGTAGTTATACTACCCTGTAGTTATACTATAACTACAGTCTTGTTACCCTGTAGTTACACTATAACTACAGTCTTGTTACCCTGTAGTTATACTATAACTACACTCTTGTTACCCTGTAGTTGTACTATAACTACAGTCTTGTTACCTTGTAGTTACACTATAACTACAGTCTTGTTATCCTGTAGTTACACTATAACTACAGTCTTGTTACCCATATAATTACAGATCTTGTTACCCTGTAGTTGTACTATAACTACAGTCTTGTTACCCTGTAGTTATAGTATAACTACTGTCTTGTTACCCTGTAGTTATACTACAGAGTATAACTACCCGGTATAACTATGTCGTGTTACCCTGTAGGTCTTGTTACCCTGTAGTTATACTATAACTACAGTCTTGTTACCCTGTAGTTACATCGTTATTTGTGGGCTGTATTCTAAAGCGTTACCTTATTTTTTCTGCCGCGACGTAAATTCCCATGAGTTGGTACATCGCAGAGACATGAAATTTGGTCGTTTCTGCTCCAGAAATATTTTTGGAATCCGCCTGATGGTGACGCTATGTCAAATGTCAAAGTTTGAAAGGCCATAACTTCCAGGCATTTGTCTGACTTTCAAGCAACTATTTTCCACATGTTCAGCTGAACCTGCTCTACAAATTTGCCTCAAGGACCCTCCTCTGACCTAGACTGTTTGACCGATTTACACCAAAATGTAGCATCTATGGGGGGAAAACTCTACAAGTTTTCCTTTCGGATTTTTGTAAACTACTTTCATTTAGAAGTTGTGAGAGGGCGTGGCCTCCAGAGTCCTGCACCGGTTGGGTACCCACGAGCATATACCCACCGGTTAACCCGCAATATATATATATATATATGTATATATATATATATATATGTTTCAGTATACATGCTACAGCATGCGCTGGGACGCGTCATCAGTGATGTTGACTGGGGTCGTGGGGTGTTTCGGGTCTGACAACATCATACACCCTCGCCCAGTAGACCCAGCCGAGGCCGATTATGACCCCGACCTGCATCCCAGAAGCAGCCGCTCACGGATCAGCCTTCCTACTCTGTCTGCAACGTTGCCCGCGGAAGGGTTGATCACGCCCAATCCGCTGCAATAGAGTTTAGTGCTACACCGCAGTATTGCGAGACCTTCGGTGCATGGAGGTCTAAGGCCCTGTGGGGTGATTCCAGGCCGGGCACCTCCTTCGTCTCACCAGAACCTCCTGTGGCAAAAGGCAATCCTACCATGCCGTACCATGGGCAGGGAGGATGCCTCAAGGAGGCCTGTGTGCTGCACGTCATACACGTGCTCGCCCTAGCCTGAAGGACCCCAGGCCGCGCCGATGTTTATGCAGATTTTCAGGAGGCTGATCCGTAGCGTTTGTGGATTTCTCCCTCACGAGAGAGCCAGGCTGCAGTGGCGTGTCCAGACTTTTTTTACCAGGGTGGCACAAGTGGGGCACAGACTTACGAAGGGGTGGCCACGGCGCCACCCGCAAGGGCGGTGCAGAAGAAAATTTGACGTTTTTTGGACTTTTAGCCAAAAAAACACACACTCGCTCGCACTGTGCGCACGTCAGAATAGCGTTAATTTACCATGTTCGTCCCAACTAGATTACATATATCTACTTTAATTAGTAACACTACAGTGTCTGACGTTCCTGTGTTTAAAGCATAATTTAAGAGAAATAGACCCATCAATCACACAGAGTAGCACCATACAAATGTAATATAAAGCTTCCCAGTTCTACACACATAATTGACAAGTTTCAACTTTAGTTGCAATGTCTGGCAATTAACCACAATTCCATTGACATCAAGGCAATATCAAGATCACTGTTTAGGTTACTAAAGATAAATCTGGAACTATTAGGATTTTACAGTATATATATACGGTACGCACACATACAGCTGGGGGCTCCTGCTGTCAAGCTGCTGGCTTGACTCATCTGACTGACAAGGAGGAGAGCTTGTTGCTGCTCTCTCCTGCAGCTCTGACTGTGACTGACTGGTAGCAGTGCTGCTGGCTGCTCTGTCCTGCTGTGCAGCTTTTAATTTCTTTGTTTTGATGGAGAAGAAATCCTCAATGTTCTGATTTCTGATACTGTAATAGTGAAAAAGGGGAAAAGCAAGCACACTCACAAAAAACAGTTGGTGGGTGCACGGCTCAAAATGGTCTATGAAGGAGAAGAAAAGCCAGCACTCTCAAAAATGTCCTTTTGTTAATTTAATCAGGTAATTTAATCAGGTACAAACGTTTCGACAGAAGTCTTCCTCAGCGTACACTGAGGAAGACTTCTGTCGAAACGTTTGTACCTGCCATCTGCTTCAATTAAATTAACAAAAGGACATTTTTGAGGATACTGTAATAGTCACATGAATACATACTGTATGTCACTTTTATATATCTCTTGCACAATAGATTTCCTTGTGCATGCATGGATACATTTGACATGCTCACATCAGGCCTACAAAGTTACACAAGACAGATTTACCTAGCTAGCATTAGCATTGACAACCAAACAATGACTGACGACAGGTTTGCTCATGTTAGCAACTAGCAAGCTGAGATGAAAACACACCTGCTGCACCACATTATCACGTAGCCTAGCACACAGGTGTATTGTCCATTTACCCTGTTAGTAGCAGGCTTAGTTTTAAAGACAGGGTGAAGTTTCAAGTCTACCGTAACATGTCATGATATTTTTTTTAGCGAGGGTGCTTAATTTCAAAGTGAAAATCTCTGTGTTTGTTGGCAGGTAATGTATGTTGTCTTTCTTTAAACCACTGGCACAGGAGCTATGTCATGTGTATCAAAGAGTCTACTCACGCATGCCACAATAAATAAATAGCATATAGAACACTGATGCGGAAATATACCATTGAGGGACAGCGCTTGTGCCATATCCTAATGTTATGATACCCAGTATTGATATGTAGGATAATGTTGCCCGGCCCTGTGTGTGCGTGCGTGTGTCTGTGTGTGTCCGTGCGTGTGTGTGTACGGGGCTCTGGTGGGTATGCTGTCTAAAAATGAAACTATGATTTCTGTTCCCTGTTTATTCCAATCTCCAGACGAAAACATCCGTTTCTATAGTAAAGTTGAGTCAAATGTAGATCTGAAACCCTCCTGTCTGTCGTCAAACTTCCTCTTTCCTTGCAGTGTTCCATCGAAAATCCCCAGATTCTCTGAAATGTATCTGATCAATTCTCTAAAATTAAGGTCACCAAAATCACATGATTCTCGTGTTAAGGTAAACATGTTGACATGTTTCCTTTGTACTGACAAATTAAGTAAAATGTTAACATTATGTGTGTCTCTGATAGAAGTAAGGGTTATAGTAAATGTTAACAAAAGGCTAATCTGCTTGCTGGCTTATAGACTGTACGGTCCATGTTTTTATCGAGAAGGCCGGAATTGGGTGGCATTTGCCATGTTGAGGTTTACCAGAAATGTATAGCAAAAGCCTGGGGTTTTCCATCAACTCTTATAAGATATGAAAGTTTTGCATGAAATGTGGGAGCATGCATGTTTGTGGAGAAGCAATGTCACATCTGAAAGTGTAAGTCTCCAGTTCCTGATTGAAGAGGCAGTGTCACATCTGGAAGTGAAAGCTTCCAGTTCCGGAGAAAACCAGCCCTCCCCAACTGGAAAAATAGGAAAGGAGAAGTTGACTGACGGGAAATCATTGTCAGAAGACAGAGGACCACCCACTTTTGTAATTGCTTATTAAGAGGGTCTGTGGCTATGGAAAAGGGTCAATCTCTGATGGCCGATTGATACCAGGAGAGGAGTTGACCCAGATCTGTGTATTGTATTGAGCTTTTATATTCAATGTCTGTTGTCAATTAATTCTCAGAAATAAATGTCAGATATACTGTAACAAATTGTCTCACTCTATTTTACTTCACCATTCCATGGGACGCGCCGGGAAGGCAGAGTAGAGATTGGCTAAACTAACCTTCTGATAACTTATGCCTTGTACCAGAAAAAGACCTTCCTGAATCAACACACCTGGTCCATGTAGCCGCCAGGAATCAGACAGAGGACGCTTCACTTCGTCACACACACACACACACACACACACACACACACATGACATTGGTTTGTTTGGCGTTAAGTTGTTTGCTGCTCAGCTGCGCCAAATCCTCAAATCAAGATCTTCTTCTCTGGGGCTTTCGGCAGGCTAGACACTACTATGGCTCATTACTGCCTCTCAGGTTTAAGACTGGATTGCGCCTATAAACGGGAGCTTGGTTTACTGACTGTGCAGAGAGCCAATCATATGGGGTGGCACCTGGGGTGGCCAATCAGATTCTAGGGGTGGCCCATGCCACCCCAGGCCACTCCCTAGACACGCCACTGCCAGGCTGGGGTGCTAAAACCATCCCGTACCGGATGCCGTCTCTCCGACCGTCAACTGTCTCTCTTATATATATATATAAAATATATATATTTATATATATATATATATAAAATATATATATTTATATATATATATATATATATATATATATATATATATATATATATATATATATATATATATATATATATTTTTTTTTTATATTTATATATATATATATATATATATATATTTTTTTTATATATATATATATATATATATATATATATATATATATATATATATATATATATATAATATATATATATATATATATAATATATATATATATAACCTTCGTTATTTCGAATCCCACATAGGTTACGCCAAACCCCACATAGGTTACGCTAAAACCACGACCGCAAAGCGTCCTGCCTGTATTTGGCCAGTCGACAGGAAAGTATCGCGGGACTTCACGAGACTTGGTGACCTAGATCACGTTTGAGGTAATTTGATCCCTGTGCACTCCAGGAAACAGCCTGGGGTGAAATAACACTCTGCTGGATGTTGACGGATCAGATTATGGCGATATTTGGCGAAAAAGGGAAGAAAAATAGCTATTTAGATGCAGGAAATACAGGCTCACACTTGGCCCCAAATCAACTCCACTTTACGACTGACTTGGACGCTATTGATATCAAAACAACGCTAGGATGCCCAGATACGCCGCGGGGATCGCCTGGTGAGTGGACAAATCATAATTAATGGCAGGAGATGGCTCCAGGTTCGAAAAAACCGAAATTCTCCTTTAAACCGAGCCGAGGTCCTGACTCTCTGTGGTCATTAAAGATCCCATCGGCACTCTTCACAAGAGTAGAGGTGTGACCCCGGTGCCCTGGCTAAATTCCCAAAAAACAGGCCGTCCTTCAATCATGGCCACCTAATCATCCCTCGTTACTTAATTGGCACATTCAGTCCTCAACTCTCCACCGTGATAGCTGATGTGTGGTGAGCGTTCTGGCGCAATCTGGCTGCCGTGCATCACCCAGGTAGGGGCTACACATCGGTGGTGGTTGAGTTAAGTTCCCTCCCCTGATATGTGAAGCGCTTTGAGTGTCTAGCAAGGCGGCGGCGCTATATAAATCCAATCAATTATATTTAGGCTATATAGGCCTATATATATATATTTCTGTAAATTCACATGGCCTGACAGTATTATTAATGAGAAGCAGGCGACACACAATAGACTGGCTGAAAGTGTGCTGTAACCAAACACATATAAGGTCTGAAATGAGTAAGCTGTTTTTTATGTCCTCCTGAGCATGCCTCCAGTAGTCAAATGCAAGAAATGTATTCAAAAGTAATTGAAAGTAATCAGTTACATTATTCCATCTTGTGAAGGACTCTGCATGAGTATATCTTGGTCAAATGTAAAAAATGCAAGTTGCCTTCAAAAACAATCCAAGGTAGGTTGGAATAATTAAAATGCCTTTATTTTACATGGCAAAGAAAAATGGGTAACACTTTATAATAACGTTCAGTAGTAAATCATTTATAAGCTATTAGTTAATGATGAAGTAATGATGAACTAGTCATTTACAAAACATTTGTAGATGATTAATAAGTGTTATGTAAACATATAAAAAATGTGTTGTAAGTCATCTATAAACTTTTAGTAAATCATTAAATGATCATAAATCGTAATTAGTCAATATATTACGAATCACTTGTAAGTCATTAAAAGTTTTTATATTCCAACCATTATCTCTATAGATATTGTTAATCATGAACAAATGATAAGCAAATCATTAGTAAATGATTATAAGTAATTAGTTCATATACATTATAACTAACTTCTAAGTCATTCAGTCTTTATATTCTAAACATCTGTTCTGTCTACCAGTATCTCGTCACTTTACACATTTGTTAATCATGAACAAATGATGAACAAATGATTAGTAATGATCTGTATGTAGCCTACAGTAATTTGTTGATGTATCATTAATGACTTAAGGTAGCCTGTTAAAAGCCTCAAAACAATTATCAGTGGTGTAGTCTACGTGATACGCAGGTATACGCAGTATACCCACTAGGAAAGCTCCAGGATTTGAGTATACCCACTTAAAAATGCCCAATAAAAAAATGCAACAATAGTTTTGTGACAAAACTTTCACTTCAATGATTTTGTTTCACAAATACCGGGTAGATAACAGGGGAAGGCATCTCCTCTGGTTTTGAAATACCACTTGCATCAAATCAAAATCTAATTGTGTCTGCTATTAAATTACCACAAAAATACACAAGGACACATATTTAGGTTTGTTTATTTATAGGCTACTTAATTTAGGCCTATATGTCATTATTTAGAGAGAGAGATATATATATCGTCCCTTTTTTCACTTTTTTACTTTTTGTCATAAATCAGTGCCATTGGTCACCCTTCACATCTCTGTGTGGTTTTTACCAAAATGCAACCAATGGAAAAGCATTAAAACGATCTTGTGAGTAAATCTCGTAACGCCATTCGCCCTCAATCTGTCAGTCAAACCTCGAAATTCGTCCCCTACCTCCGTCTGTACCCCCCCCCCCCCCACGCAGGACAATAAACCCACGGCAGATGTGCTGTGTATTTCTCATATCGTTTTGACTAATCCTGGCTTCCTCTGACGTTAATAGATCAATCAAATGTTTTCCAGTTATTCCTAGGCTGCAAACTTGTTTTAACATGCAAATCGGAGTGTTTTCTGACGAGAATAAAGTAACTATGTTATGTCAGACTGTTCTCATCCCAATGCCAAAGCCCCCGCCTCGGCCATGAGAGGCGAGGAGGGCTGCGCGCGCCCACGCGGCCCGGAGCTTGGGGCTCATGCATGAGCATACCACTTATCTCCCGCCTGACTGGCCGGGAGAGAGTGCTTCCAAGTCGGACTGATAATATAAACAACATAATTTGAGCTTATCCAGGTAAGATATTGTAACGGGTTGGGTTTGTGTGCTACTGTTGCGTGTTATACTGTTCTGTGCATGGGGGTTAACACTGGGATTGACATGTCTGTGGGGATTTACGGGGGGTCTGTGAAGGCGACATTTAGCCAGTGGGGGGGGTGAGAGAGGGGTTCACCTGTGATTGGCTGGGGGGAGGGGAGCTGTGCGAGCGGGGGACAGCTCGGCGAGTTGGTGTGTGGAACCTGAGAGGGAAGGCTGTGTGGGGGTGAAGAGCGGAGAAGCTAGGAGAGATAGCGGGGTTTTGGGTGTGTGTTGTGGGGTTTGTTTTGGCGTGGGCTACGGCTGACAGTAGCCCTCGGACCGTGTGTTAACAGAATAAAGTGCGGTGACTAGATCCTGACTCTCGCCTGGTTCCTGACAATGCTACACTGGCGTCAGAAGTTAAAACTAATGACTAGAAGACTCGGGCGCGACCTGGCGTTAGCGGTTAGCTGTTTGTGTGCTAGCTGCTACAAGGACCACGTGGAATGGTGCACATAGAAGAACGCCTGTCGGTGGACGGGGGGGAAAAGGAGCTACCGACCCCGGAGTTTAGCTCGGTGCTTGCTAGCATGGAGGGCCGCCTGAAGCAGGAGCTCAGCGCGGTACTTGCCGGCGTGGAGGCCCGCTTGATGCAGGAGATCAGACGGCTGTTGGAGGCGACGCCTGCCTGGGCAGAGGGGCTTATGGAGCTGCTACGGGAGGTCGCAGAGAGAAGCGGACGGAGGAGCCGCAAAGAGAGTGTTGGACTTGCGGGGGAAATGGGCACCTGGCGAGGTGGTGTCGCAGCGGTTCCGGGGGACAGACGGGGTACGCGGAGCAACGATACTGGGGACGGCCGGGTGTCTGCTGGTCGTGCGGAGCCTTCGGGCATCTCGCCAGGGGGTGTCCGGAAGCTGTCGGGGAGCAGAGGACGGCGGGAGAGGAGAGACGTGCAGGCGGCTGGCAGGTGAGACTCTGCTGGTCGTGTAAGAGGCCTGGACATTTGGCCAGAGACTGCACTGAGACAGTGGAGGTCAGGGAAGAGACACGGGTTGGGGAGAGTGTGGAAAGCCGGGGGGAAGAGAACGTTGTTAGGATCGGGAGAGCGACGCTCATATTTCCAGGTGAGCAGGTGTCGCTACTAACGCCGGAGGGACCGGCACAGCCGAGCTGCCCTACACCCCCCACGGTTGCTGGGCAGGAAGCCGAGGTGGTGATCGCAGCCGGTTGTGTTATTCCCACTGACCTGAACACGCCGCCCCCTGGGGGAGGGGGACGGGAGGACGGGCGAGTGCGAGAGGCGGAGGAAGAGGAGTACTGTTCAGATGAAGAGGAGTTCTGTTCAGATGTGGACCTGGAGGACGACAACATGACCATCATGGATGTCGACGCGGATGAGTGGCAATACAGGCAGACGGAGGACGCGGATATCGGTCCCGCGTATATGTGGGTGGTGGCCGGAGAAAAGAGAAGAGCGGAGAAGCTAGGAGAGATAGCGGGGTTTTGGGTGTGTGTTGTGGGGTTTGTTTTGGCGTGGGCTACGGCTGACAGTAGCCCTCGGACCGTGTGTTAACAGAATAAAGTGCGGTAACTAGATCCTGACTCTCGCCTGGTTCCTGACAATGCTACAATATTAATAAAGTAATGACATATTCAGCGGGAAACTAACTATAATTAAGACGTGCCAACTTTGACGACGTTTGGTTCAGTATTTTAAGAGCAAACAGGTTTTTTTAACTTCCTGAAAAGTTGCTGTTTTGGAGATTCGAGGTCCTGGAACGACAGCGACGATATTTAGGTCCCCTATGCCAGTGATTCTCAACCTTTTTCATATCAAGGGCCCCTAATTTACTTCACCTCAGGGCCCCTTTGATGAGTTTTTGTCTCTCAAACCAAAATCAGAGTTCCATCACTGTATTGTAGCTAGAGAGATAAAAGTGAAACTATGATCACAACAAACATTCTCTGCGACTTTCAACTATAATTTCAAAAGTGAGACTTACCATATAGCAACCACAGGGAGAAGTGAAGCCAATAGCCTCAGCAAAAGTTGGTAAAAACAGGAAGCATGCCCAGACGCTGATTCAGCTGAAGAAATCACCCAGAATGATTCAACACTTGACCATGATTGGTTAGAGATCTCACAGAGGTAGACTAGGAGTGCCCCCCCCCCTGTTGACTGTACAGTACAGTAGAGATAACAGGCTAGTTATGGATATTGAATTCTAACAGGCTCACAGTTATCTACAAATGATGTAACACATTTATGTGTGATGAATTGTTTACACTTTAGATCAGGGGATACAGAAAGCCTCATAAGTGACTTGTAAATGATTTACACATCATTTATTCCAGTTGGGGAAGACTTTGTAGTTTGTGTTGCAGTGCTTCTAAGTGCTGACTGCTTCTGTCGGCCTGGGAAGGAGCTTCACTAACAGGTCATAGCTGGTACAGTTATGGTACAGTAACACTGATCATAATTGTTTTGATGCTTTTTACTATACCTTATACAAATTATATACAGATCATTTAGTAATGATTTGTTCATCATTTTTGTTCATGCTTAACAAATGTGTATAGTGACGAAATAGATACTGCTAGACAGAACAGAAAGTAATTCATTATCTATCGACTAGCTTATACATAATTTACTAATGATTTGCTCATCATTTGTTCATGATTAACAAAGAGACATTGTTGGAATAACAAAACAACAAACGTTTAATGACTTGAGTGATCCATAATATATTGACTAATGACTTATTAATCATTTACTAATGATTTATGTATGATAATTTAATGATTTACTAAAAGTTTATAGATGACTTACAACAGATTTATGATATGTTTACATAACACATATTAATCATCTACAAATGTATATTAATGTTTTGTAAATTATTAGTTCATCATTAGTTCATCATTAACTAATAGCTTATAAATGACTTACTACTGAACGTTATTATAAAGTGTTACCGAAAAATGTTTAAAAATGATAATCAGTTACCTTACTTTAATATTGTAGCGTTCCTGCTATTTGTCGGAATCAAGAGGCTTCTTGTTGGTACAGGGCTTTTATTCTTGGCTTCACACACAGCTCCTAGCGGTAGCTTCGCTGCTAGCTCTACACACGTCCAGCCAGCTCTCCTCCATATACAGACTGACTCAATGCCTCGAGACAGGAAGGCCACTTACACACCGTTCCCCCCAGGAACACACCCACACACCTCAGTTCCTAGCTAAACCCGGAAACACCACATTACATGTAAAACCCCGGATCGCTACAATATTGTGATAATTGGATTACATTACTGTTCTTTTTTTTTTTTTAGCAAGTAATTAGTAATTGTATCGGATTACATTTTAAAGTAACCCTCCCAACCCTGAATTAAAAAAAAAATCTTCCACTTGAAAATGGGATGATTGTGGAAAAACCCAAGTGTTTTAAAGGTCCCATTCCGTGCAAAAGCTGTTTTTACTTGTAAATGCATATATACTGCTGTCAGCCCTCGCTGTAAGCGTGATTTCTAACCCCACATAGGATAAGCAATAACCACGCCCTGTGGCGCTGGGATTGGCCAGGAGCATTGAAGCTTGGGACTAAAGCCTGGGTTTTTTCATCTTTTAAAATAAAGATGTTTAAAAAACTTAAAAAGCTTGTTACATTTTCAGTGCTGTACCTTTTCTCTGGGTAAGAATTGAGCTTGAAATTAACGATATGATACATTATATTATATGAGCTATGAACGTGAACACAACACCGTTTATATTATTGCATGTTTTTGTAGATTGTGTACATTGTGTAGATTACAATTATTATACTTATTATTATTATTATTATTATTATTATTATTATTATTATTATTATTATTATTACTATGCTAAGGAAGGTAGGTGACCATAATTCATTTCAATGTCCGCTCTCAATGTCCGCTCTCGAAATCGCTGTCCGTTCTCAAGAGCTATTCAGTTGGTTCATGAAATCGCTGGGCTGCGTGCCCTCCAGTGTTGCTCCTGGCCAATCCCGGCATCACAGGGCGTGGTTATTGCTTATCCTATGTGGGGTTAGAAATCACGCTCCCTGCGTTGTAATGAGTGGTCACAAGCTCAGAACTGCCACAGTTGGATTTGTCCCTATCCAGCTTCCCCCTGCAGTCTCCTCCAAGCCACACCCCCAAACGCTTCGTTTGCCCAGAGGGGGATTGGGACGTCACGAGCTTCCTCACGCATACTCTCTCACACAAGCTACCTGCACCATTTTGTCTATAGCCACAGAATTAACACTTCTAGCTGGAGCGACGCCAACTGTACGTGATCCAGCAACTGCGGAGGTGCATTCGGTAAGTCTAGGCATTTTGAGATGTCCTCTTTAGCGTAGCAACCTTAAGTTAGCGATAGCGTTAGTTGTGGACACAACCTAGCGTGCTGGTCCACAGACGCTAATCTGATTGGCCGCTGGGAGCCTGGGACGGGCTCTCCCTCAGCGGCCAATGGGAACTGTTAGTTCTGAATATATTATAGAAACAGACCATTCTTGGGACGCAACGAGATGAGGAAGTGACAACTCCGTCACAACAAACGGGGTTGCTATATTTTCGACAAATTAATCCAGAATCATGTTTTATGGACCAGAGACACACGTTTTTAAGAGGTTACAGCTGCACAAATTTGGACCTTTAATTGACTACCGGGACATTGTGTTTTATTCTGAAAGTCCTGCAATACTTTTTTCTTTTGGACTTTTATTTTGAAAAGTATAACCCGGGATTCTTAGATCTTTCCCCGGAAGTCTTTCTACGTCAATATCTGTCATCTGTGTTCTTGAGGCAAACAACGCTCTCAAAGTCAAGTCATTCATTAGGACTTCACTATGGCACAGGCAGTGCAGAAACTGGTTGCCAAAGTGCCTACTTTGGTTGGCGGTAAGTTAATTTGCCCTGTTTACTTGTTATTCAGTCGCAGTTTTTTTTAAGCATAGCATAGTATTAGCTTCTGCATGTTGGACATTGTTAGCAGTAGTGTACACAGCGGCAGCTTGTGTGTGGTGCTGCAGTTGTTTGAACTGAGGCTAAATGGCTTGGCTTCCTAGCAGATGCTTTATCTGGACCTGGACCTAATACACTTTACGTGCTGTGATCTGCAGCCGCTGTCACATACTCCAAACCCCGTCTAGCGACCTTCTGGTACTACGCTCGGGTGGAGCTGGTCCCTCCTTCCCCGGCTGAGATCCCCAAAGCCATTGAGGCCGCGAAGGGCCTCGTCAAGAGCTTCCAGTCAGGACGCCTCGCACAAACAACGGTCAAGGTGAGTCCATATAACGTTTAGGTTTTAAGTATAACATGGGCCCCTGGGCTATGACTTTATGTCCAAAAACAAACTCATACAACACTGGCAAGTGAAGCTTGCATGCATCTTTCTGTCTGTGCAGTGACCCACTCACAGTATAAGAAGAATATTGCACAAATCAGTGATCAATAACAACCACCACAAATATTAAAGTCCGTTCTTACATTTAAAGCGTCTCCCTGGTTTTACGCTGGCAAGTTCTCGATTAGAGCAGTGATTGTGAAGGCTTGAACAATGTCACTATTTCATATAGCCCCATAACGTGACGCCGCTTACTGTACAGCAGTCGGCGCCACACAGCGTTAGAATCCAGAATAGGTGGACAAGGCTGTTCAAAAAGCTCTCCTACCCGTATCCGACCTCCGATTGCAGATCCGAAGATATGATCGCCAGCCTAGTGAAGCCAGTAAGTTCGCCGGGGAGGTTAAATGATACTGCTAAGTGAAACAACCGTTTAGAAGCAGTCTTTGCACAGCCTGCACTGAATTTACAGCAGGGTGTGTTTGATCTCACTATCATGGTGCACCGCTTGCACGCGGCGAGCAAACAATACATGCGGCTGTCAGTGATCAACGCAAATCAAAACATGTCATGAAATACTCAAACTCCCAGGGTTCCTGTCGGCACTAGGACGCTTCTCCTGTCCTCAATACGGCGAGTGGCGTCTTTCTCGTCTCATGTAGAGCAGTCTGTCTCGTCTGTTCTTTGAAAATGAGTGCTGTCCAGAGGCATATTACAGGGAGAATCCTGGAGGCATGTTTGGAAAAACTGATGAAAAGTTCCTATTCGGCCCGAGCACTTTTGTTTTCTTAATTTCTTTTTTTTTAATATATATTTTCCCCCCCCGATTTTTTATCCCATTTTTATCCCCCATTAGTGCTAATTTTAAATTTATTTATCCTGGTTGCTGCTCCACCCTCTGCCGATCTGGGGAGAGCCGAAACTGGCTCCATGCTTCCTCCGAGACATGGGCAGTTAGCCAGCCGCTTCTTTTCACCTGACAGGGGAAGCTTCACCGGTAGCCACGTGGGAAGATCACGCTATTCCGAGTTCCCCTCCCTTCAAACAGGCGCCCTTAACGACCAGAGGAGGAATCACATTAGCAACCAGCAACCAGGATATTGCATGTTTTGGTGAAGGGGTTCCTATATGAAGGAAACCCCCGGGAGGCACAGGGAGAACATGCAAACTCCACACAGAAAGGCCCTTTTGACGACCCCACCCGGGCGGTGGGCACTCCACCTGCATCCTCCTCATCTTCTCACACAGCAGCCCTGGCTGGATTGTATTGAAAGCGCTGGAAAAATCAAAGAAAGTAATCCTCACCATTGCATCAGAAGTGTCAAGATGTGCAAGGGCCCGCTGGTGCATGTATATAAGTGCATCCTCCACTCCGATGCTCGGCTGGTATGCAAACTGTAGAGGATCAATATACTCGCTCACCTTGGGCCTGATGTGAGTGAGGACAAGTCTCTCAAGAGTTTTCATGCAGTGTGAGGTGAGGGCCACCGGCCTATAATCATTCAGCACAGCAGGGTGTTTCTTTTTGGGAACAGGGACCAGACAGGATGTTTTCCACAGAGTGGGTATTCTCTGTAGCCGCAGGCTCATGTTGAAAATATATGTGAGAATCCCACACAACTGTCCAGAGCAGGTCTTCAGCAGACTGGAGCTGATGTTGTCAGGTCCAGCCGCTTTCCCCAGCTTCAAGTTGTTCAGCTCCCTCCTGACTTGTGAAGTGTCGAATGATATAGGGGAGGTAGTAGATAAAGGGAGGGGGGGGACAGACAGTGGACACGCTGGGGTGGGGCTGGAGGGAGGGGGTGGGACTGGAAGGAGGGGGTGGGGCTGGAGGGAGGGGGAGGGAGTGGGGTGGGGCTGGGGGGGTGGGGTGGGGCTGGAGGGAGGGGGAGGGGTGGGACTGGAAGGAGGGGGTGGGGCTGGAAGTCCTGTCAATCTTAAATGATCTAATGCTAGGTAGCTAGGGGTTGAGGCTTAATGGGAAATTGAAATGATGCTCAGACACGACCCGACCCTTGGTGTGGTATAATGAGCATAAAGCTTATTCGCTTTTTACTTAATTTTACCTAACTTGTGGAAGCAGGTGGTAATTATGCCGGTGTCCTCCTCGTCGTGCCTCTGGATGGACGATGCTCCTGGCGTTTTCGGGCTTGCAGCTTTGACCCAGTCAGCCTGTGGATTTTTCTGCTGTGACTCCCACTGCCCTTCCTCTCTTAGATTTTTGAGCTCCACTTGACATTTCTTCCAGGCATTTTTTGCAAAAGCAAATTTCCACTCAAGCAGTATAGTGAGACCAGTGGGCAAGCCTACCCCCTTCCCTCTGATGATGCAGAAGTGAATTGAAAAGCTGTAGTTCCTTGAATGGCCACTAGGCTTTGGGGGCAACAGTAGGCATTCCCTCCATGTTAAAATGCCCGACTTTGTAACAGGATTAAACATCTTTCCAGTGAGGGGCAAAACACGGTTTGAGTCTCTAGCTAATTTTACCTTTTCATAACAACTGTAGGGGGTAATTTTTTATATAACTCGCCCGTTTGGAGTAAAATAGATAATAGAAAAGGGGAAACTCTCACGTGAGGTGCGGAAGGACTCAACCCATTCCCTCCCACTTTGCTGACGAAAAATCAAGATGGTGACGGGCGGCCAACATTTGAACTCCGCCAGGGAGAAGAGATTTAATGATATTCCATATTATTTATGTCTATGACTATGAGTGAGACACACCCACTATATTAGGAGACTACGCCCCCTAGCGTTCATTGTTCAGTTGCACCCCAAGTGAAAGCAGAAACTAAATGGATCAGCTATATTTAGAATCAGGAGAGACCATAGAACATTTCACTGGGACCAAAAATAAAACAGATTGGAAAAGAATCTGTGAATTCCAAATGTTCACTCATCTTTTTCTTCTTCCCATAGGATGCCATAAGGAATGGACTGGTGACCACTGAGGTGCTAATGTGGTTCTATATTGGAGAGTGCATAGGCAAAGGAGGCCTTATCGGATACAATGTTTGAAATCTGGACTGATCTTTCTCCTCTCCTTTTGCACTTATATGCTCAACTTGTTGTAGCAAATGTTCCAATAAACAGATGTCTATAGTTTCAGAAGAACATTTTGTTTCTCGAGTATTTTATTTAAAAGGCAAATGCCCTCGAGTAGTTTTGGTTGTATTTTATTCACAGCAGATTGACAAAATTGCATTTCAATGTTTTTTTATCTAGAGGCATAGGAAGATTTCATGCACACTTGATGGAGAGCAAAATGTATATTCTACTATACCTTACAAAAAGAAGTGTCAATCCTGATATCCTGGTGTGCGCTGGATTATAAATGTTATTATAGGCCATGCTTAAAATGTAACACCCCCACCCCCCTCCATATGCCTGCTCTATTTCTCTATTATCCAAGGGGTCCTTGGGCTGAAAAAGGTTGAAGACCCCTGATCTAAATGAAGATTATGGATGCTACTGAAAACGGTTTTGGACATTAAGATGTACATTTGCTAGCCCTTGCTGCTATGTAATGATAGACATCTCCTCTCGCTCTCTACTTTCCGACAGTGTATTTAGGACGTTTCCCAAGTATCTGCGGAAAGCTTGCCTCACGTCTTCTGGCTCCTCCTCCAGGTTGGAGTGAATCAGTGCAAGTCTGCTCAAATGTGAGGCTGCATAAAGAGAGGGAACACGTTAGCCAAGAAATAGTAAGCATATAGTTCATGCGACAGCCTGGGTGGTTTGCAACAGGCTTACCTAAAGGTAGCCGCCCCTCCTCTGCCCCACTGCCAGGCTTGTGGTGAGCTATCAGCAGACACTGGCTGTCCTGCAGCCCCTGAGAGGAGATGAACATGGAGTGCCAGGTCTCTATTTCTTTCAGGTGACTTGGAACATCAGGATTAAAAACCATCACCACACCGTTGGAGTCCTTCATTAGTGCTGGCCAGCATGATTCAAATCTGTCAAAGGAGAACATGGTGAGGATTATGTAGATAATATGCAGTGGAAAGGAAATTTGACCCCTAGTGAGAAAATAATACACCATCTACATTCAAGCCTATCTTACATTTCACAAGATTTGACAGGTTACCTTTTGAATCTCAATTTGCTTACTTGAAGTCCCCTGCGCAGTCCCAAAGTTCCACCTCACATGTTGAGTATTTGTCACTGCTGCCTTCATTTTGTGATTCAAATTCCAGTATCCTTGAACCAATAAAAACAACAGCTACATTTGGTTGTATAACTTGGGCACCTGACTGTACTTGTACAGTAATTCTCTCCACTGTAGCATATATAGACACTTTTTTTTTTACATGTCAGTTGACAAAATAAATCAATAGAGGGCTAATCACGTGGATTATTTTTACACTCTTATTCAGTTCAATTTACTTTCAAATAATTCTGTTATAACGACTTGATTGGGGATTTGTTGGACCAATCCTGGTTGTACAATGTGGAAAGCATCAGTCCACTTTACCTTACTCCTTGAGTTGGGCTGTACTCTCCTACAGTTTCCGTTGTGTCAGAGAGGAAATTTGCAAGAACCGTTTTCCCACTCTGAAAGACAAATACCGTTAACGTTAACAACAATCACAATACAACAAATACATGCTACGAATACACAAACTACAATACTAGAGGGCCAGGTTGTTATCATGGGGGGGTAGGAGTACTTACCTCATTAGGCCCAATTACAAGTATTTTTGCTTTGAACATTTCCAAGTTAGCGTAACAGCGGCACAGAAGCTGGGCATTCGTTAGCTGGCTAGCTAAACTTGCTAGCACTGGCAATTATGCTAGTCAGGTAATTTATACAACACATAGGTGTTATCTAAACATTGCGCTTCTAACGTTAGTTGTTGAGGTTTAACGTTAGTGTGTGAATAGTGTATAAAAAATATATCTTGAAGTAGCTTCAAAGAGTAGCCTATTTGGCTACCAGAGTGATTTTCTGCGAGTAAACTTCCTGTTCGTTTCTATGGTTTCGATGAGCGGCTCTGTTTATTGGTTGTTTCTATCTGAAATCAAATGAAGAACCGCCCACTTCGTCCGTGGGGAACAAATCAACGCCCAGCAGCCAGACCAGAGACCTTTAATATAGATAGACACTACAACTTCCAGTCACTTCCTGTATCTGTGCCACGACGTTTTCGCCACTGCCACGCCCCCTTAGGAGACTGGTCAGCCAATGAAGTTTCATACCATTGACAGATAGCCAATCACAATTCGAGAACCACGCCCATTTAGGAGACCGTAAGAGTTCCATTTCTTACAATTGACGGAGCCTGGAGTAGGTTGTCTCTATAAGGTCTCTGGCCAGACTAGAGGTTACAACGTCACTGATTCAGCTTGGAGCAGTCCGAGGAGTAGCAGAGGGTGAAACCGAGACAAATGGCAACGTAAGAAAGCATAATGTTATATTTTCACTCGTATAAATTACAACTGGAAGTGAATGTAACTTTAGGTTAGTTAAATGTAGCTAAATCTATTAGCTTGTTCAACTCAATAGTATACACGCTTTCTTGTTCTAGTCAAGCAAGCTGCAGGAAGGCACTGGCGCATGGCTGTGTAGTTTGTGTTGCTAAGGATTTAAGCTTAGGTAGCTTGCTTGACAACTAACCTACTGACCGTCAAGGAGAAGTGTTATGTTAATGTATCAGCTTTAATGCAGTGGAACTACACTCATTTGAGAGGTCACATAATGGTCGACTGACGTCGTCTAGGCTAGCATGATCTCTGTCTTTTTACGTTACCTAGGGGAGTTAGTAATGAGTCTGCAGATTCAGAGGATCTTCTCCAAGACTGCCCACTCGGGATCAGCTCTACCAGGGAAGATCTGCCTCTGAGTTGTGGTGATCTGGATGGCTCCCACCCAGAGAGAAGGAGCATGGCACGGAGCAGTCTCCACACGAGAAGCACAGAGGGTGACACCAGCTGGTAAGGTCCTGTGGGGATCTATGGGCAACATATTCACCCACCTGCAGCCACAGGATTTTCAGCCAAACTGATTCAAGGCATTCACCCTATCTTTTTATTTTGCATGTAGTCATGGAGCCTTTGCAGACACGGGAAAGACCCCTCTCCTGAAAACACTGATCCAGGCTGAAGCAGCTGCCAACTCTGCAGCCATACAACTCGTGTCGTTTAAAGATGCCATGGAAGACGAATTTGCCGTATGTTTCGCTTGTTTGTTACAATGTCACACATATAACAAATTGAATTCAAACCTGGGCCTTAATTCCACGTGGGAAACCAAACACTTGCATCAGAATGTTGTACATTTAACTTTTATGCTCTTAACAAGTCTTCCTTCTTCTTCTCTTGCAATGAAGGATTCAAGACAGTCTGCCACTAATAAGCGGCGGATTACAAGGCAGAGAGGACTTTTGCTGGACAAGTTGGAGGATTTTAAACGGATAAATAAGTCTGTGCGACAGAAACTGAAGCAGCTCCAGGAAGCAGAGGTTTGCTACAATGCCTTCAACCCCCAACCTTGTATACACTGCTCATGGTAGTAGTATGAGTATACCTCAAATCCTGAAATAGGCTACAGGAGATAAACACACCGGATGTACCTTGATTGATTGATATACTTTATTGATCCCAGAGGGGAAATTCATAGTATCAACAACGCACCAACATGCAGTAACAGTAAAAACAAACAAGAATAGAATACTAAAAAACTTACAGCCACCATCGCACAACTGTACAGTATAAAAAAACAAAGTTCACGTACAGTACAATTTCATTAGACCCATGTGGTGTTAAAATACCTTATGGCAGCGGGGATGAAGGACTTCCTAAAACGCTGAGTACTGCACCTTGGCAGTACAAAATGACCGCTAAAAGTGCTCCTCAGGCTTTTAAAACACCCGTACAGAGGGTGACCCTTGGATCTAAGTATGGTGCGTAGTTTTTTCTTTGTACGCTGCTCAGTAATCATCTCCAAAGAGTCGGGGGGGATACCGATGATGAAACCCGTTTTTTAAATTGGCTTATTCAGCCTGTTCCTGTCCTCAGCGGTCATGCTGCCACCCCAGCAAACCACTGCATAAAATAAAACACTAGCGAAAATGCTCTGATAAAAGACACTGAGGAGTTTGCTGCTAACATTAAAATACCTTCGTTTCCGCAAGAAGAAAAGTCTAGACTGGGCTTTTTTTTTTTATTACATTGGTGTTCACCTTCCAGTCAAGTTAGCATCAATGTGGGTACCCAGGTATTTATAGGAGGTGACAATTTCTACTGGGTGACCTTTGTTTAAAACAGGGGCAACCTCAACTTTTTTTCTTTCTAAAATCAATAAACAATTCCTTCGTTTTGGCGATATTTAGGTCAAGGAAATTGCCGTCGCACCATTTGACAAACTGGTCAATTTCATACCTGTAACTTTCATCAGTGTCGTCATTTAAAATGTGGCCCACTATGGCTGAATCATCAAGAGAATTAACGTCTGTCCATCTCTCAATTCAGGCTCATCGAATTAACACGGACAAACAGATTGATGTGTTGCTAATGAAGATCACACAGGCAGAAAGTGAAAATCTGGTGAGTGTTGCATTAACATTTATTCAGCAAAGAGAAGGAATGGGCGCCTGGGTAGTGCAGCGGTAGATTCCCTGCCTACCAACACGAGGCTCGCAGGTTTGAGCCCCCGTGTTACCTCCGGCTTAGTCGGGTGTCCATACACGCACCCTAATTACCTAATGATGTGATGTGATGTTATCAGTGATGTCATCCTTCCTATCATCAGTGGTGATGTCATCCGTGATGATTTCATCAGTGATGTCATCCTTCCTGGCCCCGAGCTGCGTATGCCAACTAACCAACTAACTGCTGATCCTTCTCATTTGTTTCCACAAGCATTTAAAAACAGATTTGAGCGAGACAGAAAAAAGAGTTGAGGAACTGATGGACCTGCGGAGGAAAGAGCAGGTAAGCGTAACAGCAGTTTTGATACGGATGTGCTCGCACACTAACAAATTCAGTGCATTCAAAACCATCTACCCTTGTTGGCTTTCATAGGGGACCATAGAGAGCGCAGTTCACACCACCAAGTCAGTGGAGGCCACTCGCGCTCGCCTGCAGGGCCAGCTACGCAACAAGGAAGCCGAAAACAATCGTCTGACTGTGCAGCTCCGGGTACGAAAGCTTGTCGTGTGTCAGAGAAACAACAAACTACCGGTACATGAGGAAGAGTGTAACATTATAACATGTCCATGTTGGTTCCTGCTCTCTCCCAGACTCTGGAGAGAACCCTGACGGAGCAGAAGATGGAGGTTGATGATGATGATGAGAGTCTGAGAAGGCAGCGCAGGACAAGGACGGCCTCAAGAAGGCCACCCGAGCCCAGAAGCAGAGAGCCCAGAGATTCGAAGCTGCTGTTGATAAGTGCTACACACAGCTGAGGGAGAAGGTATGCCATCACAATGCACACCATTTTTGATGGTCTTTCTTACACTCAACCAGTCAAAAGTTTGTACGTTTTTCTTTATTTTTACTATTTTCAAGTGACCAAAAAAGTGTGAAATAAATTGATCTAAACTAAAACTATCTCATATTTTAGATTCTTTAAAGTAGCCTCTCTCTAGTTTCATGGAAAGGCAAAGGCTTTGGAAAGAAATTCATACATAGACATCAACTTCACTGTTTATATTTGTCTAAGCAACCAATTTCAAGCATTAAGCATACACCTTTAGATCAAAAGGACTTTAAGATCATGAAAAACATAGTACATTCAATCAGGCGTGTCCAAAAATGTGACTGGTAGTGTATCCTTGATGATGCTCAGATGATTCAGTTTGTCACTGTTTCTTTCCAATCTTCTCCTTGGTCGGCGCCTAGGATGTTCAGCTGGCCAATGCTCGCTCAGAGAGGGAGTCCTGGAGAAGCCAACAGGCGCAGATGTCCGAGGAGAGGGTCCGACTTGTCGCTCAGATCGAGTTATTGAAATGGTCTGCCTATTTTCTCTTATATACTCTTGGTATGTAGTGGCATTCAACATGCAACCAATTTGCACCAATAAATGTCAAATGTGTTTCTCCAATGCAGCCAAACGGCGGACTTGACAGCGAGGCTACAGAGGGAGAGGGAGGATTTCAGTGCAGCGAACAAGATGATGACGCAAAGGCTTGAAAGACTAAATGCTGAAAACGGAGAACTCGGCATGAATAATGTAACACTCGAGGTATAGTTGCCAAACAGTTGTCTCGTCAATTAATGATGTACTACTCTAAAAGACCATGCTGTAATTATTCCTACAGCCGTTCAGTGGGCAGTTTTGTGCAAACAGGCATTCTGGAGGAAATTATATATAACCGACTATAAACAGTCGGTTTATCTGTTATTAACCAGTAGGTCAGTGGTAATTTGAATGACTCCTCTTTAATACAATTTTTACAGTTTTCAATTGGGAAAAAGTCACCAGTTATTATCATTTTGGAAATACATTGTAATCAAATCTTTCCAAGTACCCCCTGCAAGCTGCTCAAGTACCCCTAGGGGTACACGTACCCCTGGTTGGGAATCACTGCAGTAGGTCATAATCATTGCACAAAAGCCACAATATCTGAGAGGACGTCCCTCGGTGATGCCGTCAATACTTGCCACCAATGTTGTAGTCAAGTCACTATATTGCGAGTCTCGAGTCCCCAGTGTTTGAGTACAAGTCCGAGTCACCAAAAGAAGAGCCCGAGTCAGGTCCTCATTACCTGAGTCTGAGTCTGGAGTTACTGAACATGAGCGTGAAGTGAATCCACGTGGAGATGGAACACACGTGCCTGCCTTTGCATGAAATTGAATAATATCATAATATTAATTAATATACTGTGACTGTCAATATCCAAATTATCAGCTCCTATTACAAAAAACCAAAGTCTTTATCAATTAAGAGCGTCTTTGAGTACTTAGAAAAGTGCTATATAAGTCCTATCAATTATTAGTAGTAGTATTATTATCCAAGTTCTCATCTCCAACTTCCAAGTCAGTCATCAGTGCTCAAGTCCAAGTTGAGTCACAAGTCCTGAAATTGAGTCCAGGACTCAGACTCAAGTAGAAATCCTGGACTCGCGTACTACAACAGTGCATATGATGACACATCACTGTCATACATAAAGAATGGTAAAGCATGCCATCTCTGATATTATTACCGTGCGAAGAATGATTTGGATGTTTGTGTGATTGCAGGCATCTGTTGCTGAGTTGGAGCAGCAGCTCACAGATTCAGAGGCTGCGCTGATGGAGGCGAAGCTTTTGTCCCAGGAGAGGAGACACCAAGCTGAACAGTACACAAGTCAGGTTGATACACACTCATTGATTTCATTCTTGTTTACGTGGATTTATTTGAGATCTCTGACTGTGCTTTGCTAACATTGTTTTCTGTCTGTTGATTTTATATTTTTTGTTGGTGTGTATTCCTTTTTGATGTGCTTTGAAACAGTGTTTTGAAAATAGCTATAGAAAAAACATCCTGGTGATGATTATTATTATACTCCTGAGCAGCCTTCTGTTAGAATTGTACACTCCAGATTGGGATTATTTCATTATTATCATAATGTATTACCAGTAGTTGTTTCGGGGATGCAAACTAGTCACCTTTAGGTGACAGTCACCTTTTTGATCCAAACATAGGGCACTTAGTGAATGATTTTTAAATGGTCTTGTGTCTGCCCTGGTCTCTGTCAGCTTTTTCACTCTCCATGAGTTTGCATCCCTGTTTGCAATTGTCAACTGCATGAGGAAGAGAGGAGTTTGAATATACTGGATATTGTTTGTGTATTTCTTCTAGGTTGCAGAGCTTCAAGTGGAGGTAGATGATCTGAGGTTAAAGTATCGGAGTCTTTTAAGAGAGACGGAGAACGAGCAAGATAGAAAAGAAGCAGAGGTTGAGAAGGTAAAGCTCCCATATAAAAGGTTATCAAGTTTTCATTGTAATCTTGCAAAGTCTGGTTAATGTGCACAGCTTTCTCAATTAATACCAGCAGCTATATTTAGCAATAAGCAAAAAAAAAAAAAAACGTTATTTCTTAAATTTTTTGCTTGGTCTGTTTTCTAACCAATTCTTTCTCTAACAGCGTTGTCGGTGTCTTTAACCACAGGTTGTACAGCTCTGCACTGTTTACGGTCCAGCTGAATGGCCAGTGAATGACTTGTTTGGCCTGGCTACTAGTGCTTCTTTGGCAGCCTAACATCCATCTGCTAAACCTTCTAAATCTGTGCAGTCTCAAACAAACCACTCGATAACAAAACCGATGCTCAGTCTAAGGATGGATCTTGGCATATCCTGCATGCTTTAACGATAGCACGCTTCTATGCTTTAGTGAGGGTTTAGTGTGAGACGTGTGTGAACTCTAGGCTAATATTTTGTCTGTCCCCCCAACTCCTGCTGCTACCCTCGTCCGGAGCCCAGGTCAGGCAGGAGCTGCGGGGGCGAGTGGACGAGCTGAAGGCTTACCCTGAGCTACTGAGAGCAGCCGAGCAGAGGCTGTTCGAGTGCCAGGAGAACCTGCGGCGCTCTGAGAAGAAGTGCTCAGAAATGTCAGAGTCCATTAGGCAACTGCAGGTTAAGGTGTGCAACAAGAGCTGCGGTGGTCGGAGGATGTAAAATGCAGTCATTACATCTGGCCACTTGGTGGCAGTAAAACCCCATGTGTCTTCCTACCCCTTCAGTGCATCCTGTTTTCTGGCCCTGCTTTGGAATTGGTGTTGATGTTTGTGATAAAAGTGTTCTCTGATTGCAGTGGAAATAGTTCGGTTGCAACCCTCTGTACCTCTACATGTATCCATTTGTGAGTGTTTTTGTGCGCGTGACTCATTTTCACTCTCCCACAAATTCTTTGTAGGCTGATATCAGCAATGTTGAGTCGGTGACTTGAAAATTTTCCATTTTCTGTTTGCAATGTTGTGGCAAATTGTGTTAAAAGTACTGTTATTTGTATCCAGTTAGGAATTTGCATGTGACCTCACCTGAACCATCTTCTCTGCTCCATTTGCTTGTGCCCAAGGCAGATGATATCAAAATAGCAATTGTGAAGATTCTATTTTTACATGCACAGATGGACAGTCAAGCCAAGGAGGTGAGATCATCTGTGGAGATGAAAGACTCCATTTTCAAGGCCAATTCACAACTGCAAGAAAATGTCAATTCTCTTCAAAAGTAAGACATCCTCTCATGTCCATTCTACAGGTCTGTTATCTACAGGTCTGATTTGAGTTAAAATGTCTCCTTTCTGTAGATTAATACATAGGAATTAGTTCAAATGCGTCCGGATAGTGAAGTGGTAGATTCCCTGCCTACCAACCCGAGGGTTCGAGCCCCCGTGTTACCTCCAGCTTGATTGGGGGTCCATACAGGCACAATTGGCCGTGTCTGTGGGTGGGAAGCACTGAGATATATAGGAAGCCGGATTAAGCGTATGTGTCCTGGTCGCTGCACTAGTGCCTTCTCTGGACGGTCAGTGTGCCTGTTCAGGGGGAGGGGAACTGGGGGGAATAGCGTGATCCTCCCACACGCTATGTCCTGCCAGTGAAACTCCTTGCTGTCAAGTGAAAAGTAGCAGCTGGCGAGTCGCCAGCTGCGACTGCACATGTATCAGAGGAAGCATGTGCTAATCTACAACCCTCCCCAGATCGGCAGAGAGGGTGGAGCAACGACCAGGACAGCAGGGGGAATCGGCCAAGTACAATTGGGGAGAAAATGGGAGAGAAAAAAAACTTGATTAAAAAAAAGTGTGTGTTTGTCTGTGTGTGCAGGACGAGGGAGGGTCTGCAGCAGGAGAACCTGGAGCTGGTGCGGAGGCTGGCATCTCAGGAGGAAGCTCTGGGCTACAGTAACCGGCAGCTGGACCAGCGCTCTGCGGAGTGCCAGGCCCTCAACAGACAGCTGGAGGCAGCTCTGTCAGACGTCAGGCAGCAGGTACAGCTCTGTCAGGCAGCAGGCAGCAGGTACAGCTCTGTCAGACGTCAGGCAGCAGGTACAGCTCTGTCAGGCAGCAGGTACAGCTCTGGAGCAGCTCTGTCAGACGTCAGGCAGCAGGTACAGCTCTGGAGCAGCTCTGTCAGATGTCAGGCAGCAGGTACAGCTCTGGAGCAGCTCTGTCAGATGTCAGGCAGCAGGTACAGCTCTGGAGCAGCTCTGTCAGGCAGCAGGTACAGCTCTGTCAGGCAGCAGGTACAGCTCTGGAGCAGCTCTGTCAGGCAGCAGGTACAGCTCTGTCAGACGTCAGGCAGCAGGTACAGCTCTGTCAGACGTCAGGCAGCAGGTACAGCTCTGGAGCAGCTCTGTCAGGCAGCAGGTACAGCTCTGGAGCAGCTCTGTCAGACGTCAGGCAGCAGGTACAGCTCTGGAGCAGCCCGCTGGGGCCTGAATAACAATGATCTCATGATGATGTTGGAGTTAAAGTAGCAATGCCTGACCTTTTCATGTAAATGGCAACCTATTAATATCCTTCTATTTTTGTTATGAATTTTCAGTTATAAATTCTGTCTTGCCTTTTCCCTCCCTTTATCACCCCGCCCTTTCCAGACCCCCCCTCCCCTCCATTCTCTCCCCAATTGTACTTGGCCAATTCCCCTGCTGCCCCGCTCGTTGCTCCACCCCCTCTGCCGTTCTGGGGAGAGTTGTAGACTAGCTGCACATGCTTCCTCCAACACATGTTCAGCCGGCCGCTTCTCTTCACCTGACAGTGAGGAGTTTCACCGGCACGACATAGCGTGTCGGAGGATCGCTCCCCCCAGTTCCCCTCCCCCTCAGACAGCAGAGGCATTAGTGGAGTGACCAAGACACATAACCATAATCTGACTTCCCACCCACAGACACGGCCAATTGTGCCTGTATGGACCAAGCCGGAGGTAACACGGGGGCTCGAACCAGGAGACCCTCGTGTTGGTAGGCAGGGAAACTACCACTGCACTACCCAGATGTCCTTTGTTGTTTTTGCTTGTATTTTTGATTTCTCCATTTATTTTTTATGTAAAGCACTTTGCATTGTATTATATTTATGAATGCAACTCAAATGGTTAAGTCATTATTGCTTAAGTTATTATTATGAATATATCTCTGTGCAACTGTCACTACTGTCTATTGGCTGATTGATACAACACAGTAGTGAGTCAGACTACACCCCAGTTCATGAAAGCTGTGTTTCCAGGGCAAAATGCTGTGGCCCACAGGAAGTGATGTCATCTGCTCATTTACATGTCTCCCGTGGGCAGGTGAGCAAGGTGAAAGACACGGCTGTTTCCAGAGAGGAGGCTCTGCAGACTAAAATCCTGCAGCTGGAGGCAGAGAAGGGCAAAAGTCAGACCGAGCTCAATCGTCTCCGCCAGAGCAAGGTGTCTGTGAGTATCTCAGGCTCTTCTGGTGCCAATGCATGTTATGTAGGATGCATGCTCAAATGCTGAGATGTGTCTACCTGAGGAGGTATCTGCTCAAAATCAGGTCTGGCTGTCTTTATGTTGTTCTGCAGGCAGAGAAGCAGTTTGAGGTGCGTCTGAAAGAACTGCAGCTTGGCCTGGACCAATCAGAGAGCCACAAGCAAAGCATTCAGGCCTACATAGATTTCCTCAAGAACTCTTACGCCACAATGTTTGATGAGGGATTCTCAACGTCGTGTTTTGGATCCTCGTATTTTCTAAAATGACTGTTTTTAAGGATTTATTTGTTTGTCTTTGGTATGAGTCCTATTTAAACCAGGATCATGGAATGTGTATGGAGGAAATCGTTTTTTTTTTTAATCTATTGTTGATACAGGAATTAAAGTTTTATTTTTGATAGATTTGCTTGTACAGTAATTGTATATCTGCACTGAATTGAACATGCATCTTTGCAGGCCCACTTCCGCATTTGTCATGTTTTAGCTGACATAACTCAGATATTACGCAAACTTTTCTTTCCGGTTTCTGTCAGGCTTTTTGAGCAAAATAGTGTTTCAGCCTCAGAGGTTTCATTACCTGTTTTTGGCCCATTTCTCCAAGAACATTATTGTGTTTGTGTGTGTATGCAAAATGTGGATCTGTGAACCGCTGGTGCTAATGTATCTTGTTCCTATGGCAATAAGACCATATCAAAGTTTTATTTATTTTTTGTTGTTGTTGTTGCCATATTTGTACTTTATTGTGCCCATAATTATATCCCCCGACACATACCCAATTCCTAATAATTGCTAATACTAATACTACTAGAAAACTGCATTCTATCGTGTTGGTGCATGTTTCCCAGCCAAGTACACAAAATCAACCAATACAAGTCAGTGGTGCTTTGTGCAAACGTGAAAGATGCCCCGCTCCAGCTTGGCACTGGAACCCGAGTCGTAACTCTTACTTGAGCTGTGCTTGACACATCTGATGATGACATGGGAGTTTTTCAGCCCTGACATCCAGACACGCTCATTACACTGTAATCCTCCTAAACCAGCCTGTCTTAATCCTTCTTTGCTGGCATTTGTACTGATAGGTGCAATCTGCTCCTAAGTGGGATGGAGATTCTCTAGGTTTAAAATCCGCTGTTGAGCTGTCGGCACACTCTTCCAGGTTTAAAAAACAAACTGTAAACATACTTAGTAAGAAACATGTCAACACTGATATTTTGCCAGACGACTAAACATCTGCTCTTTATGTGCTCTCATGTAATGCTTCTGCTGGGGGAATGTTGATATTATCCAAGCGTATACTGATCCAGGGCCAGTTATCTGCCTGAGACGATGACGGCAGGAGTTGAACTCGACTTCCTCATGCGTTGTACTGTATTCAGATCTTCTTGTTTTGCTGTTGTTGCTATAGATTCGTGGGCCCCGTGTCCATGGTAATCAACTTCCAGCGGTTCTGTCCTCTGCAGAACCCTGATGTGTTCTTGCGTCTGACCTGGTCCCCAGAGGGAAGCGTTGCTCCTCTCATGTTCTCCAACACAAAGCTCCATTGTGCTGGCTGTCAGTGGATGGAAGCGTTTGGTTTTGGGCGTACGTCAGCGCCTCGGTCCTTCCTCCCTTAGCTCTCCTCCTTATTATGGTCTGTTGCTCTTGCCCCTTTTGCGTAATTCTGTTGATCATTCTCCGGGAATTTGTTTTCCCCCGCTGTTTGCTGGAAAATATACTTACATCCGACTTTTGCCAATTTGCTATCGCCATGACAGACACACCCTGAGCTTATGTGCTTATTAGACGCCGATGAGTTGGATGACTCATTCCTTTTTCTTTTCTTTTTTTTCCCCTTTTTTCTTTTTTTTCCACGAAAGCTGCGAGTTTTGGATGCACTGTGTTCTGAGTGCTGCTGAGTCAATTATGAACAGCAAATAGAGGCTGCACTGTTATATATCCATTCTGAAGGTCACACAGTGTTTGGTGTGTCAACTTTTATTTGGTATGAACCAATCTGCGTCATGCTTCGGTTTAGAATGGGCATTTAATTAGTTACTTATGGTTTTGGTCAGACAAATTAAGATGGAAAGTGAATTAAGTTATATTAAGCTACATTGGCACTATACTTTGTAGCATTCGATGTCAGTGATGTCCAGGAGTCAGTAGTCTAATAAGAGGAACACATTTCAGATGCAGGACTGTTGGTGGTTGTGCTTATATGATGTGGCAGGTTCCTCAATTCTGCGTGTGTTAAAACCATGATTTTGATCCATTTTTGTGAGCGTATCAGATTTTTCATAAAACCCAAATTCGCTGCAGCTCACTCACACTCACACTGCAGCTGTCCCAACGAGAGGGAAAGACATTCACAAGTTTTACATTACAGTCATCCAGTGAGCTGCTCCCTGAAATGTAGGTCTGCTCAGAAGTGGGTCAGCCAGATGTAGTAGGAGGGATCGAGTTTGTCTCAAGTCAATCTGGGAACCCAGAGTCAGTCTGACGCTAGAGCTAGATCGACTCTGGGTGCCCACTCAGATTGGTCTCGAAGTAGCCGGCACTCGGAAATGTGTATAGCAGACCTTTTTTCTGTGATTATTGCAAATCCAAACATTTAGATTTTTCACTTTTGTCTGAAAAATAAAATAATTGTCCATCTGCAGTGTGTTTATTTGCGAAAATAGAAGCAATAAACTATACAATTGACATGGAAGTTGATTGATGTAGGCTACTTTTTAGTAGCCGACTCCTAACTAAACATTTCACAGAGACAAATAGGACGAGGTGTCAAACCAAGACAATGTACCATTAATGTACAATATACAATTATTAAATATAATGATGCATACAGTATGAAACTATATTCAAAAGTAATTTCTCATAAATAATCAATTATGGTAAACATACAGAAAAGTAAAATGTCATGTAATGACTTATTTAGTAGCTGCCATAATGTATGTTGTTTCCATGTTAGCATGTGAACTGTCAAAAGAACCACTTGTCAAAAGAATTTCAGATACACATTTTTTTTTATATCAAACTGGACAACATATTTGGCTTAGGCCTAAGTAAAAAATGAATTCTTACAATGTAACACAAGCTTCACAAAGAAGCAAACCGTAAAGCTCCAATATTATGAAGCAAAATAATAAACTATGAATTTCATTAACCTGGCAGATGTCTGCAGCCTAACAGTCCAAATTAGTTCATGAACTTTCTGCAGTCAATGTTTTAAACCCAGACTTTTTCCCCAGTCTCCTTCACTGTTGCAGTTTGTGGATGTCATTGGAGTGTGTGTAGAAAACAGGTGGCTTGTTGCAGTTGTTGAGGTTGCACGTGCAGGACTGGATCATCATCACGTTCTTGCTGAAGGTCTCTCCATCTTGGCAGCGGAAGCGCACAGGCAGTGTCTGGGTACGCTGCGGCCCGCAGCACTGTCCGGCGTCTGCACAGGAGCCACAGTACCTGGGCCGGAACTTCTTCAGGCTACGGCAGCCTGCGTAGGACAGTTTCACTGGATGGCTGGCCTCCATGTGATTACATTTCTGACCATTCTGTTAGACAAAGGAGACCAAGAGCAATGTTAGAAATGTAGGGCAGTGGTCCTCAAACTTTTTCCACATCAAGGACACAAATTAGACCACGGACCCCCATTTGATAACATTTTGTCCCAGGGTCCCCCATCTGATAAGATTTTTTATTTTTTATTGCCGAAAGTGTACTACATGAAACCCATGAGCACAATAGTCAAACAGTCAGTGTGTTACTTATGGATGCCCTATAGTGAAAATAAATTATCAGACTTTTTTTTGGGGACCCTCCTGGAACCCCCCTCGAGCCGGACCCCACTTTGAGAACCACTGATGTAGAGGCGATCTCACAAGGCAATTCATTAATCCAGCAACATGTAATGAAATAGCTTACATTCAAATGTATCTATATCAGCTTTGCAGGTAATCAACACTGATATCAAAAGTAGTGGTTATACCTTCAAGCTGGTTAAAGCCATGTGGTTGCATGGGCGGATTTCACACATCCGAGTCTCTTTCACCAGTTTGCATTGGCTATTGCTGTTGGTCACCCGGGACGACACTCCAGAGCCACAGGACTTGGAGCAGGGGGACCAAGGTGTGGTCTGAGCCACACACGTCCTCCCTCTGGACAACAAGTGGCCCAAGGGATGACTGAAAGCTGGTGGTGACAAAGAAGTTGACAAGAGTTTAGAATACAAGCGCAAACATTTTAGACCACGGTGCCAGTATTCCCATGTCCTCCCGACACCACACATATCCCCTGGGCCCATAGCCACTAATCCTACCCACCCCTTAAACCTTAAACTCACTAAACGTGCATGACTGACTGACTGACTGTCCTGAGCCATGGCAAGATACTTGCACATCAATTTCCTTAGCTTTGTAGTTTCACTTAAATCTCATAGATCCACTTTAACAGAGCTCAACAAAGTGACCAGAAGGGATGGATGACTTGTAGCCTAATAAATCTGCTCACCAGATAAAGACTTGAGTGCTCCTCTCCTCCCCACAGCAGCCAGCTCGTTCTTGTCGGTGAGCTCGTCCTCGGAGGGTCTGTGGTGTTTCTTGCTGAGCTTCTTGGCTGCGTGCTTGCTGCGTGTCTGTGCCTCCTCGGGGCAGACCAGCTGCTCACAGCAGCGGCCCGGCACCTTGACCAGCCTGGGCTTAGCACAGCCCATCAGCTTGGGCAGACTGAGCTCACGTGGGCACAGGGAGACGCATCCAACGGCTCCGTCCATGCAGGTGCACTGGTGTTTGCAGTTGGGACGGAAGCTCTCCCCGTTCTGGTAGATCTTGTTGCTGTACTCGCAGGATCTGCCGTCTGACGTGGCTGTTTGGAGAAGAGGAAGTTGGTTTCAAATGAGAAGTGCAAACTGAAAGCCAAAACATTAGAGCAGTGGTTCTCCAACTGTTGCATTTCAATGACCCCTAACAGATTAGACCACAAACCCTTATTTGATAAAAAATTGTCCCCAAGGTCCCCCATCTGATACGTGTTTTGCTTTTAGATGTTTCATTACATGGACGTGTATGAAACCCATGACCAAAATAGTCATACATTCTGTCGTTGTTTTACTTATGGATGGAACTATATACTGAAAATAAATGATTCCCCTTTGTGCTGGGGACCCCCTGGAACCCCCTCAAGGACCCCACTGAAAGTCACATTTGAATACAGAATAAAAAATAGAATAATAGAATATTTTGTAATGTACCTCGACAGATGCCCTTCGCTGCCCCGTAGCCGCCTCCAAAGTTGCACTCCAGCCCCTTGACCTGGTCGCATGGCTCCGTCTTGCTGCAGTCCTCATTGAGCTGCCGTGCACAGACTTGACAGCAGCCACAGTGATCCAGCATGAGGCTGACCCCCGCCGCGCACCGCGGGACCCCAGGAGCACAGCGGCACTCCTTAGGGCACCATGCTGCCCCCTGCAGGGAGACATGAGATGAAACATGATCACGATCAAAGGATCAAAGTAGGTTTTGCACATGGAAGGAAATACTGAATCGGTGTGCTTGGTGCACAAGTTGCATAAGGCAACACAATAAGTAAGAAGACATTTACAATATACAAGATATAAACAAAGCATTAACAGCCCAAGGTGCAGTTATAGCAAAAGTTAACAAATGTAACAAAATGTATACAAGATACAATGAGAAGTAGCAGAATATTAACTTAGCTTATGCATTGTATTGCACATAGATTGCATTGTATTGCAAATGTCAGTCAAATGTGTCAACTTATAGCAGATAGATAAACACATCATCAATGAACAGTGATTATGCCTCACCAAGGTAAGAGTCCCACAGAGGATAACAGCACCAAAGACTGTCCACATCTTCATAAGCTGATGGTTGTTCTTAGGTGAGAAAGCTCCTTGTATCTAACAGAAAAGCCCTAGCAGTGAATACTTGCTGGATTGACTTGGTCTGCTCATGCTCTGTCGTCTGTGGTGTCCCCGTCCCCTTTTATACACAGGAGAAGCAGATGTGACGTATGCGTGAGCTGACGAGGTGTTGAGAAACTATGAGAGGAATGCTTCTCAACGCGTCCTCCTCCCCTGGCTCAGTCAGCCAAGATCCACCCAGTCCAGCTCCCACCCTGCCAGGGCTTTCTTTCCATCTACATGCACATGTCATCTCCACCCTGCCAGGGGATTCTTTGCATTTACATCACCCATAATCTCCATTTTTATACGTTTTAGGATGAAGTGGAACCACAACTGATTCTTCTATCTTCTTTAAAGGAACAACTCACCCAAAAATGAAAATTCTGTCATCATCTCTATTCACGCTCATGCCAGTTGAAGCATAGGTGAAGTTTGTCCATATAACACACAGGGACGTTGCCAGCACAACAGTTACCATTGACTTCAGTACAGTACTTCACAACTGAAGTCAGTGGTGACTAGCTCTCTCTCTCGAGTTGTGCTGGCAACCTCCCTGTGTGTTAGGAGGACAAACTTCACCTGTGCTTCAACTGGCATGGGGGTGAGATGAGGACTCAATTTTCATTTTTGGGGTGAACTGTTCCTTTAAGGAGCTATCTATCTATATAAAATCTTTCTATATAAAAGGGAGTAAGTGGACTCTGTTCCGTGCACTTTCCATTTTTGTCCCACTGATGATGTTACAATGTCTATGACATCATCAGTGATGTCATCAGTGATGTCATTATTGACCAAAATCATCTTATGACATCACTGGGGATGTCATAGGCACTGATGATGTCATAGTCATTGTGACATCATCAGTGATGTGTGGGTGAGCCGCGCAGTGGCCGAGCTGCATGCGGCGAGCCCGCGCAGCGGACGAGCCTAGGGTTTCGGCCCCAAAGGGGCCGATATTGTTCTATAATTGTATTGCATTCTATTCTATTCTATTCTATTCTATTCTATTCCATTTGACCATATTCTATTGTATTGTATTCAATTATCTTCTTTTCTTTTTCTTTTTTCATTCCTATTCATTCCAATACTGTAAATACAACACAGACTCTTGGATGGAAAAAAGGAAAAAATGAATCCCATGTTATGTAAAAGCAGTGAAGCTCAAAATGATGATCTAAATGTTGAATACCTGAAGCCTCTCGTCATCCCTGTGCTTGTGAGAGCGTTCCCATAAGGGAATTCACATCAGGCTGCCATAAGTCTTGACATAAATATTGAAAGAAAAGCTACATAGTTCTATGAGCAACTGAGTTTCTCTCTGAGCTGGGTCTGAAACTGTGTTTAGACTGTCGCACGTTGTCTATGGTCAGTGACAGTGTTTGTGTTTCCAAAGGTGATTTAAAGGTGAAGCTGATGGTCCTCTACAGTAGTGGTTCTCAACCTGGGGGTCGGGACCCCCCAGGGGGTCGCGAGATCATTTTCAGGCGGGATGATTGTCAAAAGAGGAGAAATAAAAAAATATTTTTCTCCCATAATGATTAAATCTCCCATACCAATGGTTTAATGTATTATAAAGCTATAAACATGATTTCAGTGAGTGAGTGAAACCAGTGTGTGAATGCGTGCACACTGTCGTTGTCGGCTCACAAAGGTTGAGAGCCACAGTCTGCTCTACAGTGTGGATGAAGTTTTGAACCTTGCTTGTGATAAATAGTCACAGCTCAAATTCTTGTCAGTCATCTATTGGGGTGTGGATGGAGAGTTTGTTTAATGTCAATATCGCAAAACAAGACAAGTGCCTCCAGGAATGTTTGAACCTTTGGAATTCTTTGTTAGATTTGAATGAGTGAGTCTAGCATGAGAAAACAAACACACACACATGATCCCAGAAAGCTTGAATAATGCCTGAAGCAACATTCCAGTCAGGATTAACATTATGTTTCTTTGGAAGAACCACATGGGGGTGGGGGCGGTGGGTTGGGCAGCATCCTCTTCCACCCACATCAAAGAACAATGAAGATGACCAGGAGAAATGCCTTTCCTCTCATTATAAGCTGTGAGAAGAGGCTGCGGAAAGCAGACCGGTGTTATGCCGAATGCTGCATCTCTGCAGAGAATCGCACCCCCACCATATTTTTGGGCTGTTTCGTCTCAAAAACGGGGATGCAAATCATAGCAGGTACAAACCGCCAACATTTGCATGCCCCGCCATAAGCCAGGAGAGACCCCAGCCCTCAAGGTCACCTGTACCCGGATTTTAAGCACCAAATCCGGCCTCCATGAGCCAGGATAAACCCCCAAGCCTGGAGGTCACCTCGGCGCAGATTTTAAGCATCAAAGTCGGCTTTCCACGAGCCAGGCCAGACCCCTCCACCCCCTTCCCTGGAGGTCACGTCTACCCAGAAGATTAGATCATTTTTAAACAGTTACATTGCCGTATACATCATTACAATGTGCTCGCGCCAGGTGGGGATGCAATTCTCGGCGGGGATGCAGAATTTGCCATAGCGCTCCCTCTGACTTCTTATAAAAGGGCCTTTGGAACCAGTGCCAGCTCAGCCAGATGAACAGCGTACAAGCATGAGCTCAACACATTCACCAATGTCTGGAAATTGCTGACGGTTGTGGTTTGGAGTGGAACATTTCCCCTCAGGGCCACAAATATGAAGAATTTGCAGAAGCAGGTGAGGTCAGAGGAATGACGGATATACAGCAGGTGGTTGGATGACTTGGAGAAGGATTACAACTGGAGTGAAAAGGACGAGGAAGCGGATCCAACTGGCATGTTAAAGAGTGAGCCAACTGCTGAACAATGTTGCACTCAAGCAGCCGTTTCCTATCCTGAAGACATCAACGTCCCGTTCCCACTGAACATCACATTGAAGTATCTCTCATTACATGCTAATAGCATTGTAATAAACTGTTATTTGAATTGTCTCCATAGAGAAATGATCTTGTTTTTGCTTGTCCCCTTCCTCCGGTCAGAGGTCAAAGGTCAGCAGCACCCCTGGAGCTGATAGGGATTCGGTGTCTTGCATTGTCTTGTCATCAATCCCATTTCTAGCTGAAGAGAAGAGAAGAGAAGAGAAGAGAAGAAACCGCATAAGCAAGCTTGTCTTGTTTAGTCACACAACCACACTAGCATGCAGTGACCACCACCACACACGTGCGCGTGCACGCACGCCCTCACGCACGTGCACGAGCGCACACACACACACACACACACACACACACACACACACACACACACGATGGTCAGTGAAATTGAGTCTGCATGTATGCCATCCACATGTCCTTCCTCTGGGAGACAGGCCAGGAGCAGTCGGCAGCTTTCTTAGCGTACAGCGGCCAGCTGGTCAGATGACGATGTTCTCAGTGGGGGCTTAGTTCTTGTATGGAGGAACCCCAAGTGAGCATGAGAAAAAATACCCTTTTCATGAGATAACCCACTATAGCACCGAAAGCATGGGGGGAACACACCAGTGGGAATCAAACCCACAACCTTCTTGCTGTGAGGCAAATGTGCTACCACTGCATCACTGAGGAATTAGATTTTTTTTAAATACTTTATTGCAGGTATAGCATTGACATTCAACATGTGTTCATTGTTCCATTCATCCTGCGACATTTATAATTTGTATATATTTTATGTACATCACAAAAAATGTGAAGAAAGGAAGAGAAAATATAAAATAAAAAATAAAAAAGGGGGGGGGAATAAAATAAAATAAATAAACATGAATTACCAGCACACACACACACACACACACACACACACACACACACACACACACACACACACACACACACACACACACACACACACACACACACACACACACACACACACACACACACACAGAATAGGTACAAATTAAATATAGGAGCGGGGGGGGGGGGGGGGGGGAGACCAGTAGTACTCATTACCCTAGTCACCTTTCATCCACACCCGGGCCCCAAGTGCGACCCGCACCCAGACGAAACCTCTGGATACTGGTCGCGCCCACAGGAATTAGAATTTGAAGAGAAAGAACGAACCTATACCGGAAGCCAAACTGGAATGTGGAATTTCAGGAAGTTTAATTCAACCATGAAATTCTATGTTTTTTTTTTTATCACAATATTAACCTTGTGCATGCTTCAATATTTAACCTTATCCGTATAGTGTATCAAAAGATACATCCATATAATAAGAGATCTATCTTTGATTTGACTACTGGCAATATAGGCCTACCCGGTGTTGCCTTGGTTAAATAGGCACAAAGCAATTGATAGTACAGTATTCCGTTACATCACCACACAGCCATCTTGGTAGGAAAATAACAGGTGATTGTAATCAATTAACAGGTGATTACAATCAAATGACACAAACAGCCATGTGTGTAATTGTAGCACCATATTGGTAGGAAAATGCTTGTGACATCATGGGAATACTATGAACTGTGCTTTTTGCTTGGCCAGAAATGATGGCGGTGTCCAGATGGTTTCCAGGACTATACAAACCTATGACCGTCCCCGGGTCATAACCCACCGCCATTTTCAGCCCAATCCGACCTGTGGTTTGCGCCAGGAGAGTGGGAGGGTTGACTCATCACATCATGCTCTCAATCAATCATGTTCTCAATCAAATCCAGTTTATTTCTGATTCAAGTCGATCCACTCACTGATGAAGCAGCAGGGCCAGGTGCACCCAATCAGCCTAATGACCCCAACCCACCAGGCTCCTGCAAGACAGGGCCAGGAGAGTGGGAGGGTCGACACAGTGTTTGATTTGTTTAACTGTCTTTATTTGATTCATAACATTTTTGATTTATAATGTTCAGCAAATCAAGACTATAAACCAGATTAATCTAATCCCATCGTCCCTACAACAACTTTACAACTATAAGGATTACAAGTTTTACAATATCAAAAGAACCATGTCAATTATTTGGAGCATTTTTGCCTTCATCTTGTGCTGTACAAGCTGTGCTATCATCACCCTTTGATGTAGCTACAGACGCGTAAATGCAACATGTAATTAATTACCCAGGTTTCAACCTGGAGATTGTTCCATCAGTGATATAGATCTTTTATCATTATCTTTGTGTGGTGCTTCTGTGCAACATGCTAGAAATAAATTCCTGCTAAAAACTCAAACAGCAGTCAGACCATTTTGCAGTATGGACAGACAAATTTGCAATATATCCCTTGGCACTCTGTGAAAAAGCACAACGGCTCTGGGACAAGTTTGTTTTGACTGTTATGTGAGAGTGGGTCACGCACACTACGACAGACAGGAACGTCTGTCGGGGCTCTGCAGACATGATTGCAAATCCAGTTCATTACATCATTTTTCTATAATGACTTTTCCTTCCTCCGTGTCTCAATCGCTGCAGGGGCTGCTCACAAGGAGCAAACTGTGTTTGCCTGAAGTGCTGACACTGCATTATTATTTCTAAGCTACTGTAGCCTATTTGATCCCAGTAAAACGTGTCCTGTGGGTGCTTTGGGGGAACATTCAACGTAGGTTTGCCCTGTAGTGTGGATGAGCTCAATACAGGTGACATTTTAATAGACATATTTTGAATCAAATTCTCAGCTGATCTTAGAGAAATGACCGGGATGCAACAGCAGGCACAATCCTTTATTGTAACCATATACTGCACGTCCCCACTCAAATCAGTATAGGCTATAATTACAGGGGGGAAAGTCCAGGAGAGCAACAGGAGGCCATGGCCCACTTTACAGGTAGTACAGCCTTCTGGATGGGGAAGGTGTTTTTTCAAAATGCACAGTAGCCTACATTTTATTACAGCACAGAACAGGACAAAACACGCCGGACAACTATCTCCTCAGGCAGCACGTCCTCAAAGAGTTTCTGGAATATCACAATTAGAGGGAAGTGGATATAACTGCATGTGTGTTGCCATTGTGTTATTTATTTCATTTGTATTGGAATGTTATTGTGGTTCTTCACATGCACATTGGCGGCTTGTCCTCTTCCCTCTCCTTCTCTATCATTTGTTTGTTCCTTCCAAACCCCTATAATAGAGTAAAGCATTATGTGGACTTTAATACTGAATTTATGACTGGTTATCTCTATGTCTAATACATCTAATGCCACCATTCTTCCACCTTTCTTGGAAGACCATCTCAGAGTTCAACATACAGTTACATACTTAGTCATTATTGTGTGAGATAACTGTGTACGGTAAATGTTATACATGGATTTTTCAAAACAGATGCATATGCTTCAAAATATGTTTAGAGATATGCTTTTAAAATACACAAATGTGCCCCCCAAACCACCACAACAACAGCAACAACAACAACAACAACAACAACAACAACAACAACAACAACAACAACAACAACAACAACAACAACAACAACAACAACAACAACATAGTTTGTACATGCTGGTGAGCGGTGACATATTTAGGCTACATTTTGGATGCTGTGTAGATAACAATCTATCTGCAAGTAAGCTAGTTCGAGTTGAAGTTTATTGTAATGGAACATGATGTAGGGCCGAGGTTTTCTCCAAGCAGTTTCAGTTTCAGGGGAGGCTCAGTGGATGGCAGTGAAAAAGATATTACATGAGTTATTATTAGTTATCAAAAGGAGATCACAGAATAGCCTAAATGTGTGTGATTTGGTTAAAGAGATAGTTTCGGGGAATTTGACAGCTTTCTCCACTTTCCCAGAGTCAGAAACTAATAAATGCCATCCATCAGACTGACATTTACTTATGTATTTGTCAAACAGCAATATCATGCTATCTTGGCTCAACTTTTGAGTGTCTATCTATGGGATCAAATAACATAATCATGATCCAATATAGGCATCCAGGAATTGAGGGAGGGGGGCTCCTTATTCCAAGCTTTGTCTGGGGGGAGGCCCACAGTCTCAGACTTTGAAACCCCTGAGGTAGTGTCTCTCTCTCTCTCTCTCTCTCTCTCTCTCTCTCTCTCTCTCTCTCTCTCTATAGTTGTAGCTTTGACTCAGTCCACATCCTTTAACTTAAAGAGAGTTGGGAGTCTACAGTTTGTAGACTCTCTGTGTTGACTTTGTGCTGTGCTCTTGCCTCCTGCTACAGTAGGGCAATTTCTAATTATAATTCCCTCAAAAGTTCCCTGATAGGTCTGCATATTCTTTCTTTCTTTCTTTCTTTCTTTCTTTCTTTCTTTCTTTCTTTCTTTCTTTCTTTCTTTCTTTCTTTCTTTCTTTCTTTCTTTCTTTCTTTCTTTCTTTCTTTCTTTCTTTCTTTCATCAAGCTTCAAGAAGCAGGTAACAATCCAGTGTGTGAAATATATTCTTCCGCATGAGCAGATCAAACAGCGCCATCCAGCGGCGCTAACTGAAATGACGCGATTTCACCTGTAGTCGGAAAGAAACCACAAAACCTCGACAGTTGAACTCGATCAATATAATGGGGGAAGTTGGACAGAGACGAAGCCTGCTGTTGTGAGAGAAGTGTGTCAGCTTGGACGTAGATGATCTGCAGCTCATTGAATGAACACCTGCCTCTGTGTCTTCTTCTCTGTTGTGTTTTCTTCTGGCTCTTGTCGACGCAAAAATCTGCATTGATTGAATCAGGAAGTCCGGGGGATTTTTACGGCTCTTGAGTCACAAAACGTGCATGGAAAGTGGATCCGCTGCTTTGTAACGACAGAGAATGCGTGTTGAATAGCTATTTTTAACAGGATAAACGCTTAACTCGGCTGCTGACTTCCAGTAAGTCTCCATTCTTTACCCGGAACAGCTGCATTTTCACTCTAGAGCAGGATGGATTTGCCTCACCTCACAGAAGATGAAATGGCAGAGATTAAGAAAGATGTGAGTATGCGACTTCTGTCAGCGTCTGTCTGTCAATTAAACAATGTTTGTGGGCAAGGAGTGTTAGTGGCATGTTAGTGGCAAATACAGAAAGTAGCAGCTCATATACAGGTATGTAGCCTACTGATATAGCCCACAGTGTAGGCTGGCTACCCTACTAAAGCAAAGGGCCTGTTGGAGTAGGAAATGCTCCACCACCACACCCTCTGTGCCTACCGCCCACATCACAGTGTGTGTGTTCACCCATTCCCATCTTTGACAACAGTGTCTGTTCTATAGACTTTAAGCACACATGCTTGTAAATGTATTATTGAAGTTGATCTGTTAACACTTTACAATAAGGGTAGTACATTAATTCAATCAATCAATCAATCAATCAATCAATCAATCAATCAATCAATCAATCAATGTTATAGCCTATTTATATAGGCCAAATCATAACAAAAGTTATCTCAAGGTGCTTTACAAATAGAGCAGGTGACCAGGATGTTAATTAAGGGTTAGGTTAGTAACTAACAGTTAACTAATGTGTCTAGTAATAATTTCCGATGGTGTTCATGTTATGGTATTGTGGTTGGGTTGAGGCATGAAGCCACTGAGGTTTTGGTTAGAGCAAGCTTACTGTTAAGGCTGTTAATTAAGAGTTAGTAAGCATTAACTACCGGTAAGCATCCCTACTGTAAATTAATAAAGAATTATAAGCTTTAACTAAGCAGGTTACTCCATCATCCACCCTTATTGTAAAGTGTTACTGTTGACCTTTTGCTCAATCTGCCTTTTTGTGCTTTTTACACTGCATCACCTCTACATGCTCTCATCTACATTACCTAAAGCTAAAGCTAATAATTAGTCCAAAGCTCACCTCACCCCCCCCCCCCCCCCCCCCCCTCACCCCGCCTGTGGTTCTGTAGGTGCTGATCAATCTGCGACACTACCTCTGTGACAAGATCCGAGCGGAGCGCCACCTGGACTACCTGCGGTCGAGGAGGATCCTGACGCGGGACGACGCGGAGGAGATCAGCTGCCGCACCACGCAGACCAAGCGGACGGGCAGGCTGCTGGACTTCCTGGCAGAGAACCCCCGCGGCCTCGACGTCCTGATCGAGTCCATCCAGCAGACCCGCACGCAGAACTTCATCATCGCCAAGATCACGGACGCCGTGCAGAAGGCGAAAAACGAGAAGATCGAGTCTCTCAGAGGTCAGTGCTGGGCCCAAGTCGTAATTAGATCTTTCGCATGGGACCGAGAAGAAGGAAAAAGAAAAATCTATTGTGGGGGGTGTCTGGTAGTGCTGCGGTAGATTCCCTGCCAGTGCGTACCAACACAAGGGTCGCAGGTTCAAGCCCCCATGTTACATCCGGCTTGGTGGGGCGTCCATATAGGCACAATTGGCCATGTCTGCTGGTGGGAACACGGATTAAGCGTTTGAGTCCTGGTCGATTCACTAGTGTCAAACTCATTTTAGTTCATGGGCCAGAAAAGACTTGATCAAAAAAAGAATCAAAATCAAAATCTATTGTTGTTGTTTATGGTACAATTTAAACACATGCTTTCCTTCCCGATCTTCTACTATCTTCACGCTTCTGTTGTCTTTTGACTCTTTCTCTCCACAGCGGAGGCTTCCGGCATCTTGTCAGACAGCCTAACCCCTCTGGGCCCGAGCGGAGACCTGTCCAGGACATTTTCAAACGAGTCCACCATGCTCTTCCACCCGGACGGCGAGGAAAGCCCGTCCTCTTCAGACATGGTGGGGTCTCTCAGCCCGCCCTCTATACAGAAGCCTGGAGAGTCATCCTCCTGTGGGGATGGGGGCAGCGTGGCCGTGTCTTCGTCCCCAGCCTCCTCCACCCTGCCCCGGCCCGGAGACCCAGGGGCGCCCGCCCTGCCCGAGGAGCTGCTGCTGGTGGACCAGTCCTCCAACGTGGACGCCGGAGCGCACGGGTGCTCCAGCAGCGGCGGGGACCCCAACTTCCAGCCCCTCCGATCGCGCTCCCTCACCCCCACGTCGCCACCTAGGGACATTTATACACTCCCTCCAAAATCGCAATGACAACTTCCTCGTGCAGTTAAAAGGGACAGACAAAATAAGTCCTCAATTACAGACACACAACACGCTCGCTGCCTTTTTGTCTTTCTTTCTCATTCTCCCTGGTGTGTTTTTCTTTTTCTTTTTCTGTACATTCTGATCAGGTAGTTAGTGAGAGATTGTTGTACATTAGATACATACTGTGTAGGACCGCTGTACTGTTTTGTTTTTTTAACAAGGGAATGACTAACTTTGTCCTGAGCCAAGAAATGTTGACTCATGTCTTTCACCGTTGCTGCCCACCCTTCTCACTTTTGAAAGTGTGATTTCCTGAGGGGGAGGGTATGTGTGAAAACATAGCAGCTACAGGTTTTGGGTGCAATGAGAAAAGAAAATCTGTATGAAACACTGGAATGAATACTTGAGCATACACACTTGATGAGACAGTCTGACAGTGTAAGCTAGACTGGAGCGGTATACCGTAGCTCTCTAGAAGATCATGACTTTCAGTTCTGTCCATGAGGCATTAAGTCAACTTTTTTACATTATATCATCACTACATAAGTCTGGGGGGTCACAAAACATCTTGTGGGATACAAACTATGTCACAGTTTTTTCATTCTGTCATCATGTACAAACCTTATTTCAAACTAAACTGATTATATTACTAATTCACCTCATGTTGGGTTTTTTCAGAATCAGAATCAGAATCACTTTCATCGCCGCAGTATGCAAGATTACATAGGAGGAATTTGTCTTAGTGTCATTATGCAGCGTAGCGGTCATATCAATATTCAGAGATAAAGAAGTAGGAAAAACAACAAAAAGACAATCACACATTGCAAGTGCAGTCCAATATATACACGAGTGGAGGAGTGTTCAGTAGGCATAAAATATGAATTTACATGAATGAGTTGTTAAATAGGCATTACATTAAGTTACAGTCTGAGCGGTGCACGATGTAGTTAGCAAGAGTAATCTAATGGTATAGAGTTCTGGTAGAAGAAGCAGCTGTACTTTAAGTGACGAGTGAAGCCCGGTGGCAAAGTGACAGGGGGCGGGGGCTCATGTCAGTGGGAGGGATTCAGCTGAGTTCGGATTCTATATAATTTTGGACAAAGTACGATTCCTTTTATATATATATATATATATATATATATATATATATATATATATATATATATATATAAAAATATATATATATATTGATTCCTTTATTGATTCCTTTTATATATATATATATATATATATATATATATACACACACACATACATCTACATACATTACACACATATGGTATTTTGTTATACATTTGGCTTTTGTATTTGTATACTAAATTATTATCCCTGTGGGAAATTGAACCTCTGCATTTGACCCCATCCTATAGATACTAGAACCTATCAGTGGGCAGTCACAGTTCAGTGTCTGCCTGGGGACCAACTCCAGTTCTTTTTGCCAGTGCCTTGGCCAGGGGCACTGACAGGAGTATTAACCCTAACATACATGTCTTTTTTTTAATAGACTTTTGAGGAATCCCTCGGTCGTTGACCTGGTTGCTTTCTAGCAATACTGTCCAGGAATTATTAAGTAAATGAGATGTTCTTTTGAGGGCTCATACAAAACAATGTTATTTGGATGAAGTCAGGTTCAAGCTGAAATCACTCCCAGATCTCCGAAGCCTCTATCAGCTCCTGTGTGTGTAGCACTGCTGTAACTGGGAGCTCTATTTTAGTTTTGGAAAAACTGGAAAAGCTCTAAATGACGCGGAGGAATGACAGTCATCGCGGTGACCGCTGGTGTGTGACTGCACTGATTGATGTTCACAGACAACAAAGACGCTCTTCAGGCATAGACAAGCTGCCTACTGGCAAGCAGGTCTGTTGTGTGAGGCAGGTGTTGGCAGGTAATTATTTTTATAAATATGTTTTTATTTTTCCGCTCTGATGTGGAGTTTGCACTCCAATTCAATTGACACGTTAATGCAATATATAGGTTCAAATATAATGGGATTTGCCATAGACAATAATCATTCCCATAACTTAAATACCTATAACTTTTGTGCATTATTGCTTGCTGTAGTTATTTTTGTTGCAAAGATTTTGAATTCAACATTTAAAGTCTTGTGTTCCGTAAGAAGTTCAAGTGTGTGTACATTGTGTCATATGCATGTTATTGCAGGCAGTTCTGCTATAATGAACAATGGGTGAACAACTACAACTGGCCTAATAATGTTTAAAACCACAATCATGGCTTTCCAGAGCAGTGCAATTGATTTAAGTACAGTTTAGTTGGACATCCAGTGAAAGATCTTGAGGAGAGCAGAGGATGACAGCAGTCAGTAGCTATACATGCAGCAGAACCAGTTTGATAAACATCAGAATGACTGGAATGGTTAGAATTTAACCTTGTTTTCTCTTCAAACTAACTCTTCTGATGTATCATAATTTTGAAAGAGAACAGGGCAAATATAGGTATCCTAAAAAATAGCCTATCTATATAAAAAAAAGTAAAAATATATATATATTGATGGATTGTATTGGATAAGGAGGACACAGAGGAGGACACAGACTAGTGAAAAGACAGTCAATTGTCTCTTACTACAAAGGAAAGATCTGTGTGCTGTCCTATTCCATTGTGTCTCTGCTCTTGAGACAGGCTGTTTTGGGTCCAGATGGAGGACACTGAGCCCCTGCTGGCCGAGAGGCAGCCTAACGGGCAGTGCAGGTGGAGCGATGCTCAGCAGAGCACAGAGTCCAACGTGGTGGCGAACTTCAGAAGGAGGCTCAAGTACTTCTTCATGAACCCCTGTGAGAAATACAGAGCCAGGGGCCGCAAACCCTGGAAACTGATGTTACAGATCTTAAAAATCGCACTCATCACAATCCAGGTAGCATAATATACGCTTTGTTCACTATTCATGTGATTGCTGTGTAACATGCATGTTGTGTGGAGAGGTTAAATATCGATTTGTGATGCCTTCCCCCCCCCCCTTATCTTTGCCTCCTGCAGTTAGTGTCTTTCGGCCTGAGTAACGAAATGATGGTCACCTTCAAAGAGGAAAACCTGGTGACATTCAGACATCTGTTTCTCAAAGAGTACAAGGACCAAAAGCTGGGGAAATACTCACTATACACCAAAACAGATGTGTACGATCACATCCACTACATTGTCCACAGGGTACTGAAAACCTCCATTTGGATCCGTGGAAGTAGACGCATTTTGCTGTTTCTCTGGTTCTCATTTGACAATAAGTCACGTCAGCATTTCTTGACAAAATTGTCATTATATGATTTGATTTCATGTAAGAAGTGCTTATCTTGTCTCCCTATATATACTTTTTTCAGTACATCAATCTCCAAAACCTCACCGTGGGCAACCATGCATATGAGAGGACTGCCGGAGCGTACACCCCTCTGTCCATCTGTCAGGAGTTCTACAGGAACGGCAGCATCGACCCGGGCAATGAGACCTTTGACATTGATCCACATATTGAAAAAGGTATAAAAAAGCAACAGTTGGAACATTCATTCATTCATTCATTCACCTAATGTGCTTGAATCAGGATTTATTTACTGCCACATGCAGTTAAACACCTCACTGTTAATTATGGCAGTGGTTCTCAAAGTGGGGTCTGGGGGCCCCCAGTGGTCCTTGAGGGGGTTCCAGGGGGTCCCCAGCAAAAAGGGGAATACTTTATTTTCATTATAATTCCATCCATAAGTAGCACACTGACAGAATGTATGACTAGTTTGGTCATGGGTTTCATACAATTTGTAATAAAACATCTAAAGGCAAAAATCTTATCAGATGGGGGACGCTGGGACAAAATCTTATCAAATGGGGGTCTAATTTATGCCAGTTGAAGGGTCCTTGAGGTGAAACAGTTTGAGAAGCACTGACATATGGTACCAACTACAATTATACTAGACAGTTCCATCACGTGTATTCAATACAGAGGGACAAACTCATGGGTGGTTCAGTCTTCCTGTTAAACAGTTACTGGCTGTGTCTACATTGTTGGAAGGTGTTTGCTCGGTCTTTGGTATTTATGGAAGTTGATTCATGGCACGAACGGAGAATAATTGCAATGTGGATTTATTTATGACTACATGAAAAGAGGAAGCTCATACACAGACAGCAGCGTAGAGAAATCACTCACAAATCATTTTACGGGCAAGATATAAACGGGTTTTTAAACATTTTGGGTGCTTTTCTCCCTCCAGAATGTTTTTCCATAGACCCCATGCAGTCGTTTGACAATGACAGTTTGGCGCGACAGCTGAACTTCTCCCTCGATTTCAAAAGGTGACTAAGTAAAAATAGTGGTTCGGCGCCAGCTGAGGAGGAGAGTGTGCTGCCTGCTCATAAATGTTTGTGTACCTAGGCTGCTATCTGTGAACATCTACCTGACTCTGAAAGCCATCAACCTGCAGACTGTACGCCACCATGAGCTACCAGACTGCTATGACTTCCACATCATGGTGAGTCAGGACAGCATGCTCCAGACGATACTCATTCAGGGAACATACTACCAAGGCAACTCTTATTCAGTTGAAAACGTTTAAAAACCTTGATAATATATTGAATCTGTTAATAATTTGATATAGCTAATTTTGATATTCTCTTCCCAAAGAGCACCTTCTTAATGTGAATGTTTATGTCTCTAAAATACCTCTAACCCACCACCCACAAACTGTCCCTTTGTTTTTGCACAGATCATGTTTGACAATCGTGCGCACAGCGGGAGGATAAAGGTTGATGTTCAAAATGATGTTGGGATTTATGAATGCAGAGACTGGAATGTGTCAGGCACTTGTAAGTATCATCACAATAACTGGGACAATCCCCCCCCTCAAAACACTCATTATAGTTGCTACTGCTGCCAGAAGAGGGTGCAGTTGTGATAGTCTGTAACCCTTGCAGTGCGATGATGCTGTATTTGAAAGAGACCGGTATCTCTCAGCTTCTTTTTTTTATAAGTATGCAACCACACCTGAAACTCCTGCTTCTCTTATCCAGCTGGGAAGAACGACCACCTCCTCTTGCTGTTTGACTCTCTGGTCATCCTCGCCTGCTTCACCTCTCTCATCCTCTGCACGCGATCCATCATCAATGGCATCCAACTCCAGTTTGTACGTTTTGAAGAGCAAGTAATCAATATCAAAATCAATTGAAGGGTTTACTCACTGGCAAAGATAGAACACCCTGTAGTTATTTTCAACTCGCCCTACGGCCCCATTTCCCTTGCCCCCCACCACGCACATCCCCCTAGCCACTCCACTTACCCCTTGAATCCTGCATGTCTACCACCTACCTATTAGTCTCTCAAGCATGGACTGTATCAAGCCAGTCTATCTCTTAGACACTCTGTACAGAAGTTGTCATCTTACAAATTGTGATGGTATTCAACCAATCATGACATGTAAGTAAAACCGAGGCAGGTGATTGGAGAAATGAGAGCAGATGTCCCGCCTTGAGCGGATGTCCCGCCTTAACATCTGTTTTGACCAACTTTTCCCTCCGGGAAGTACAGACTGGTAGGCAGGAAGTACAGACCGGTAGGCAGGAGCATTTACAAATTGTGTAAGCCAATGCATCTGTTTTAAGAGACTACCTTCCTATCCCTATGCCCCCCCCCCCCCAAATTCCCCCTAGCCACTAACCCTACCCACCCCTCGAATCCCGACTATCTACCACCTTCCTATCCCGAGCTACGGCCCTTTAACCACTAAACTCACTAGATGTCCATGACTGACTGACTCACTGACTGACTGACTGACTGACTGACTGACTGACTGACTATCTGACTGACTGACTGACTGACTGACTCTCTGACTGACTGACTGACTGACTGACTGACTGATTGACTGACTCACTGACTGACTGACTGACTGACTGACTGACTGACTATCTGACTGACTGACTCACTCACTGACTGACTGACTGACTGACTGACTGACTGACTGATTGACTGACTATCTGACTGACTGACTGACTGACTGACTCACTCACTGACTCACTCACTGACTGACTGACTGACTGACTGACTGACTGACTGACTGACTATCTGACTGACTGACTGACTGACTGACTGACTGACTGACTCACTCACTCACTCACTGACTATCTGACTGACTGACTGACTGACTGACTCTCTGACTGACTGACTGACTGACTGACTGACTGATTGACTGACTCACTGACTGACTGACTGACTGACTGACTGACTGACTATCTGACTGACTGACTCACTCACTGACTGACTGACTGACTGACTGACTGACTGACTGACTGATTGACTGACTATCTGACTGACTGACTGACTGACTGACTCACTCACTGACTCACTCACTGACTGACTGACTGACTGACTGACTGACTGACTGACTATCTGACTGACTGACTGACTGACTGACTGACTGACTGACTCACTCACTCACTCACTGACTGACTGATTGACTGACTGACTGACTGACTGACTGACTGACTGATTGACTGACTGACTGACTGACTGACTGACTGACTGACTGACTGACTCACTGACTGACTGACTGACTGACTGAGTGCCATGACTTTTCCACCCCCTGGCCCAGCCAGCACCGTGGGAATAACAGACAACATACATTAAATAATTTAATGTACAAATTAAGCAAGTTGACTGCCATTTTCAAAGTGGGAGGCGGGCCTCCCCAGGGGGGCTCCCCAAAAAGTTTCAGGGAAGGCTCAGTGAATGGAAGTGAAAAAAATATTACATTAGTTATCGAAAGGTGATGGTGTAGAATAGCCTTTAAAGTGTGTGATTTGGTTAAAGAGATGATTTGGTTAAAGAGATCGCTCAGAGAGACAGTCGTTTTAGGGAATTTTACTGTTTATCCCACTTTTCCAGTCAGAAACTAACATGCCTTCAGACAGACTTTTTTACGTGTAGTCTGAAGTATGTCAAACAGCAATATCATCAGGCTATCTTGGCTCAATTGTTGAGTGTCTGGGATCAAATAATAATAATAATGATTGGATTTATATAGCGCTTTTCTAGACACCCAAAGCGCTTCACAGGAATCATTACTCATTCACACCATTCGTACCAGTGGTGGTAAGCTACGGGTGATGTAGCCACAGCTGCCCTGGGGAAGACTGACGGAAGCGTGGCAGCCATTTCGCGCCTACGGCCCCTCCGACCACCACCAACATTCATAGACATTCATACCCATTCATACGAGGCAATGAGGGTTAAGTGTCTTGCCCAAGGACACAACGACAACAGCTGGGAGGGAGCGGGATTCGAACCGCCAACCCTTGAGTCATTGGCCGACCTGCTCTACCTCCCGAGCTAATGCCATCCCATAATAACATAATCATGATCCCACAGGCATCTAGGAATTGAGCAAAACTAAGCAAATAAACTAATGGGGGGAGTGGGGGGGCGAGCCTTTTTCCAAGCCTTGTCTGAGGGGAGGCCCACAGTCTCAGACTTTGAAAACCTCTGGTATAAATAAATCCCTGGTTCTTTTAACGTGTCTTTATTTTCTTGTAACTGATGTGCATTTCCTCTCATGCAGGAGTACAACATATTCTTCCATGCTTACTACAGTAAAACGGTGTCGTGGTCAGACCGCATGGAGTTTGTGAATGGCTGGTACATCCTTATCATTGTGAGCGACACACTGACCATTGCGGGGTCGGCCCTCAAAATAGGAATACAGACAAAGGTATGTTTATCCCACAGCTTCATTGGAACTATTTCCAGCATCTCGGGTGGGAAAGCTGAGCTAGAATCAGTTTTGTCTTTCAGAACATAATGACTGAGCTGGTCATGGGACCCTGGTTAATGGTCTAAGATCAGTACTTTATACATACATTTACATAATAAATTATAAAGCCTTTATGTTTTACACAAGGGAAGGGCCTAGTCCCTCATCATCCAGTTGTATGTTTCTTCCTCCCTACAGTACCTGACAAACTATGATGTTTGTAGTATTTTGCTGGGCACGGCCACAATGCTCGTCTGGGTCGGGGTGATTCGTTACCTTGGTTTCTTCAAGAAATACAATGTAAGGATGTCTATAAAACTGCATTTTGGTTTGCATAATACATCAGATGAACCTGTAAAAACCAGAAAAGGTATGTTCACAAATGTAAAAAAAAAAATGCTCTCCTTCCTAGATCTTAATCCTAACCCTGAGGGCCGCATTCCCAAATGTGATCCGTTTCTCCTGCTGTGCAGCCATGATCTACTTTGGATACTGTTTCTGTGGTTGGATCGTGCTTGGGCCTTACCATGACAAAGTAAGTAAACCATAATCTACACAGATTATCTTCTCCCTATATTTATTATCTAATGTCTTATATATCTTGTGTAAAGCACTTTGATTTGCCTTTGTGTAGAAAATAAACGTGCCTTGCCTTATCATCACGTCTAAGATACATTCTGTCCTCGTGCTTATCTGCAGTCTAGCTCCCTAGAGCAGTGCTTCTCAAACTCTTTCACGTCAAGGACCCCTAAATTGACACAAATTACACCACGGAACCCCATTTGAGAAGATTTTGTCCCAGGGTCCCCCATCTGATATGCTTTTAGATGTTTTATTACAGAAAGTGTATGAAACCCATGATCAAAATAGTCATACATTCTGCCATTGTGTTACTTATGGATGGAATTATAGCGAAAATAAATTACTCCACTTTTTTTTGCTGTGGACCCCCTGGAACACCCTCAAGGACCCCAGGAGGGGGGCCTCTGCACCCAACTTTGAGAACCACTGACCTAGAGTGGTGCTCATATTATGTTCTACCAGTTAAATAATAAGACTTCATCCCAGTCACCTCACCAAACCATTTCCGTTACAGTTCCGGACACTGGACAAGGTGACGGAGTGCCTCTTCTCTCTCCTCAACGGGGACGACATGTACGCCACCTTCCTGCAGATGAGGCAGAAGAGCTACATGGTGTGGCTGTTCAGCAGGCTCTACCTCTACACCTTCATCTCCCTGTTCATCTACATGGTGCTCAGCCTGTTCATCGCTCTCATCACCGACACCTACGAGACCATCAAAGTCAGCCTGTCACTCACCTGCACAGCACCACAAGTCGGCCTTATTTATGCTTCCACTTGAATGCATTTGGTTCACAGGATAATTTCGCCCAAAAATGAAAATTCAGTCATTATCTACTCACCCCCATGCCCCGCGGAAGGTTGGCTGTTTTTTTTAGTCCACAAAACATTCATGGAGTTTTCCAGGGAACCAGATTTACAGCATTTTCTCCTAAACAACTGAACTTTCAAACGTAAAAAAAATAAAAAAATCCATACTGCTCGTCTGCCATAATCCAAGTCTCCTGAAGCCCTGAGATGCCGAGTTCACTTGAAAATACATCATTTACACCTTGTTTTAGCGGAAATCTTCACTGTAGCCGTGAATTGAAAGTCCTGTTTACTTTAACTTTAAGCTCACTACACAGCTACACTGAAGGTTTCAACTAAAATGACATATTTTCAAGTCAACTTGTCAACTCAGGGCTTCTGGAGACTTGGATTATGCCAAATGAGCAGTATGGAGGCTTTTTTTTTATATGTTTGAAAGTTGGTCACCATTCACTTCAGTTGTTTAGGAGAATTAGTCTATGTAACTTCCCTGGTTTCCATGGAAAATTCCATGAATGTTTTGTGGACTAAGAAAATTCCCCCAACCTTCCACTGGCATGGGGGTGAGTATAGATAATAACTGAAATTTAATTTTTGGATTAACTTATCCTTTATCTAACTACTGTGTACTGCTTCTTTTCCAGCATCATCAGCAAGACAAGGTGCCAGTGTCTCAGCTTCAGGTCTTTATAGCAGTGTGCAAGGACCAGCCCGAGTCTGGAAGATACCAGACCGATGACGAACCAGCAAACTGCTGCTCTTCTCCATGCTGCTGCTTTGGATGAATTCAGAAGTGCATGCAGACATTTGACATCATGAGATTAATCATGCGTTATCTACCTAGGCTACTAGTGTAATCATTGAATTCTGGACAAAATCATATTTAACAATAAAGAATATTCTCAGATTTGGGTCTGAGAGACAAAATATAATCAAATGGGGGATCTGAGGCCTCATGTGTACTAATTTTCAGGAGAAAGATTTTAGAAACACTGTCCTAAAGTGTCTGCATTGTCTATGCAAAGCATGTTGTGTGGAACATTTATTTTTGCTATATTCCAGTCATAAAGGGAAATGTATTTTCAATGTATAAGAGCATATATGTAAATAAATACGAAATGTTGATCATTTTTGTGAATGAGAGTGGTCACGTGACTGCCTGTAATACACTGTTGGTACTGTTGGTATTTGATGGGGTAAAAAGTTAAAACATGGTCAAATAAAATGAGCTTCTCACTACACGATGTGGCAAAACAGATTTAGCACCTGACGGCACTTAACATTTGCATAATGGCCCACTCCAGGTTCACAGCCAATGCACTTCGCAGATACTGGTTGCTTAACAACGCAGTCTCCAATGACAGCTGCGTTTGGTTTGAAGCCAGCACAGGAATAGCCTTCAAAACAAATTCAGCATTTGCGTTACCGCTGGATATCGGTATCGAGTCTGCATGGACGAGGTTTAAACAGGTGAGACGATAACCAGTTATATTGAGAAGGTGCATGGCGACTGAACTCGGCACGCTGTTGTGTTTCGCTGAAGATAATCTCTGCGATTTTGTCAACATTATTATTGAACTTGGTGTTGAATTGAAGTGACATTTCACGCCGTCGGACTCTTTGCGTGCATGTTATCCAGGCTAACGCTAGCCAGGTAACTGTTAACGTTAGTTACCGTACTAACCTTAGTTAGGCCCAGCAGTGTGTGTTTGTAAAGTCTGATTGTAACGTTAAATTCAATTTACAGATACAGGCATGTTGAACTGCAGTGTATCGGCTAACGTTAGGCAGTAAGTTAACCCATAACCTGTCACTCACACTTGTTGGCAATAAAAGTGCCATTTTAACATTACCAACGATTACGTCACCGACCTGAATCCTATGCAAAGTTTAGCCGTATTGTCATCGACAACATCGTCAACAGAACTAGAGTAGGTGAGCCCCACTCAACGCATGCGGTATGAGTGTTACTTCAGATTAGGGCTGAGCGTTTTCTGCATTAGTAGATAAGAATATAGTTTGACAGGATGTTGTGGGTGACAATGAAAACCAGGCTAACCTGTTTCTAGCAGCTGCTATCCTCAAGCTGCTGTTTTGGCTGCATTACTTACTGAATACGACAGCAAGGTTTCCCACATGCCCAGTTGTTTATCAGCAATGTAAACATGTTGTAACATGGCGATTTATGTACTAGAATAGTGGGAGTGGCAGGTGTATCTTATGTGGTTTAACGTTAGCCTGTTTAACAAGAACATGTCAAGTTCATATTAGGCCTAAAAAAAAATAAGTTTGGTTCCTGTTGGTTGTCAGTTCGGTGATGGGTCGGTAGGGAATTTATTTTATTTTATTTTTTTATTTTTTTTATTTTTTTCCCAGTGGCAGCAAGGGATAGATAGGAAATATATATATTTTTTTATTTTCCTTAAAATTACAGCAGCGATGGATACTTTTTTTCATAACATAGTTTACATGTACTCTACCACTGTGCTCTACACACGTTTTTATATGAACAAAATATTTAAGTCAATATGAATGCTTTCATATCAAACATGTTTGATATTTAGGACTGAAAATCTGCGTGAATAGCCTACATCATCCTGCTGCTGTGCAAGCCTCCCGTCATTATCGTTTATCTCCCCTAGAATCTCAAACATGCACACACTACAATATTTGTAAATGTGGCGCACCACGCACTACAGGATATTATTAAGATTATCGGCAGGATAATCACCTTGACGCCCGGCCATACTCGTTTTTGGGGTTCCAGCAGTGACCAAAGCGCTCCGCCCCCACCTCACCTCTCTCTTTTCCTCATTTTCATGCCCGTCTCGCCAAACAAATGAATCTCACGGTAGTTAGCATGCGTGTAAACAACGCGAGTCTATTGTCTGTACAAGTGAGAACACAAACACATGGGTACCAAAATATATTCCCCTGCTGCATGTCATGAGATCGGCAAAAGTTTGGATAGACTGCTTCCCGCAGCAGCATGCCTTTTCCCCCCAACACTGCTCGATAGACAGGACAGCCTCTGACTGGCAGGGGCTCAAAACTACGATATAACAACTTTTTATTCATTGGTCATTCATTGTGATATAAATTAGTGACATTTTCCCCCAAATCCTCATGGTTCTGTGCTGTTGGTATTTGGTAGCCTATCTGATGCGTGCTGCAGTGCAGCGCATCAAATGAGCCGCGTCAATTAACGATAATGACGGGAGTCTCCCGCAGCAGCAGAATGATGTATTCGCGCAGATTTTCAGTCCTAAATATAAAACATGTTTGATATGATCGGGACGGCCCCGATGAGGCTGTGAGCAGATCGGGAGGTTTAAGATTGGATCTGCAAACAGCTCACACTAAAATCCTGTAGTGTGAGCCAGCCATAGCGCCACCGTCAAATCAACATGCTCATAAAATAAATTGGGTCGCACGTAAATTGACAGGGTCGGTCGGCAACAGGAACCAAACTTAATTTTTTTTTAGGCCTTAGAAGACCTAGTAAAATACTAATGGGTCCCCAATGCTCCCATTGCATTATTTGTCCCATTACTTTACAAATGCATTTGCTTGAATCTGACGTAATCTTACTACTAGCCTACAGTTGAGTTGCCAGTATCCAAAAGGAGATATACTAAACCCCAAGTCCACCCCCCACTGGCACACAGCTGACAATTAATCTTGTGTTGGTGGTGAAGTGCTGAGCGAGATTATTTCATGCTGCTCTGCGTCATGTCTTGATGATCTTGTCTATTTCAGGGCTGTGGTCCAGTGGGAGCATCCAATCTGCTGCATGACTGCTAATCCACCTGCCCACCTCGCATAACTCGTGACCTCGCCAGTGTCCTGATGTTTTGCTGATAATGGGAGACTGGTGGACAACTGCACCACGGGAGGCGTCTATGGGTAATCGGCTTCGCCAAATGGCTGTATCTATTAAGGATATTTCAAGAATAGAAAGGCCCGTATGCTATATTTTTGAGATCTGCTAGAGGTGACCTATATTTTTGTCCTCGTTTTAGAGCAATAGCCCAATTCAAGCCTCTCTGCAGTGGAATGTAGTTGTACTGTACTGACTGTCTGCATTATATTTCTCTCTCTCTCTGCATTTAGAAGGCCATGAGATCTCCAGCATATCACATGTGACGATGTCCCCCTCCAGGCAGAACAACCTTGTGTCAATGTACTCTTTGCCTCTGTCGAGAAGCTCCCACAATGTGATAAGTGCCTTCTGCACAGAGGGGAATATTCCTCAGTGCATTTCATACATCAATCAGGTACTGTAATGGTATGCAGTCTTGGGGTCAGTCACTTTAGATAGATTTGATACTACATTTGTACCAGTGTATTTCTGTGTTGGTATACTTGTAGGTGTGGGGGGAAGTCGATACATCATAGTATCGTGATTTTTGTGTGGCAATATATCGTATCGCATGAATGCCACAGTACGACACGTTTTTATGATAGTGTTGGTCAGTCTTTCTGCTTGACAATCTCATTTTGCTGCAATAAAAATGATTGAAGTGAGATGAACAGACTGGAAAAGAAAATTGATCTTATTAGAAGATAAAACAGGAAAGTTTTTTCCTTTGGGGACATAATTTTGCAGTCGGAAAAAAAGTTAATAAATTGCAACATAATGTTAATATCATGATAATATCGTATCATGGGGACTCTGGTGATTCACCCCTATATACTTGCTGTAAATACTGAGTGTATTCCGTTTTTCTGCAGTATGTTATGAGTCTATATATAACCATTTCTCTATAGAGGTGACCCACTAACACCACGACAGTGACGTAAGTCCTCTTTCCTCCACAGGAGCTTGCCTCATTGGGCCTCTCCTCCACATGTACGGAGGGCAGCTCAGCAGGGGGAGCCAGCCTGAGCGCTGTGCCCGCTCTGAACGCCATGTACGAGCTGCTGCAGGTCCAGCACCGCATTCGCTGCTCACTGGAAGAGCTGGAGAGAGAGCAGCTGAAGAGCTACAGCACCCTGGACCACCTGCAGATCAGCAACTCCAGACTCAAGGCAAGTGTGACAGACAGGGAGGTGGTTGGCATTAGCCTGGGTAAACCCAGCCTCCACGTGACTAGTGCTGCACGATTAATCAAATCGCAATCGCGATGTCAGCACGTGCGATTACATAACCGCAAAAGTGTGCGATTATTTTATTTTTTTCACGTCTTTTTGTGTGTGTGTGTGTGTGTGTGTGAGCGAGCCTCCTCTAAACTAACGTTACACGCGACGCAGCAAACACACGTTTCTCTGCCATCACACTGGGCATCAACACTAGCGGGAGGCTTCTCCCATGGACTCCCGCAAATAAGTAATGTTATGTGCAGCAAGGTTACATATTATCTACCGAGAGGGCGAGAGAGAACATCCATGATCGCTAACAGCAAGCTATGCTAATAACTAACTAGCCGTTCCGAAACGCATGTAAACAGCCGTGTGATTAGTGAGAACGTCAGTAAAATAAGGAGAGAGCTGCAGGTGCTTATGCAGAACTAGTGCACGATTAAGTGCACAGTGGGGATGACCCGCTGTGATGAAGAACATAGCGAGATTAACAAGGTTGATAGCAGCAAAACACTGTCGCAGCTGCCAGCGCCAGGCCAGCACTGGCAGCATCACCTCCAGGCTAGCTAACTAGCCTGTCACACGATGCCTTCATGGTCCCTCGTTAAAGTCTGCAGATGCATGTTACCTCACCTCTCTCTCAAGAAGCGTCACGTGAGTGTGGCGTTTAATGCCATCTGTCGCTACAAAATAAATAAACGGGGTGTATCATTGTATTACTGGACAGACATGTAACTAACTTTGCAACTTTGCTGAGCCATCTTCTATGTGCTGTAACACAGTGCAGTTTCTATTTGTCTGGTGTTTCTTTTTCACATGTTTGGGACAGGCAAATGTCTCAAAATGTTTTATTTTTTTGTAAAGATAATTTTATTTCAAATTGTTTTATTTTTTTAGTTTTAATATATTTTAAATTGTAACATATTTCATGTATTTTAGTCTGTGATATGTCAGAAGGAGCTGATGCACACCTTCAGTCTCTCAAAGGCAGGTGCGTCGGAGATGCAGTACATATGAGAGAAATAAAGAGGATTCCCGCACACTGTCAATTACTTGCAAAAAAACTTTAAACTTTAATTAACAAAGTTTCGGTCTATCGACCTTCATCAGGTTAACACATTCAGTGCCAAGGACGTCTGTGGACGTCCTAAAAAAAAGTAACGAGGAGTGCCAAGGACGTCTGTGGACGTCCTAAAATCATAATTCATATTATTCCATAATTCTGCTGTTTAAGGTCGTACCTAGCCAGTGAGCATGAATCCCTTCAAGGGATCACACGGCGCCACCTTAAACATCGTCACAGGAGCTGCTCCACCCACCTCAGATCCTTTACTTTGTACAGGAGACAGCGGAGAAAGTGGAAACCGATGCATGCTTTCTGCCAGCGCCGTATATATTGCTCTGCCTACAGCGGAGAGTGGGCTCGGCTGCATCCGCGCTCACAACTGAGCTCTTATGCTTCTATCTATCTCCACACGATTTCCTAGAAAGGCAGCATCCGAAGCCGAACGGCCATGCCTTTTCGTTCAGTCGCGTTTGCCCATCAAGGAAATGATGCGCGCTGGGATCTGTCCGGGGCAAAAACGAGAAAACAAACTGTGCGTGTGGGAGGAGCCCGCAGCTCAGAGGTGGAGAAGGGAGAGGGGGGAGGGAGGGGGGGGGGGGGGGGGAGAGGTGTGTGTGTCACACAGGCTTCACAGAAACCACACCACACGCCACCACATCAGAAAACACCAGCCAGAGTCAGTGAATGTGGTCGAAATTAGAGTGCAAAAGGTATTCATAAAAGGGCCTATAACTTGGAAAGTAAAAAAAAACGACAGAAAACCATTGAAAGTGCACTTTTTTGAGAGGCTGTAATTTCATAATGGAACTGTCTAGAAACAAAATTTCTTCTTTGGAAGAAGCAGGAGTGTTCAATCTTTCATTAAAGTCCAGCCCCGTTAATATAGCCATAATAGAAAAAATTCTATAGCTGTTTTCAACTGAATGGAAGTGAATCTGGCACAGGCTCCAGACAATTTTACTGAAGCGCTGTGGCACTGAATGTGTTAAAATACAGAGCAAGAGAACACCACAGGTCTTATAGCCTACACCTTGTCAGATGAGGCCAATCAGAGACATTGAGCTATCAGGCAAAACACTCCCCCAGACTGACTACACACAGTCTGGGGGAGTGTTTTGCCTGATAGCTCAATGTCTCTGATTGGCCTCATCTGACAAGGTGTAGGCTATAAGACCTGTGGTGTTCCCTTGCTCTGTATTTTAACCTGATGAAGGTCGATAGACCGAAACTTTGTTAATTAAAGTTTAAAGTTTTTTTGCAAGTATTTGACAGTGTGCGGGAATCCTCTTTATTTCTCTCATAAGTCTGTGATACAGTATGTGAAACCGTGGTATTTTTGTCCAAGGTTATCATACCGTCAAAAACTCATGCCCGCACATCCCTAGATACCATTTGTTTATTATATCGCGATCACAATCGCAATATTGTCCACCATAATCGCTAATCGCACCTTTCCTCAAATCGTGCAGCCCTACATGTGACCTCTATGTGCTATCAGTCAGGCATAGCCTGTGACGTCACGTTGAAGGCTGGGTTTACCCAGGCTAGGTTAGCATTGCTGTTAGCTTACCTCTGTTTCAGTACCAGGCAGAGCACTTGCCTTTCTCTCTTGTGTCTCTTGGATTAACTCTGAATTGAATGCTTATAGAATACTTTGCTCATTGTCATTTTGCACAAGGCAAATGCAATCCAGTAGATCCATACCGTGTGTTGTGCTGCACTCATGATTTGGCTTTGTGCATTTTACCTCCAGGATCAGTTGGAACTGTCAAAACGGGAGAAATCGGGTCTGCATGAGACGGAGAGGCAGCTACAACTCAAAATTAAGACTTTGCAGAGCTGCTTAAAAACTGAAAAAGATGAGGTAAACGTTCACTTTCTCATATAGACGGTTTTTACCAGAGCGCAACCCCACAGCACTTCCTTTTTCTCAGCATTCGGCAAACTGCAGAAATATTCACTCGACATCGTTACTTTTGTTTTCGCTGCTCGGCTGTGTAGACGGTTTTCACGGAATGGTCAGTCCTGCACTTGAATGTTTTTTTTTTTCTTTTATGTCCATAGCAAACACTGCAACAGGAAGGGAGCGGGGGTTCAATTTAGAATGTGTTTTTGTTGTCAAGTTAAAACCGTCTATAATCAGCAGCATCCATGGTTTCTGTGCACGTGCACACACGCATCAACCTGGCAAACACTACGTCAAACGTCAACAAACACGGGCGCCCGGGTAGTGTAACTGTAGATTCCCTGCCTACCAGGTTCGCACCCCGTGTTACCTCTGGCTTGGTCGGGGCGTCCATACAGGCACGATTGGTTGTCTGTCGGTGGGAAGCCAGACTGAGGGTTTGTTTCCTGGTCGCTGCGCTAGCGCCTCCTCTGGTCGGTCGGGGTGCCTGTTCCGGGTGGAAGGGAACTGGTGGGAATAGCGTGATCCTCCCACGTGCTATGTCCTGCCGGTGAAGCTCCCCACGTGAAAAGAAGCAGCTGGCAACTGCGCATGTGTCAGAGGAAGCATGATGCTGGTCTACGGCTCTCACCAGATCGGCAAAGGGTGTGGAGCAGCAGGGGGAAATTGGCAAAGTACAATTGGGGGGGAAATCAGCAGAAAAAAAAGTCTAAACGAGTGTCCTTGACAGGTTCAGAAGCTCCAGAGTATCATCGCCAGCCGTGCTTCTCAGTACAACCATGATGCCAAGAGAAAAGAAAAAGAGTGTGCCAAGCTCAAGGAACGCCTCAGCCAGCTACTGGTTGACAAGAAGGATAAGAAACTAGGTGAGCGTCCAAAATGCTTTTCCTTCTTTTATTCTGGAGAAGATGGAACTTAGAAGTGAACTAATTTCTGGCTCCCTATCTCTCCCACTTAGCTATTGATGTATTGAACTACCTGGGACGGTCAGACGGCAAAAGGAGCCAGTGGAGGACTGCGAAAGGGGCAACCAGGTAGAATGCCTTATCATGTAGTTTGCAATCTAGTCAGCTGTTTCCTGTGTTTTTAATACAATACAATATTTATTAGTCAATTCCTCTGTGCAGCCACGAAGGAGACATGTACAAGTCCTTGCTCAGCGACTACGAGGGCCGTCACAGGTCTCTGATGGTCGAGAACGCCGAGCTGAAGAAAGTCCTCCAGCAGATGAAGAGAGAGATGATTCATATCCTGAGTCCACGCACACCCCGTGCCAGAGGAGCATGTGCTGATGACAGCTACCAGCAGGTCTTTCTATCATTATTACATTTACATATTTATTTATGTATTTATTTATTTATTATTTACTTTACATATTCGAGTCACACCAGAGGGAGTAAAAAAAAATCAGACATAAGGTTATTTTATTGTGCAATGTCTGCATACTGTACACAGTGTATTTCACCAACCAGTCTTCTCCCACTATTATTTGAGCCAGTGTAGGAAATTTAAAAAATATTTTGGGGGCAACTTTTGCCCCCAAAAATGGGGGCATTTACAACAATTTTGGGGGCAAAAATTGGAATTGGTGCGTAGATCTGCTGACGCGTAATGTGAACAGCACTGTTTGTGTGTGTTGTTCATCATCTTCTTCTGGCAACCAGGAGTGTGTGTAATATATGGAAATGGAAATTACATGAATTGAATGAAAATAAAATTCTTAAAATCTTGGGGGCAATTTTTGCCCATTGAACATAGTATTTAGGGGCATTCTGAGATTTCTTTGGGTATTTTTGCCCTTTCCCCTGGCTAAATTCCTACACTGATTTGAGCTATATGGGAAGCCCCCCCATAAAGAATTCTTCTCAAACAGCAGGCATAATTTATCCTGAGGAATAGGAATTGTCTAATTCTGGTTTTCAGTTGTCCATTGATTTTCCGGATTGTTGCTGTGTAGCCTGGCTTTGATGTGGAATGTTCCTTTTGAGGATTTAATTTGAAAGCATTATGCACACATTGCCTCCAAACCCAGACACTGAGCAATAACAGTGTGTCTTGTATTGTCTTAATGCTTGTTGGGAAAATAACAACCCTCAAACCTGGAATACTATTTCAAAACTTTATGATTAAACTCGGTGAGGCTGAACTTATTCTCTCACAAACCAAGAGCAGTGTATGAAACAATCTTTTTGGCTCAACCTGCCAAAGGCTGATCAACTAAAAAAGAAAATGAGCTGCCAAGATTTCTGCTGGCCCAAATATTGATATACCATATATTATTATATCGATATACATTTTTTCACATTTTTTGTTAAGACGTGTGCATGTTCATGTGTGTCGGTGTGATGTGACTAGACGTGATTTTTGTGTGGCTGTTGAAAAGGTTTCCCTGTCTCTTTCTGCTCAGGCTGGTTCAGATGGAGAGGAGAAGGCGGGCGACACCAGCAGGGAAAGCCTGGACCAATCCTGTGAGCAGGCAAGGGAGCAGCTGACCAACAGCATCCGCCAGCAGTGGAGGAGACTGAAGAACCACGTGGAGAGATTAGACAGCCAAGGTACAGGTGGCGCTATTACATACTAATATAATCCTGCAAAAAGTCATTGAAGTTCTCAAAGGGTTACTGTTTTCTAGACCAAGCCATTGCAATTGTTCCCTGCCATTCATGTGATATGACATTTATGAGACGACGCTTCCCCGCCAATAGACCCTTCTCACGGGGGCCATTTTGTGTCGAAAAGGCAGGGTAAACACAGGTGCAAGCAAAACACTAATGAGGGTTTCCAACTTCCATGATTGGAATTTGGAAACCCTCATTAGTGTTTTGCTTGCACCTGTGTTTATTCTGCCTTTTCGACACAAAATGGTCCCCGTGAAAAGGGTCTATTACGTGATTCCACAGCAATCTGTGTTTTCACTGTTGTATGATAGGTGGCGCTCTTACGCACCTTGTGAAATGGTACTGCACTTCCAGGGTTAAACACATGCGACGCAGAGGAAAAGCAACAGTCTCCAACAAAGCTCCAAGCTTGCTGATCAAAGCACTGGTGCTGGCAGCTTTAACCCACCCGATGGCGCTGAGACACACGGATTCGATGTCAGCAGCCTGTCAATCAAACCTGAAGCATTTATTTCCCCACCAGGTGTTTGCAAATGTACACAAGTCAATTCTCCTCTCGGGTAGTTTAGTAATACAGTTTGTCAGCTCTCACACCATGTAAAGTTCATGCTCTCTGGCACTACGTCACATACAGCAGCTATCTTCTCCTCTGATTGGTTGCGCTCATGAAAGGGCAGCGATAAGTAGGTCAGCGTTGAGAGATATTTTGAACTTTGAGTGCAGCGCAAGGTGGCAAAATCGAGCTGTGTGCGATGCCAAAGGTAGCGCTGCCGCCTAGCTGAGAAGCGTCGCCCTCCCCCATAGGAAAACAACAGCACAGCAGGCACAGAGCCGTTTTACCGCAGATCATGCGATTCATGTCACGATGATCATGTGTGGGGCTTGACGGTGGCTGGCAGCTTTTTTTTTTTTTTTTTTTTTTGCTGGCGGGGAAAGAATATCCCTTTGTTTCATTTGGAATTCATGGAAATCTGTCTGAAAATATCATGAGTTTATCGATCATATTTATAAATGTTTTTATCTCCCAAGCGTCTCTAGTGCAGAATCAGCTGGAGTGTGGTAACGAGGCGGTGGCCAGGGAGATCCACGAGGAGGAGATGGAGAGGATGAGGCTTGAAGTACAGCAGTGCAAAGACTTCATTCACACCCAGCAGCAGCTCCTCCAGGTGGGTGCCTGTGCCAGTTAATGAGATGGGTCTATACAAGGCAAGGAATGTAGTTATTGGTGCAGAGCACAATGTTTCTATAGCAACAAGAGACTACATAAACTAGTTTATTATTATGACTTCCCTACATGTGCACTTTCAGAAAGCATTGCCGTGGGCATAAATGACTGCTCCTTGTGCATCACCTGCTGGTACTCTTGAGTGATTTGCTAAATGAATGAAGTGTGTTTGCGTTTGTCTGCCTGAGCAGCAGCAGCTCAACTCGTCGTTTGATGACGAGACGGCGGCTCTTCTGAACGACTGCTACACGCTGGAAGAGAAAGAGCGACTCAAAGAGGAATGGAGGCTCTTTGAGGAGCAGAAGAGGAACTTTGAGAGGGAGAGGAAGAACTTCACGGAGGCTGCTATTCGCCTGGGCCGAGAGGTGCTCAAGTCCTCGTCTTGTGTGTGCCCCACACATTTTGTCCCGCGTGGATTGTGGATGTTGTAGTTGCATTACGTTCGTTTAACTTTTTTTTTTTTTTGCATTCCGCAGAAAAAGGCGTTTGAGGAGGACCGTGCCTCCTGGCTCAAGAATCAGTTTTTGAACATGACTCCCTTTGTGGACCGCAAGAGACACTCTGTGTCGGACTGTCAAAGTGCCTTATCAATCAGTAAGCCGCAATGACATTTACACTGCTGTTTACATGCAAATAGATCAGAATGCAGTTATAATACATTATAAAGAGGGTGACATAGCCCCTAAAGGTTCACCCCCTCCCTCTAAGGGACTAGACATAAGACATATTCCATCATGATCCATGAAAAACATGATTATTATACCATGACACTGATCTTAATTTGTCATTTTCATTGCAGGAAGCGAGCCAGAGCTGAGAGTGTCTTCCACAACGACTCCGATGAACCAATCCCCAACTTACGCTGCATTCTCCACTCCTAAAGCTGCAGACAGCGCCGGCATGACCACTCCTAAAGCTGCACACAGCGCCGCTGTGCCATCCACAGCAGAACTCTACCGGACACTGCGCCTAATACCAGACAGCAGGTATGGTCAGTCACTGAAATTAGTATTGTCAGCAGTCATCTAGGTTTATACTGTTCTCTCCATCTTTCCTGACTCGGTGAAGATCAAAACCCATGCCATAGTGATTGAAGTACCCAGGACCCCCTCATTCATGGTTAATATCCCCCCTCTCTCAGTTCCTCCAGGCTTTCAAAGCGAGGGAGCTGGCAAGACTCCAGCACCATCCAAGGGGGAGATACTCGGGTCAAGTCGAAACACAGAGTCCGATGTGCAGACTTCAGTATCTTCTCTGTGGGCGAAGATGAAAACAGCCTCAACTGAACTGAAGACGATCCCAGTGCCATTGTTTTTGGACTTCACTGCACAGACAATTTGAGCAACAATCCATGGTTGACTGCCATCAACACTGCCTCAGGATGCCACCTACTTTATATAATTATAGCTACTTTTTAGCAAACACCATTGCTTTACATTCATGGATCATTCACCAAAGCTGATCCAACAAGAGAGCACTTTAATGAATCTGCCAAGTTTTTTGTTTGTTCCCTTTTTATATGCAGATCAGCATTTGGAGGACATTAAGCTACACAGGTGGAGGTGGTTATATATACAAAGCACTAATTGGATAAATTGGAGCTGAAGAACACTCCCATTTTATCTTGATGAGATATTGGATCTTTATTAGTTTTTAGTTTAAAGTTATTTTGAATGTTTGCATATCCTTTAATTCTAGTTGATTGTAATTTTAATAGGTTATATAACTTAGATTAATTGTGATCTGCTGGTCTTAACAGTGCAATAAAGATGTTTTAATTAGCCATTTTCTTGTTTTTGCCCCCCTCCACACCCGCGTTCTGCTGCCCACTAGTGAATTGAAAAAGGAGTTGCAGTTACAAGAACCGGAATCCGGATGTCATCATCTTTGCTTTTGTCTCCGCATCCAGCCAACAGAGCAGCCCACCCACTCTCCACAGCATTTATTTTCCTCACAAATACACAGCGACAATGTCGAGTTCATCCAATCTTGTAGCCATGAAGAAAATCGTACAGCAGCTCCGCTTTGAGGCGAGCATAAACAGAGTGAAGGTATGGCTCTGTTTGTTTTGGGGCTCAAAACGGTGGAAAAACCTCAACCACCAAGCCGATCCGCTAACGGTTGTATGTGCTAACGCTGCTAAGCTAAGAAGGGCGTTGGAGAGAAGGGGAAATCGGTCCGAACACTAGAAACTGAGATTGTATTTAATCTCGCACCAAACCAACTAACATCAATATAGTGTTTGGCTCGTTAGTGGAAAAAATGATTTGCCCATTAGTCAATGATAAAGTAATTACCAGAAATTCGTTACAATACCTGTTACATTGCTTTTCTGTTAACCCCTCTTGCCTTAAAAATGTCGAAAAACAGGGCTGATACCCAAATCTTTTTGTCGTCATCCTCGATCAAATCAAAGTTCTGGATATTGGGTGCGGTGTAGTTGGATTATTAATACATTTTGTTATTTAAATCAGATACTTGTTGGTAACAACATGGCACGTTCGTGATGTTTATAATTTGTAACTATCCCTGAAGTGTTTCAAAGTGCTAAGATGAAACGAACACATTTTAGTAGTTGATATGATAAATTTATATTTAAGGCAACAGTCGACAGATTTCAAATGGTAATGTTGAGACATACCGACTACAAGAAGCCTTTGGCAACACTTTGGCAATTTAAAATGACAAAGTAAACTATATTTAAACAGTGCATATTAGGTGATTATCCCTATTTGAGATGATGTTGATCCTCTTGAGAGATTGTATTTAAAGAGTTGGAAACGGAGTGATCAGTAGGCTATAACTTTTTGAAACTGATTTAAATGTACAACGTCTTGCTTAGTCATTCGTGTCACTTCTTGTAAGCCTAACTGGAAATGTTATTCATTTTGCAAGTGTAAATTGAAATTCACCCAAAAATGAAAATTCTGTCTACCCCACCACCACAACACATTTGTGGAGTTTCACAGCTAAACACTGTTGCAAGATTCTCCTAAGTCCTAAACAATTTAAGTGGATGGGGACCAACTTCCACTTGCATTGTTTAGGAGAATGCTGCAACAGTGTTTTGCTGCGAAACTCCACAGATGTTTTGTGGACAAAAAATTAAAATCACCCGTCCTTCCATCGGCATGGGGGATAATGACAGAATTTTTACTTTTGGGTGAACCAATCCTTGAAGCCATACATTTTGTAGGTTGACCCCTTTGTAGATAGCTGCTTGAGGGCCGCTGGCTGATGTCGTGGTTGACTTGTATCTTGTGTGGTCACCAGGTCTCCCAGGCAGCTGCAGACCTTCAACAGTTTTGCATGCAGAACGCCCTGCAGGACCCCCTGCTCACCGGTGTGTCCTCCAGCACCAACCCCTTCAGACCACAGAAGGTCTGCTCCTTCTTGTGAACCCACTCATTGGTGAGTATGACACACACACACACACACACACACTGTACATGCATATTGTGCACAAACACTTCTTGTAGGCTGTCGGCATCTTCATCTCAACAGGGCAGAACTTGAGGTTTCTGGAAAACATCAAGCTCTGAAAAGGAGTCAAAGCAATGTTCATAGCAGCCATTCCCAACCTGTGGGCTGGGGCCCACTGGTGAGCAGCAAAGGTATTGCAAGTGGGCCCCAGATCATTTGCAAAACATTATGACCTAGTGAAAAAAGTTTACGCTATTATTATTACATGAGAACCCATTTCTCCATTGTTGAATACCGTTATTTAATTTGTAGCTCCTTTTATCATTACAATAATTTAATACAAAATAATATAAAGCACCCCCCCCCCTCACATTTTTGTGAATTATTCCTAAAATATTTGGTTGAGGGGTCAGTTAAGTTTGGATCTTTACCATTTGTATAAATGAATTAAATATCTAAATTATACACACCATAACCATTGCTCTGGATATGGTGTTATTTCTGATCTCTAATGTGTGGTTTCTGCTTTTATTTTGCGGCTCCACAGGCCTTCATTTTGATGCTACAGGGAAAAGTTGACCTCAACACTGCTCCTCATGCCAAGCCATTCTACTGCCACGGGATTGAGTGTAAACACGTTGGAATCATGTCCGCAAGATGGCCATCTATTTTCAGCCACAGTCAATGAAAGGAGACAGTTTTATTTTTCATGGCACAGTGTGATTTTCCACTAAATTATTGTGCCTTTTCTATTTTAGTCATCACTGTTCTTGACTTTTTGTATTTAATGATTATTAAAATACATTCTTTACTACTCCCAAGTTTTTGTTGGGCATTTTCTATTTTTTCTGCGGTCACAACAGAGAATATTTAACATGACATGATACTACTTGTGGAAATATGCTGACATCAGTGTGTTGTGAGAAGCATTTTTATTCAGAGATCCTCTAGTACAGAGTAACAAACTGGATTACTGAGGCACCTGATGTTTAGAATGTAAAATACAAAAGCTCAAATAGTTAGACATGAAACATTTAATCATATGACTAGTTCATTTGCATTTCACCAAAAAAAAAAAAAAAAGACAAGGCACTGCTTTCAAGTTGGAAATGTACCTAGATTTGCTAGGAAGATTAACTTTTTGCCAACTGGGGTGCTACTTGATGACATCACTAGGTTGACTACAGTACAGTGAGTGGACTACAGGCTAGTTAACAGGCTCACAGCATATGCTGTTGTGTTTCTGACTTGCATTGTGGTGGTTTTGATTCACACACGCACACACAAAATCCTTATTACTGTACAGCCACCCTAGTGATGTCATCAAGCAGCGCCCTAGTTGGCGAAAAGCTGAAATGTTAATCTTTCTAGCAAATCTAGATACATTTCAGACTTGAAAGCAGTGTCCTGTCTTGTCTGGGGTGAAATGCAAATGAACTAGTCATATGATCAAAATCTTTCATGTCCTCTAAGATCACTTGAAGGCTTTAGAGTTAATATGTGTGCAACATGGCTGACCAGCACATGACGTTAATTTGAAAGGTAAACAAGATAATAGTCATGCAGCAACAGTAGGACATAGCCCTGCCAACCTGCGTGTAGATATATGAAAACGCAGGTACCAGTGTTTCCCCTATGCATTCTGCAGCGAAATATAGCCACCGCTGCTGTAGATCTTTTCTTTAGAAACTAGCCTTATATTACAGACTCTTCATATCCAGTCAATTCGCACACCTGTGAGTAAAGCATACCGCTAAAGAAGAAACGTGCTTCGTCACTGACCTGATAATGTCAGCACAACGCATAGGTGTATGAAGCATGGGCGACAGGGATATTAAAAGGTGGTTAAAATGTCCCCCTCAAAAAATAAACGGTAATTAAACTAAACTAAATTATGTTATTTACCTCCACATTGAAAAACTAACCACTGGACTGTTCTATTGAAAAGGTTATTTTTTGGGATGGGCCATATGTATGTTTAATTAAAATGGGGGAAATATTGTGAAATGCCTTGATATTTTGATACTGTACCATACTGTGAAATGTTATACCATTACATCCCTATTGCCTAATAGTATTAGGTTGGGGTATTAGTAATACTATTTTATTGACTGGCTCTCCTACTAGACAGATCAGGACTAGGCACTAGGCAGGGCGAGCTTTGCAAGTGAAATAAAGAAAATAGTGCTTTTTTAAAAATATATTTTATTTTACAATTTTCAGAACAGAACAAGAGGCTCAAACAAAGATAAAAACAAAAACATACATATATCAGGAACAGCGAGGATTCTGAGCAGCCGAAGATGGCGAGTTCTGCCTCTGTAGGCCTTAGACTAGAGTACCAGTCAAATATCTTGGGACAAAATCCGGAAAGTAAAGGGCAAAACCAAAAAGCATGCGATAGTGTACCCTCTAACACCTGACACCTGTCACATAGCGGCGAGACGGAAGGATAGATCTTGTGCAGTCTAGCCTTGGAATAATGAAGACGATGAGTGATTGGATCAGCTGGTGTCTGCTGTTAACCGAGCAGAGTTGGACCAAAGACAGACTCCTGTCCCATATAATTTCAGACAAGTCAACACCAAGCTCCTCCTGCCACGCCTCTAATCTTCTCAGTGGGGACCCTGATGTGATCATCAAACAGACACACATCTGGAAATAAGATGCCTAGAGTGAGGGGGGGCTTAACAAAACAAAAAAACATGTTCACTTGAGAGAGCCTCAAAATCCCGAATCTTTGATCTAACGTAGTGTCTGACTTGTAGGTTTCTAAGCCAGTGTGTGTTGGCCAACTTAAATTTCCTTCTCAGAAGATCAACGGATGCAAAATAACCATCTATGTAACAGGTCCCTAATGGAAACCAGCCCCTTCTCACTCCAGGCATGGTAGATTTTCTCTGACCATGGTGGTGAAAAAGAATGATTAAAACAAATTTGTGTGAGGACGAAACATCAGATAGACTCAGAACACCTCTAATTTGGTTTAGAATTCTGGCTGAATTTTTCACAACAAAACTTAAATGTTGTAAAGTCCCACGCTGCTCTAGCTTAGAAAATAACATAACTGGCAGAGAGGAGTTCACACTAGAGCTCGCCTCCATTTTCAGCCACAGGGGAGCCCCGAGAATTAGATTGCCGGGGATGTCCCCTGCCACCAAAACATCAAAGCCCCAAGATTAGCAGCCCAATAGTAGTGTCTAAACACTGGCAGGGCCAGCCCGCCTTCAGATTTGGGTTTTTTCGAAATTCTATGATTCTTATAATTCTGTAGGACATAATTATGGAGTCCAGCTCTTTAAAGAAAGCAGATGTGAGGAAAATGGGAAGGTTTTGACACAAATAGAGGAACTTTGGGAAGTGAAACCATCTAGACTGAGTCTATACGACCAATCATGGACAAAGGGAGGATTTTCCAGTTGTCTATACATTGCTTGAGTGACTAGAATGGAGTTGTAGCAATGGTGGTTAAGCACCATTTTCTCTCTCAAAGAAAAGAAAATGGTGCTTAACCACCGTTGCTACAACTCCATTCTAGGAGAAACACTGGGTACCATACTTCAAAACTATGTTTCAGTCATACTGAGGAGGCACTTTTCAGAACTCAACATCATTAACTCTACATGTTGCACTTTGATATATTCTTGCTCTAACAGTGGCAAAGGTTTAATATGGGGAGTACTATGAGTTAATCTGACAATGTACTGTAGCTACACACAGCCCACAGGTCAATTCAGCCCAACACATCACCAGGTCTGAGCTGACAGCCATCCAGGACATCTACAGCCAGCGTTGCAGGAGGAAGGCTAAGAGGATTCTCTCCGACCCCAGCCAACCAAGCCACGGACTGTTCACGCTCCTGCCGTCTGGCAGGCGCTACAGGAGCATTCGGACCCAAACCAGCAGGTTCAGAGACAGCCTGTATCCCCAAGCCATCAGGATGCTCAACTCGGCCTCTAAATAATGTCTGAACTGTTGACTGCCCCCCCCATTCCGTATTCAGTATTGCACTATAGCTCACTTAATTTTTTAACTTTTACTTCTAAGTATGTTTTTATCTTTATACCTCTTTTAACCTTTTAATACTCAGTTTTTACAGTGAAGTTGAAATGAGCACTGAGTATAAGATTTTCATTGCGTCTGACAGATGTTTGGGTTGCCGGTATATGAACAGTAAAGGTCACGGTGTGTACAGACTGTGTGTGCCGAGTACACACATTGTGATAGTGATTCACCACAAGAAGATCTAGTTAGAGAGTCCAGTGGGTCTCTGGATGTGGTGATGTGAATTCTGTTGTTTGAGAGGGCTTGGAGCTTTTGGATAAGCTCGGTGAGGGACCCGTCTCCAACGTAGGGATCCAGAATCTGCAAGTGTCTCAGATTCTGCAACTGGTGAAGGCATAAGAAATCTTCCTCTGCTACATTCTCATGCCGAAGGTTAAGGCTCCTGAGCTTTGGAAAGTATTGTGGGATTTGACGTGTGAGCTCTCCCAAAAATCCGGGAAATGGATCGAAGTGAAGGTGGAGGAGATCTGGAACCGACACTGACACCATTTTCACAATCCAATCTATACCTATAGCTATCCAGTCCTGAGGAGTCTGAGGAATCTGTGTTAGACTTGTCACTGTGGCTGGAATGCCATGTACATAGTGTTCAATTGGTGGACCCTTCACAACGGTGAGGGTGGTCAGTTGAGGGAGGTCCCCCAACCAGGTCTTCAAGAAGGAAACTGGTTCGCCATAATAATCATCACCAGCAGTTAACTCCTTCTGACGGTCCTTGTAGAACACAGCAAGAGTCTGCAGGCTAGGGAAGAGCATCATGATGTCTTCTGACAGCAAAGGGTCCTTATAGTCAACAAGCTCCAGACTGGTCAGGGCTGCAGCAGATCCTCCTGGGGGAGAGCGGCGCCGGCGCAGAGAAGTATCTGCCTGACCCATAGACCATGAGAGATGCTTCAGCTGAGGCAAACGGGTAATGATGGAGTGGAACATCTGAACTGGGTCTCCATGGGTTCCCTGCTGATGACAAACCAGAGATGTCAAGTTGGTAAACTGCGAGACAACCGCAATCAAGGCCTCTTCCGCTGGACGTGGAAACTGAACATTGCACATGCTCAGGTGAGTCAGCTGCTGGGGTTGAGCCACAATGGAGCCATCTATCAAAACAGGATCGCAACTGCTCTTAATAGCCAGACGCTTTAAATTGGGAAATATCTGTTGTAGGCACGGGCCAGGGTGAAACCGGAGACAGAGACAATGATGGTGACAGCTTTGCTCCATCACGGCTGCCACAGTGAGAGTTGGAGCTTCTGTGCTTTGAACCACGACAATAGCGATGTTCCTGCGGCGAAGAGTGGCCCAGAATTCACTGTTATAACTAGCCCCATCTTGAAAAGTCAGAACCACCACGCTGTCCTTCCAAAGAGACGAGTCGTCGGCGAGTTCCTTGAAATACTTGCAGCATGTGCGGACACTGTACCTGTCCGCCTCTGAGAGATATCCAAACACGTGGAGCCACACATCTGTGGGGAGCTGGAATTCCATTTCCTCGCGGCGCTAACTGATGCTAATGTTAATATTAGCTAAAACACACGTTAATCGTGCAGCATTCGTTGGCACTCGCTAACAATGTTCAGAAAACGTCTCTCAATCTCAATGTGTTTCTTCTTCTTCTTCTTCTTCTTTTTAGTTTTTACGGTGGTTGGCTGGTTCCAAAATGTTGCATTACCGCCTCCTTCTGGACTAATCCATTCAATGTTCCCCTTAACCACCCTGATTCTTATTGGCGGTTTCCAATGCAAACAACAATTGAATTGATGCATTACCGCCACCAACTGGTATGGAGTGTGGATCAGAATCGAGTCTAGTACAGTATTCACAAAATGAAAATAAAAAAATAAAATAACATCATCATATCCTCTCAATTTTGTTGTTTTCTATTCAAATAGGATTCAATGACGCTTATCTCCTGAGTTCTTTTGTAAAATCTCTATTAACTCAAAGTTTACTTTGACCTCCCTGAGGTCTTGAACCAGCTGCTTGCTTTCTGCCTCGTATCTCTGACAGTTCTACTGTTTCTTCTTGCCCACAATCACACCTGCTTGTATTATGTTTTCCTATAATGAATAGTGAACTGTTCAATCCGGTGCGCCCAAACCTGGGTCTTGATATGATTGTCTCATCTCTCCTGTTCCTTTCTGCACCTCTCATTTCTCCCACTTTCCTTTGAATCCTATAAAACCATCGCCTTTTCCTCTCTTCCTCCCATTGCTTTTGCCACTTTCCCCTCCACCTCAGTTTAATAATAGCCTTGACTTCTGTTTTGCTCATGGTAACTGCCAAGTCAACGTGTTGATTTTTTTGTAGCCTCCTTTGCAATCTTATCTACTATCTCATTTCCTCTATGACATGTGCTGGAAACCATAAAAAATATAACCGTAAGACCCATCATACCAATTCTGTATAATGTTTGTTGCACTTCGATCAAAACATCTGGTCTGCTGTCTGTCTGAAAGACTGTACTGTAAACTGGCTGGCTATGATCTTGAATCTGAACAAAAGATTGGCTGTGTTTAGGGTATATGTCTTCAACGTTACAGTTACGGTTGAAAGTGACAACAGAAATTAACAATAAACAAGTTTGTGATAGCTCCACAATTCAAGTCAAAAGGCTGCACCTCTTAAACTTAAACACACACACACACACACACACACACACACACACACACAGTTTATGTACACTGCGGTAAGTTTTGCATTTAAGAGCACTATTGTGCCTTCTTAATCACATGGCTGTCCCTGCAACAATAGTTTCAGTCGATCAGACCTCAGGTCAAATCCTGAATGTTTCTCTGGTTCACTGAATAATACCCTCATCACTGGTATGAAACTTGACTATTAGAAATACTGTTGGATGACCATGGGGAAAGTTACACTGCATGGGATAGGCTCTAGCCTTTCTTATTTTTAATATCTGCTGTGTGTTCAAATGCGTGCTGCTGCAGCCTGCAGGATGAATAATTTGGCCTCCTAAATGGGATGAATTTTACTTGATTATAAGACTGATAGAAGTTATCTTGAAGTAATGTCCGTTTTACACATAAGTTGTTTTAAGTTTGGTTAATTTTCTCAGTTTGGTTGGGAACCAAACTTGTAATTTGCATTGATTCTTAAAGTCTATACTTTTAAGCATATTTGTATCAATAAGTGATTTTTTTTAAACCACTGATGTGATAATGATAATATGATATTTGAAGGAAGGAACTAAATTACCTATAATTCAACACCACATAATGATATAATGGTGGTAGTGACTGTTGGCAAAATACTGGATAGCCTACTACTGTACACATCATTACCTTATGAAATATAGGCAAAGTCATGATAAGAATGGAGGGCAGTGCCTCTGTGTTTATTAACTACTGCAAATGTTTAGAAGTGTTTTGCTCTCTGTCAAAGCACAGGGATTTACTGAACGTCACATTGAGGAACAATAACACATCCCACAAGTGTTTATCGAATCACAGTTTGCTATCAGCATCTTGATGAAGTTTATCTTTGACAGACTGTTAATGCTCATTGCTCATTCATTGTATGAGTGACTGAGTGAGTGAGTGCGTGGATAGTCTTTTATAGAAAAGTGCATATATCCTCACAGCCACAGGATCCTTCCACTCAATGTGAAATTGGACCCCATTCCATTCTCAGGTTTGACCTTGTTCCTCCACCCTCCAGATTCCCACCGTGCCAGGCTGAGAGTAGCCTGGGTAAACCCAGCCCCCAGTGACCTGCTCTCAGGCTCACCCTGCTTACAGTCACAAGCTAGTGACTGGGAACTGAGAGAGCAGGTCACGTGGGGGCTGGGTTTACCTAGGCTAGGCTGAGAGGCTGAAGTGCGTCCAAACCGGAGCACTTTTATAGCGGGGGGGTTTCAAACTTTTTGTCCTCGAGGCACACCAAAGGGCAAGACAAAATCTCAGGGCACATGTACTGTTGTAGAATGGAATTCATATCAATGACATTCTTCTCCTGCATAACCAGAAAGCATCGCAAGCCAAAATGAGACCGGTGATCTGAGAAAACCAGTTAAGTTGTGACATCAAAAATAATCATTTAAGCCAGGAGTCAGGAAGTGTCTTATAAAATGTTCTCTATCATCTACATATCTGTGCAAAATTGTCTCTATAACAAGTGTTATCACTCTAAACATTTTTTTATTTACTAATGCCAAATAAAATTTCACAAACATATTGACAAACAACTAACTATATTTTTTAGGGTGTATAATTTGCCTCTGGGAATGCGTACAAAGTACTGATATAGTAAATTAAAATTTCATTCGTAAATTCCCATTGTATGCTATTGTAATAATAGCTGTTGTAGTAATAACTAGAAAGTTTAAACCCTAGGCTCGCCGCACGCAGCTCGGCCGCTGCACGGCCTCACCCGCAGCTCGGCTGCTGCGACCCTGTCACTGATGATGTCACAATGCCTATGACATCACTGATGATGTCACAACGCCTATGACATTATCAGTGCCTATGACATCATCAGTGACATAAGATGATTTTGGTCAAAAATGATGTTACTGATTACATCACTGATGATGTCATAGACGTTGTGACATCATCAGTGGGACACACAGTTGAAACGGGTATTGCCCACTTGCTCCCTTTTATTTATGGAGGATGTATCGTCACAAAATCCCAAGGCACACCTGGACTTGCCTCAAGGTCCCGCTATCTGTTTCTGTATGTCTGTGTTTGGGTTTCCATCATCACTTAAGTGGCTTCAAGAGGCACTCACTGTACTGAATGGTTTGAGTTTACTATCAAATAGACAGATAATAGTGTTCTGGTTTAATTTATCCAATAAATGACTAGTAATACTATAATGGTGTTTTACAAAGTTAATATACAATATTTAAGGGTCACCATAAACCTACTACCGAGTACCACAGGCACACTATAAGCCGTTAGGAATCTTTTGGGGAATATAATGGTGATGCTGGGGTTAAGTGGGCTCACGTCCAAACTCCAAATAGGAGGAGCAGGATTTTTTTCCCTTTCTTTCTGCAAAGTCTCCTCCCAAAAACTCTCCACACACTGCTGCCTGCTGCCTGCAGTGCAGTGAGTGCAGTTTGCTGCCTGGAGCCCCCGGTTCGCTGGCATTGGTCCTCTGATCCTGTCTGTCGCCTCGTAACCGGAGAACCGGTCCTGATTGACAACCATAACGGTGCGTAGAGTAACGGGAGGGGAGGGGACATGGCAGTGGAAATGGAAGAGCCCACAAAGGGGGGAGCATTGCACAGCACTACTCGCGACGCTCACCATAATGTTGCCATGTGTTTGTGTGTGGGCTACATTTCAGACTGAAAAGGCTAGGCTAGGTCACTGGATGCAGCCCCGGGCTCAGAGAAACGTTTGGTCATTTGGTCCAAGCCCAATCTGAAAGTCCAAAGGTCCAAAAGTTAGTTTGGAGTGCGGTTGATCTTGACTTTAGACAGTCCTCTCTCTCGGGTGTTGCAACCGGTGCGGTGGACCATCAGCGCACGGTGCACTGCAGACGTCCCCCGGTTTTTGAGGAACTGCAAGCAGACTGTCTGTGTGAAAACATGTCAGCTGCACGGATACACATGTTGCCGTGTAGGAGCGTCCGTCTTTTAAGCAGGGCTGCAGGGCGAAATGACTGCTCAGTCAGCTCTCCTCTGTCCTCCAACAGAGCCCTGTCGGGACCCAGCCAGACGCGGCGTGCAGGACTCCCCCTCCACGAGAAGATGACCGAGAACGGCGCGTCGCCCCGCCGGGGCAAGGTGCTGACCATCGACACCATGAACCCCACCGTGAAGAAGGTGGAGTACGCCGTGCGGGGGCCCATCGTTGCCCGCGCCGTGCAGATCGAGCAGGAGCTCCGAGAGGTTTGTCCAGATCTCTGCCTCTGTCAGCTTTGTCTCTGCCATGCTGTGTTAGTGTGTAGTGTAGCTGACTGTATAGCGTATTAGCGTCCCCTTATCTAATCTGTCGGCTATACTTCTCATTCACAAAGTGCAACGGTTTTTTTTGCAGTGCAATGTCTGTCTTGCATTATCATCCCATTGTTTTATGCTCATTCTGTTGGTCTGACAGTAACAGTGACAAAATAAATCTCAGTTGGCAACTGTTTGGGCGTCTCAATCCAGTTTCAGCCTACATTGCCACGTACCAGTGATGGTGGGTAGAGTACTGAAAATCTATACTCAATACCCACAAAAATTACTCAAGTAAAAAAGTGAAAATCCTACCATTTGAGAAACCCAGGCAAGTAAAAGAAAAAAGTACCTGCTTACTAAATTACTCAAAGTACAAGTTACTTTCTATTTTAATATTGCTTATGGTGGGGACAAAACAGCACTTGTTGATCAATCAGCATGACGTCACTGCCACCCAAAAAAAGTAACCAGTTAACTATGAGTTTGTGCCAAACAAACAATATCTCAAAAAGTATAGGCTACATCACAATCACATCGCTTATATTTTGACATTCTGCGTGAGAGCAGAAGTAGCTCAAGAGTTTGATGTATATACATGTCGTGTTAAAGTTGTGTGAACTGCCGCAGTTTTTTAAATTGTAAACACGGTCAGCCGGGCTAGAGTCAGACGCTCAAACTCAGGCTCCATAGGGTTCCATTGCCGTTGCCACCCAGTGACGCGGTTTGTTTACCAAAATGCTGCTCGGCTGATCCCTCATATACAATTGAGATATAAACAATCTCCCATCATCTCTCTCCATCCATTCGCTCTATTAGTAGAGTAAAAAAAAAAGAGGGAAAGTACTAATTCCTTAAAATATAGACTTTTTAAATCGTGCATTAATGCTGTTACTTACTACCCACCCCTGATTGCCACGTCATGCTGTTTACAAAGTTGACATCTGTTCCACAGCTATAACAGTCAAAGCCAAACTGAAAATAGAACAATTCACGATGCTAACGAGATATTAATATCCTCAGGGCTTGCCAGAATAGAGCTCAACTAATCCTCCTCGCCTCCTCTAGGGGCTCTAAATGTTAATTGGACTTTGCAATTCATTAAATGAATTAATTTAAGTTTTTTTCTTTCTTTCTTGAAACATGAATCTAATTAGCTCTAATTGTACATAGATCAGCAGATGTCCATTACTTGTCATGTGGTTCCCATTATACAGACATTCATGAAAGGAAAACTCCCGTGTGTTGTAATTTGCTGGTCAGCTTACACACCCTCCTATCAAAGTCCATCAGTTAGTTAGTAATATTATGTTGAGCCGAGCGTGTTGTAGATTAATTGTAGACCTGTTTTGAAAGAGGCAAGTCTATTTACTGTTACTAATCATTGGTTTGAAGATGCAACCATGAATAACTTTTTCTCTGCAAATTCTACCCTCTGTCTCTCTATAATAAGCTGTTGTTTAGTCTCTCTCTTTCTTCTTGAACTTGTTCCACCCTCCCCTGTCCCCCGTTGACCTTGCTGTTATCACAGCCCAAACAGGTGAAAGTCCAGCGTCTGAATGTGCAAGTGGATAATATTTATCTGTCCTGTTAGTGTTTACATCGGCCCTTCACTGCCGGACCTCACAGTCAATGTACCAACTCTATAGCCTCACTTTACCTGAAACACTATACGCTGTCTGCAATGTCTAGTGTGAACCCCCCTCCTCCCCCGACACACACACACACATACACACACACACACACACACACACACACACACACACACACACACACACACACACACACACACACACACACCCACCCTCATAGTTAATGATCCACTCAGCACAGCGGTCAAGACGAATGTTTATAATATCCTCTCAAATCTTGCATCCAGCATTTTTAAACACTTATTATATATGAGCAGCACTTTTCTTGTGATTTGTCTGAATTGGCACATCAACAACGACAACTGTCCGTGCATTTCCCTATTGAAGTATCATCTGAGCCCTTCCTCTCACACTACTACTTGTGTTGTTGTCAGAGAAACCGTTGCGTTGGTGTGTGCAGAGTGCAGTCAGTGTGGTGTGGAGTGTCCTCTCTTGAGTGCTTTGTTCATGTGAACAGCAGGGTCCTGCCCAGGTGAATGGTACGTTCAGCGGCTTGGGGCCAGCTCAGGGACGCTAATGACAGCGGGGAGCTTTTAACCAGACGCTATCAAAGATGTTCTATTCTGTTTGTTCAGGAGGACCTATGCTCGCCCACACACAGCTGACCCCGGGGGGAGGGATGTTTTAGTTTCTCCTCTTGTATGAGAGTTGGATCAGGTGTTCTCTGTCGGGATGTTTAGATGGTCGAAAAGCAGAAGAAATAGCGGTTGGATTCTGTTAGGTCAAACACAAGTACAAACCCATTATCTCAACTAGGGGATGCACCGATATGGAAACTTTGGCCGATATCGATAACCGATATGAACATTGCTGTTATGGCCGATGACCGATATTTACCGATGCCGATAGGATCTGTATAAAAACAAGTTTCTATTATAATCAAATTTTGTAGGCCTACTACATACTGAAAAACACATGTCAACCCTGTGCATTTGAATAAGTAATGTCTTTCTTTATTTCCAAAACATTTGGAAAAGCCCATCATTCCACATCACGATCACAATCCTTGCTTCCATGCTGTGAGAATTGGACATGTCGCAGAATCAGAGAACAGTATTTAGTAGATTTTACACTACGCAGTCTCATCTTCGTTGTGCGGCCTCTAGTCAGACCGGTCCAAGTTCCTCTCAGACCGCTTCCCTCCTCATTTTACCAGTTACCTCCCTTTTCCAACTCATTCTGAATGGTGTTGGATTACTTTGGGAAAGTGCTGCGGGTCACACTGCTTTCATTTAGGCTGCTTGCTTTTGTCAGTGCCGCGCACAAGCACTTCTCCCAGTCGCCCTCTTTCTATTTCCTACACACCCTGTATTTCGAAATGAGACTTTTAGTGGCAGAATATTGCCTTGTTCCTGTTCTTTCCTGATGCCAAAGACGTTCATTGCTATGCTATTTGCTATGCGCTTTTCCAAACGGCAAATGGACATAAGACATAATCAGAGACAGACTTTGAGCCATCAACCAATTAACAAGTCCACAAAATACAGGCTGGACCGTTATCACAGTGTGGTCTTTGTTTTCTGCTAACGAGCAGCTGATGATGAAATAGGGACCGTTTACTGGGACAGAAACTTACAGAACGCTAGTTTTTGTCACATTCTTTCCATTCTGGTTGTATGAAAGGCATCATGCAAACCTATAAAAAATATTTTCCAGGGAGCGGCGAACGGCGAAGCCAACAGTTTGTATTCTAATTTCTGTCTCAAAACATTTGAGAAAGTAGAATGACACACACAGCCATATTACGCAATGCAAGGTTTTTGTTATTATCTGGATTTTATCATGGGAACAGCTTAGCTTGAGCGGTATTAGTTCATGAATGAAGTGCTTTCATTCTAAGGCCCTGCGAGTACATAACAAGTGCTGCCTGAGCTGGTGAGCTTTTACACCCAGATCACAGTTTCCAGCCCGTTTTCTAACAGCCACTGTTAGCTGGACTGTTTTCTAACAGCCACTGTTAGCTGGACTGTTAACTGTTTTCTAACAGCCACTGTTAGCTGGACTGTTTTCTAACAGCCACTGTTAGCTGGACTGGTTTGATCGCTGATCGTCAGAGGACATGCTGAGGCACAGGTTCTCGGGGACAGAGGTCGGCTGGGGTTCGTTAAAAGACCCCCGTCATCATGAACGGGAGGCTCCCTTGGCCGAGGGGGTGTGATTCACTCTGCGGCGTGCTATTGGCCCAGCCTGAGAGACACCTCCGCTCTTCGGCCAATCAGGCGTGTTCTAAAATCAGGATTGGTTGTGGTCAGATGTTCCTCCCCCATCCAGAGCAAACAGAAAGACTGCCTTTGATTTCTGCAGGGTGTCACATAGGGCCACTGTGAGGCTCCAGTCAGTCGTGGCCTCTCCCGCTGTTCCAAACATCTGGTGTTAACAGGGTGTGTGTGTGTGTGTGTGTGTGTGTGTGTGTGTGTGTGTGTGTGTGTGTGTGTGTGTGTGTGTGTGTGTGTGTGTGTGTGTGTGTGTGTGTGTGTGTGTGTGTGTGTGTGTGTGAAGCAGTATTGCGACCACACTTTTTCAGCAGTAAATTCTCCAAATTCCTCCCCCCCCCCCCCCCCCCCCCCACTCTCCATTTGTTTGACTCTATCAAAATCAGAGGTTTTCAAAGTGGGTTAGGCTCCAAGCAGTTTCAGGGGAGGCTCAGTGAATAGAAGTGAAAAAACATTACTTTAGTATTCAGTTATTAAAAGGAGATCACATATAATAGCCTAAATGTGTGTGATTTGGTTAAAGAGAGTTAAGAGATACAGTAGTTTGGGGAAATTTGACAGTTTTTCCCACCTTCCCAGAGTCAGAAACTAATAAATGCCACCAGACAGACACTTTTCTATGCATTTGATGTAGTCTGAAGTATGTCAAACAGCAATATCAGGCTATCTTGGCTCAATTGTTGAGTGTCTATATGGGATCAAATAACATAATCATGATCCAGTAGGCCTCCAGAGAATAGAGTGACGGGGCACCTTTTTCCAAGCTTTGTCTGGGGGGAGGCCCACAGTCCCAGCCTTTGGAAACAAACCCCTGGTTAGGGGTTCCCAACCTTTTTTGTGCCGCAGACCGGTAGATAGATGGGGAAAAAAGTCGCGGACCGGTTGTCAATTTTAATAATAAAAAAAATAAATAATAATAAACATAGGCTATAATATTATAGGCTGTGTAGTAGTTGAAACATAGTTTTCAAGTTTATTTATGTTTGTAGTTTGAAAAAAAAAAAAAAAGTTTGTAAAAAAAACTTGCGGCCCGGTACCGGTCCGCGGCCCGGTGGTGGGGAACCACTGGTCTAACTAAATCATCCCCCCCCGCTACCTCCCCGGTTGGAACCTGACACTAAGTGAGGTTAAAAGCCTCTAATGCGTAATGTAGGTCTGTGTGTTTGTGTGTCAGAAGGTTAATATGATAAGACCGCAGCTTGAAACTTTGGTCCCATATTTACACATACTCTTTGTATCAAGACTGTTGATCAGGTCACAAGTAATTGTTACATTACTCTTCAAATTGACCTCACCCAGAGTGTTTTTTTCTTATTGTTTCTTTATTTAGAATAGACACATGCTTGCAAGTCATTTCTGCCAGTAAAGCAATGTCCTGTACTGTATCCACTACTACACTATAGTGTGAGAGAACACACTCACACACACACACAGTGCGAGGGACACAACAGCTGCCTGACACCAAGTATTACGTTTGCTACATTGTTCCTGTCTGCTCTCCTTATTATAGCACAGAGTCCAGGTTGATGGACATCCTTATTTGTGGCCTTATGATAACAATGAGTGGCAGATATGATCAAAGCCTAGATAGATACAGAGATTTACCGTCCAGATACTCCTGGTGCTTCTGATACGGCTTGTTTCACTGCTGCTTACTAAGTAGATCTGCTGAAATTGCTGAGCTAGTGCATTTGCGTGGCTCCCCTGAATAATAATATAGCTGAACTGGGGTTAGTTATTTATTTCTGGTGTGTGTGTGTGTGTGTGTGTGTGTGTGTGTGTGTGTGTGTGTGTGTGTGTGTGTGTGTGTGGGAGGGGGGGGGTCTTCATGTTTCAATTTTGACATGAATTTAAAAGATGTCTATTTTCTTTTGTTTCAGTGGAACTGAAATGGTACAGATCAGACTAATTACTGACTATATAGAAATCGACAAATTGGAACACATTATATAGCCAAAACTGGAAAAGTATCAATCAAGATTGTGTTGTGTAATGTACTTGTGATGTACTTTGTACTGTATGTACTTTGCCCATTGTACTGTATGCCCTACTGCTGCTTCCTTTGAACACTGTGCATTCTCCACGCCTGCTATTAAGCAGTAACTTAAACCTGGTGTTAAACCTGCCCATTCTGAGGCTTAATTTAAGCCCAAATTAAATGTATTCCCGGCGTAGCAGAGAAACTGTAGTCTCCTCTCAAACTCATTTTAGTCCAGAACAGGCTACATTAGGACTTTCACAATATAGGCTTTTTTCAGTAATCCAGTTTAAATTAAAATCCTGATCATTCTTTGTCACATGACTATCTGTAATAAAAAATAATAAAAAAGTAAACTAGAAAGCTGACTAGATTCAGTTTCTGAACTGCTGAGCAAGCCATCTGAAGACAGCAGGCCATTGGGGTGAAGTTCTGGACATTTTGTGGGATCAATTTACCTAAATAAAATTTAGTTTGAAAAGATGGGAGGTGCTCACTTGACACCAATGACCCGATGTCACTCAAGTCCCCCCCTCCTTTCATCTAACAAATCAATTCAAGTTTCCTCATAGGCATTCACCCTAAATAATTGTACAAAAGACAATCGCATCTTAAACGGTTCTACCTATGACGGTCTGTTCTTCAAACTCTTTTCCATTTTGCCCTCTAACGGTCTCCAGTCTGCCATGTTGGCCCCTCTAACGGTCTCCAGTCTGCCATGTTGGCCCCTCTAACTGTCTCCAGTCTGCCATGTTGGCCCCTCTAACGGTCTCCAGTCTGCCATGTTGGCCCCTCTAACTGTCTCCAGTCTGCCATGTCACCGGTTCCATTATGTTGTGTTTATGCCTGCAGGGAGTCAAGAAGCCGTTCGCTGAGGTCATCAAGGCCAACATTGGCGACGCCCATGCCATGGGCCAGCAGCCAATCACATTCTTCCGTCAGGTCTGCACCTAAACTCCCGCGACCTATCGTCTAAATATAGCATCTCTCTCGTGATTTATGAATCTCTTGATAAAACAGTTCTAGCCTTCTAAATAAGTTGGTGTCAATTGATTTTTTTTAATTCCCTGTCCCCTGCCCCCCTCACACACACACACACCCCTTCTCTTTTCCCCAGGTCTTGGCGCTCTGCTCGTACCCTGAGCTCTTGAATGACAGCACATTCCCAGAGGATGCTAAAAGTAGAGCGCGCCGCATTTTGCAGTCGTGTGGAGGGAGCAGTATGGGTGTGTATTTAGTGCTTTGGGTGTGTTGTGCATGTATAGTAAGTGTTTATCGCTCATTCTCACCTTTTCATCTCTTTATACCTAGCTTTTGTGTTATGTAGGCTTTCTCTTGGTGCTTTCTGGAGATAAACTTTTGTGACTTAACTCAATCCTTTGTCATTTGTCATCATTGGTCATTTCCATTGTGTCCTCTGACCCTCCCGCAGGTGCTTACAGTGCCAGTCAGGGCATAGACTGTGTGCGTCAGGACGTGGCCGGCTACATCGAGCGCAGGGACGGCGGTGTTCCCTCTGATCCAGACAACATCTACCTCACCACCGGGGCCAGCGACGGCATCGTGGTACCAAATCCTTAGATTAGATTATATGCATACTGTGCAGTAATAGCTTAATGCAATGCTTCTCAAACCTTTTCATGCCCAAGACCCCTAAACTAACACAAATTGGACCACAGACACCAAGATTTTATCGCAGGGTCCCCCATCTGATAAGATTTTTGCTTTTTAGATGTTTTATCACAGAAAGTGTATAAAACCTATGACCAATATAGTCATACATTCTGTCATTGTGTTACTTATGGATGGAATTATAGTGAAAATAAAGTATCCCCCTTTTTGCTGGGGACCCCCTGGAACCCCCCCAAGGACCCCTGGTGGTCCCCAGACCCCAGTTTGAGAACCACTGGTTTGACGTAATAATAGTAATAATTTAAGAGTTTCACTGCTTTGTTATAAGCAACCCTCACAAACATCATGGGTCAAATCACAAAGTAAAAAGCTAAAAACACAGTATATATATATATATATATATATATATATATATATATATATATATATATATATATATATATATATATATATATATAACAACAATATATATATATATAACAAAAAAGCCTTTACATATCTATGCATGTCATGCACCATACAGTACTACATCATACATACACATATACTGTACTGGAGTACATTAAATAGCTATGAAGTGACTTGCAGACAAACTCAAAACTACATCCAAATGTAAAAATGAATCAAGTGTCTGTAGGTGTTGGTGCTGACTTGTATCCTCCCGTCATTATTCATATTTCGCCCTGTGCGTGACTCTTAGACCATGCTGAAGCTGCTGGTGTGTGGTGAGGGCGCCACCCGCACGGGTGTGATGATCTCCATCCCCCAGTACCCGCTCTACTCGGCCGCCCTGGCCGAGCTGGACGCCGTCCAGATCAACTACTACCTTAATGAGCAGAAATGCTGGAGCATGGACATCAGCGAGCTGCAGCGCGCCCTGGAGGAGGCCAGGCGCCACTGCAACCCACGAGCCCTCTGCATCATCAACCCCGGAAACCCCACCGGTAGACTTCACGTCACACACTCTCTCATCGTGGCATGGTGGCTCAGTGGTTAGCACTGTTGCCTCACAGCAAGAAGGTCCTGGGTTCAAACCCCGTCTGTCCCAGGTCCTTTCTGTGTGGAGTTTGCATGTTCCCCCCGTATTTGTGTGGTTTCCTCCCACCATCAAAGACATGTATGTTAGGGTTAATACTCCTGTCAGTGCCCCTGACCAAGGCACTGGCAATCGAACTGGAGTTGGTCCCCAGGCGCTGCACTGTGGCTGCCCACTGCTCCTACAGCTCTAGGAAGGTTGCTAGTAGAGGATGGGTCAAATGCAGAGTTTGAATTCCCCACAGGGACAATAAAGTATACAAATACGAAATCATACAGGCGAAAACGACAAGATCTATATTGTCAAAGGGATCTTGGAATATAACCACAACCAGCTTATTATGACTAGTCGTAGTCATGCTGTCATTGTTGCTGCTGTTGTTCGAAAAACACGTTAGAAATCTTAAAAAAATGCTGTGATGCAGTGTCAACCTTTTTATTATTGAGCTTTGATTAGCTTTGATTATTATAAGTCAGATGAACTTGGAGGCTATTTTTTTTCTTAACCTGCCCCCTTAGCCTGTATACCGCCTGTATACCGGTTAAAGGTGTACTCGAGACCGGTCTCAAGACCACATTTTGACGGTCTCATCTCGGACTCGCCCTCCCTCGGTCTCAGTCTTGACTCAGTGATACAGAATAAATTAAAGTAAGAATCCTTGAGTCAGACATTCGGCTTACTTGAAAATATTTAATATGATTTAAGGTTTCATGAGAGGAAGAGAATGCCCCATGCACAATGGGCAGGGAATACATTTTCTTTGAAGAGAAAGAGATGGTTCCAGTGTTTTATAAGATGCAATGACACATCCTGAGAACTGACATCATAATAGTCGTTACAGAGCATAGCCAGCAATCATTTTCACGTAGAACAACTGTCTTCTGCACGTCAAACCACTACATCGAGTCAGGGTCTAATTATATATCCGGAATGGAAATCGTAGCGACGTCAATGGCGTTACCTGCGCGGCCGCTGCACGTAGATCGTCTTCTTCCCCACGACGTCGAAATATGCCACTCCCACAACGGCTATATTCAGCTATTCTGATCAAATTATTTGCACAGTGTGCATTCAGCAGAGTTATATACCCTATGGTATGTCCAGATTGAACGATTTTTGCTCCATAAAAAAAAATTATGACCTTATGCAGGATTTGAACCCTGGCCGCCTGCAGACGCGCAGCCTTGGAGAAATTATTTCAGTGAGTGTATCAATCCATGAGCGTATCAATCCTTTTTGGGTCTGAGTTTTCAATTTAAAACTTGTATTGGTGAAATGATTTCTGCGAGTGTATTAGTACTTTTTGAACATTTTCAGCACATTTTCGTCACTATAATCGGATATATAATTTTCATATAGTTTAATCTCTACAGTAGAGTAATGGTCTTGAAAATGGTCTCACATTGGTCTGGTCTTGGTCTTGGTCTCGACCCCCAGCCGAAAAGTCATAAAAGTGGTCCTCGTTTGTGAAGATTATCTTGCTGAAGACAAACGTTGCTGTTTCATAAACTTTTGTTAACCACAGACCTTATTTCATGCATTTAACCGAAATCCCCATACAGAAATCCTATTGACTTTTACACGAGCCGGAAGTGCTACTTCCAGACTCAGTCCTGTGGTACTCTATTTCGGCCGTGGACCCCAGCGTCCTCAAGGAGTAGCCTTTTACATATGCAGTTACAGCCTCCCGCCAACAGGGGGTGCTGCAGCCCCCTCAAAAGCTAAACGCATCACAGACAAACAGATTGCACATTCCCAGGACCATCACATCTCTCCGCGATCACCCCCCCAATGGGGTAAAGCAGACCTACACTACTCCTTATAATTAATTAATATAATCAATTAATTAATTGTCTGCTAAGAGGTAAACCATTCCACAATTTAGCACCGGATATAGGATATATTAAAATAATTTTGGCCATGGCTACTGTGATGTGGTATAACTAGTGAGAGCTGACTAGAGTGAGTATTGTAAGTTCGGGTTTTTATCTTGAAATGGTCGGAAAGGTACTTTTGGAGCTTTACCATTTAGCACTCTATGGACATGATTTAGTTTGAATTGTTTAACTCATTCATTAATGGGCAGCCAGCCAAAGATCTTAAAATGTTCACAAGATAAATGAGTTCTCGGCTGTAAATCTAGTATAAACCTGATTTACTGTAAGAGTAAAAAAGATCAGTTAATATCAGTCAGTTTTATAAGCACAGATTCCTTGCATTTCTCCAAGGAGAGCCACTAGATGGCAGCAACTGATATACAGTAACTGCCAGTCTAATCACCCAGTGCTTTTCCTGATAATGGGCCTTTTTCACAGGTCAAGTTCAGAGCAGACAGTGCATTGAGGATGTGATCCGATTTGCTGCAAAGGAGCGTCTCTTCCTAATGGCTGATGAGGTACCGTAAACCAACCAGATGACTGTGACTAACTTGTCTCTTTTCTGTCTCTGCGATCGTCTACTTGACCTTAGTGTACTCTTTACCCTGTGCTGTCTGTCGTTCTGTGGCCATCACCCAGGTGTACCAGGATAATGTGTATGCTGATGGTTGCCAGTTCCATTCCTTTAAGAAGGTGCTGTTTGAGATGGGGCCGGAGTACTCCAATACTGTGGAACTGGCGTCCTTCCACTCCACCTCTAAATGTTACATGGGAGAGTAAGTCATCTTATCTTCATTGTGAGTTAAAATATATGCTAGGTCTTGAGAAAATAATAGTCTTTGTATAAACTGGCTTGGAGTAGCAGATGGATGGGGTTTATCACATCAGGTCAGTTCGGATAATGCCAGGTAAGTTGTCAAAGTCAAGTCATTGTGCTAAATCAACTTGCAGGTCAAGTCAAAAAGTATTAGCATTTTTCTTTTCTTTTTTTATCTGTACTCATGAGTAGTGCAGGTGTCTAGCAAGCCGGATTAAGGTTGTGTGTCCTGGTCACTGCACTAGTGCCTCCTCCTGTTCAGGGGGGGGGGGGGGGGGGGGGGACTAGGGGGAATAGCATGATCCTCCCACGCGCTACGTCCTGCCGGAGAAACTCTTCGCTGTCAGGTGAAAAGAAGCAGCTGGCGACTGCACATGTATCGGAGGAAGCGTGTGCTCGTCTACAACTAAAAGGGGTGGAGCAACAACCGGGACAGCAGGGAGAATTGGCCAAGTACACTTGGGGGGGGGGGGGGGGCGTCCAAAGAAAGAAAAAACGTGTGGGGAAAAAATCTGAAAATCTGTACTCATAACTGCTTGGAATATATATTTAGCTTGTGTTTTGCTATTGATTTGTTCCCTACTTCAAATCATATCTATATTTCTTTCTGTCTCATAAAGCCACCTCCTTTCTGCTCAGAGGTCACATCATCATAATGTCCTCTCTGGTCCCTAGGTGTGGTTTCCGCGGCGGCTACATGGAGATCATCAACATGGACGCCGAGGTGAAGGACCAGCTGACCAAGCTGGTGTCGGTCCGTCTGTGTCCCCCCGTTCCTGGACAGGCCCTGATGGACCTGGTGGTCAACTCTCCCCAGCCTGGGGAACCATCCTACGACAAGTTCATCAAGGTATTACAGACCCACACAACCTTAATCTATCCCACTGCTCTCATTATCTACAGTATGATTCTAGTGGTCCTGTCCACAGTCTGGCTCATATTTAGGATGCATTCCATCAAAATGAGTCTGATGCCGCGCTGGCGTGTTTGTGTAGAAACGTGATTTTTCTATGAGAATGCATAGATTTTTGCTGCTTGGGGGTTTCATCAGATTTTAATAAGATGAGCCTTGGCTTTCATCCTGTGTAAAGATTATTGTGAAATTAAAACGCTAATTATAGTTTGGATGCTCGTTTGAGGCCCGTTTTTCTCAAAAACATAGTTTGGACAGTCAAGACATAGAGGGGTGCATCTCACTCAATCTTTGGAGTACAAAGACAATTTTGACATCACCAGAAAGCTTAAATTCTCCTCTTTCCTACAGTGTATTAAACTCTAAATGGTTTGAGGGGTCAATGTGTTCAAAATGATGGAGCAGGTCACATTTGTACATCTGACGTCAAATTCCATTGGGAAATGTAGAGGCCTTGTGGTGCATAGCCGTAGCAAATTCTTGACTTATGATAACCCCTGCAAGGCGCGACTCTTTGTAGGTGTGACATTGCTGTGCACGTCATATGGTTGTTTACCACACGTTATTCATGTGACCTCTATTTACAGGTCCAGTACAATCAAGCATCTAAAATCCCAGCTGGTGTAAATGTGACCAATGTTCACTATTTTACTTGCACTCGCTCTCACTCGCCCCCCCCCCCCCCCCCCCCCTCCCTCTCCAATTACATTTATATTTCAATTCTCTGTCCAAGAGCCGGATCTGCTCAAGGATTCTTCCCCTTTATAGGGCTCTTTCCTTGCCGCCATCACTAAGTGCGTGCTCTTGTTGGGAAAATGTCTGTTTAAGTTCATTTTGCAAACATCCTGGTGATATAAAGTTTAAAAAGGATTTATTATTTAAAAACACTGCACTGAGATAAAGGTTTCTGTATTCATCCAAACACCATCATCAGTTGTAATGAGTGCAACAGGAAGTAACTCTGGCAAATAAATACGCACGAGAAAAGTCACATGACAAGCACATGGCATGAAGTCACATGACCTGTTGAGATGTGGGCCTCCTCCGTGTGCGTTTGCCAGAGAAGATGGCTGTTGGGAAATTGTTTCAATTGCCACACGACCTGTGCAGTAAAATAGCCAGTTGCACATGAGGATTGTTTTAATTGTTGGGTCTAAAATAAAGAGGCGGATCTTCCACCTGCTCAATTTGTAAAGCGCCTTGAGATAACTCTTGTTGTGTGATTTGCCGCTGTATAAATGCAAAATGAATTGATTGATGATTGTCCCATGTCCAGGAGCGCACAGCCACCCTGAGTGTCTTAGCGGAGAAGGCCAAGCTGACGGAGCAGATTCTGAACACTGTGCCTGGCATCAGCTGCAATCCTGTGCAGGGTGCTATGTACTCCTTCCCCAACATCAGCATCCCTGAGAAGGCCGTCAAAGAGGCCGAGGTCAGTGCCTAATCTAAAGAGGCCGAGGTCAGTGCCTAATAGAGGCCAAGGTCAGTGCCTAACCTGTGCTAAGGTCAGTGCCTAACCTGCTCTGAGAAATGCTTCACGGTTAATCATTAAGTGCGCTGTACGTCCACTCCAGTGTCTTGTTTGCTGAGGAGGGAGAAAAATGATTTCCAATAACTTGTTTCAATTCTGTCCCGAGGTTCACAGCTCAGTTGGAAATCCATGTTGGAGGGGTTGAGCGCTCACCGAGAATCAGATTTGCCTTATTTAGGGTAAGGTCGGTGTCAAGCTAACCTACTGACACCTGATCATAGGGTGATGTTTTGCTTATTTCCAAAAACACACATAAAACCAAAAGACAGGGCTTGTTAGTCAAACAGAAAGTTGCGAGACACAGTGGTCAACATTAGAATTTCCAGTTTACATAAAAGGATTTGTGATCTCAGCTCTTGCTCAGTCCTTAACTTTGAGCCTGTTCTCAGACTCAATCTCAATACTCTGGTCCTTCTACGGTTGAACAAGGGCTTTGAAAAGGCTTTACAAAGGCTATTGATCCAGGGGTGAGGAGAGGACAGCAGATTTATTTCACCTCGAATGTGTAACCATCTTTTTTTGTTTTCTTTACGCCAACCTTCAGTCTTCTTTGCACCACTTAATACATTCTCCTGTCTCTCCCTCAAAGCCTTTCAGTTATGTAGGCTCCGGTTTAACTGCTTTTGCCTTCATTGGTGTACAACTCTGAAGGGCACCTGTGCTAATAGTCCTGGAAGATGGTGGTGCGGGGGGGCAGACAACTATTGCCATGAAATAGCACGGTAAATCTTGATAGAATTAGTAGCGAAGTAAAAAATTGACATGAAAAGATTACCCATCCCCATGTTGGCATTAGAGGAGGTGACTTGTGCTTTCATTTGGTCCAATTTGGGACTCAATGGATTTGATTTTCTGAAATTTAATAATCCTTTCCCAGTGAAATTGTAAGTCACAAATCAAAAGTGGCATGGGGATGAAATAGTGAAAGAGGCTCCTACGAAGCAGTTGGTAGCATAATTACAACAGCGCTACAGTTGCCCAAAGTACTACTCAATTGTTATCAGAGTATCAAGCTTCAGCATGCACTATAATGTGTTCAGGTGCAAGATGCATCACTCTGATGCACTCTGTTTCCACTGCAGCTTTGACCAAATTACCCGTAAGGGTTTTGAATGCAAATGTATCATCAATCCAGAAGCTCAAATTTTGATGGACATGCTCAATATACTGTAAGTAGCATTTATCGTACAAATCTCAACATTATTTAATACAAGTTTGAGACCAATAAGAGCCTTCTGGAGACCACTGCTCTCCCTCCCCTGCACCCTCTCCTTCTCTGTTCTCTCCTCCTCCACATTTCCCATTTCTCCCCACCCTCGCCCTAATCCGGGCCCGTATCCTACTCCCTCCCCTCCCCCAACCCTAGACCCTACCCCTACCCTGGCTCTCCCTCCCCTGCACCCTCATCTCTCCTCCCCTGTTCTCTCCTCCTCCACATTTCCTATTTTCTCCCCACCTCCCCCCTCTCCTCCCTCCCTCCCTCCACCCTAGACCCTACCTCTACTCTACCTCCCCTGTACCCTTCCACCTCTCCTTCTCTGTTATCTCCTCCTCTCTGTCCTCTCCCCTCTCTCACATTCCCACTGCTCTCCTTCCCCTGCGCCCTCCCACCTCTCCACATTTCCTATTTTCTCCCCACCTCCCCCCTCTCCTCCCTCCTCCCTCTCCCTCCCTCCTCCACTCTCCTGCTTTCTTCAAATGTTCAAATGTTATCTTTATTCTGTATATTCTTGTTACTGTGTGTTAGCTAGAATCAGCTAGACATACTTTCTGTGAAGCCCTCTGAGACATGCTTGTGAATTAGGGCTATATAAATAAACTTGACTTGACTTGACTTCACTGAAGACATAGGTTTTCAACGGCGGATTATAAAGAATGGATGCAACAGCATATAACTCTGCATAAAAATGTACCATACATGTATTTCTCTAAGAGGTCATGTCATTAATATAAGAAGATGGGACGTAATACTGATCTTTGCGGAACCCCTCACCTTTAGTATTCCTTAAAAATTACCTCCCCAACCTCGATCTTTCCAACATAATTATGACCGAGTGAAAGTCTTTACAGCAGTCAATGAACGGTGTCGAACGCTTTCGGCAAAAAAAACAAGTCCCGCACAAGTTCGCCTGTCATCCAAAACAGACACACGTGATTGACGAGTAGAGAGTTGGTGCTGTGCTCAGCCCTGAATCCAGACTGGTACGTGCTTACTTAATATAGAATATATAGCAAGAAAGGCCTTGAGCTAGTATAGGGCAGTAGATATTTAACTCTCATGTATCGCCGCCCAATACGCGGTGGGATCTGCTGTTCGATGTAGGAACTGTATTCATGACCTCCGTTTTCTTCTCTTCTACCTCTCAGGAGAAGGGCCAGGCTCCAGACATGTTCTACTGCATGAAGATGCTGGAGGAGACGGGGATCTGCCTGGTACCTGGAAGCGGCTTCGGCCAGAGGGATGGAACCTACCACTTCAGGTGCAGAACGCTTCGGCGAAAACCACTTTTCATTCATCAACATCTGTGCCAAGTTTAGGAAAGGGAATGATTATGTCATTGTCAGACTTTTCGTCACACACTAGCTCCTCTCACGTTATTGCATTAACTCATTTCAGTGATCCATAATTTGCAACAGTTTACCAACGCACCTGCGAGTGATTGTGTCACTAAAGTTCATGATTCATATTTTCTTTGTTCTCGTTCTCCTCCCCATCCAGAATGACCATCTTGCCTCCAACGGACAAGCTGAAGATCCTGCTAAATAAAGTGAAGGAATTCCACCAGAAATTCACCAAGCAGTATTCTTAAATGTCCACAACTCTTCCTCCAATCAGAGCTCACACTCAGCCAATCAGAAAGTGCCTTCCCTACAGCGGTCTCTGTGATGATGCACTTTAGCTTCTACAGGAGTCTCAGTTGGACTTACATGGTCAGTGCACCAGGCACTATTTGTGTCAAAAAAAAGAAACTTGAGACTGGAAGACGTGCCGTTCTTATTCAGAGACACGTCCGTTTGGTACAGTGTACAGTTTGGTACAGTGTACAGCATGTGGTTTAATTTCATGTAATTTCAGTTGTGAAGGACGTACTGTAAGTAGGCTTATGTATTTGTTGCGTATGAGAGAGCTTGTCTATGTTTACTGTCAAGCTAATGTAATTGTACAATTGAAATTGAACTGATGCTGCATAAAACGTCTGAGAAGTGTACAACTGGTTAAGATAGTCCATTCCCACAGACAAACCTTGACAAGGAGAACATACAAAAAAGAAAAGAAAATCCCATTTATGTGATCATTCATCAATGATTTTGTATTATCAAAATAAAGATAATAATCTATATTGTGCCTGTCGTGGTTTAAGGGGGGATTCAGACGTATTTACAGTTTTACATAAGACTAATGGCTCTTCTGCGCTGACTGTTGACAATGAACTGTATAGAGCAAAATGAAGGATGCAAGGTGACCACAGGCTACTGTGGGTTTTAGGGGATCCAAACAAAAGGGTGCACTCCTGTTACGAAAGACACTGAACTTCTGAAAATTGGTGAAGTAGGTCTACTGAAGACATCATCCAGTTTGACAAGCCCAATGAAGAGACGCGACAGGAGATGGCCGGCTCTTCTCTCTCTGTACCCTGTTGAAACTGTTGCCTCTAATGAAGATGTTTTTCAGCCTGCCTTCAACCTCTGAAGATAAGACTAGATGCTATAACTCCTGTTATTCCCTGTTAATCTGTCATCTGCTTTATTGCCCACTATGCATTTTCAAAGAAAGGTAGGATGATGAATGAGACAGAGAGAGAGAGAGGGAGATTGAAAGACTATGTTGGGAGTCTATTAAAGGGATGTGTGTATTTTGAAGAGGTTTTCTGCTCTCTTCTCCACAGCGGCCGTCAACTTTAATTATCTTTGACAAAGGGGCTCCTGAATCCTAATTATACCGTACTATTGTGTTTCCCGGAGCCCCTCACCACTCACTCTCGCAGCATGACGCGCGCACACGTTCCACTCCCTCTCCACCCGAAATTAATTGGGTGCGCTTGCGTTTTCTCTCTTGTCTCCTGCCATCTTTTGGCAATCAAAGGTCATCATTAGTTGGGCTGAGGATGTAGGTCAGTCGAGAGACAGTCATGCATCAGACATCATCGCTGACGCTGTCATGTGATCCTCCTGGTTATTAAAATGGTCATCCCTTACGGCTTTTGGTCTTGAAAACTGAGATTACCGTATGACGGCGTGCAACATATTGACTCAAAGTGTGGTTTGTGATCATGTTGTGCAGCATGTCTGCATGCACGGGTGTGTGTGTGTGTGTGTGAGAGAGAGCGAGAGAAGAGGAGTCGTATGGGAAAGAATATCAAACATCCAGTTTCTCACTTCAGCTGACATTTAGCACAGAAATGGAGGGATGTGATCCCGTCAAAAATGTCATGATAGACTCAAACCAAACTTGAGGGATCAGATGTCACAGATCTAATTGAATTCTTTTCAGTTATATCTGGCCTGCTGTTTAATAACTCAAATCAATTCACCATGCATATTGTCTGTGCAGTATTTCTTCTTGAAAAGACGATTTTCGGTGTATTTTCAGACTAACCTTGTCAAAATATTTTTGACAGTTCAGATAATCATAGTTTTTTTTAATAACACTAATAAATTAAGTTTAATGTAAATTAAATTTAAATTAATTATTAATTTACACTAAAGTCAGGTGCTTTCATCACATTCTTTATGTTATTTTCCTTTAACTTGTGCTTTTTTGTCTTCCATCCATAATTTATAAAAGATATGTTCAGCCATTGTATACTTTTTTTGACAGATGTATGTTGCTTTACAGCTGAAATTGGGTAAGAGAGCTGAAATTGGGTGAGAGACATAGAGAGTGATAAAGAGAGAGAGAGGTTTTGCTGAATAGCCCACTGTAAAAAGATAAACCAGACAGGTCGAACTTTTCATAGTGCACTGTGAAAAGTTCAACCAGCCACACCTGAACAATCACACCCAGGTGGTGCTAATTAAGTGTCTTAAAGTGGTAATCCACAACAGCTGCGCTGGATTAGGTAATGGAATTGATGAGGGAGAGAAGTCTCCCCTCAGGAAACCTGGGTTACATCATAACCATTCGTTCATCTCTATGCAATCTAAATCCCATAGAGATAGGGGCACAGTGCTTATCTCTATACTATCTACTGTATATCCCATAGAGATAAACACAGTGTTATTCTATAAGGTGTGGCCCACTGACCTGATGGATGCAGTCTGATTATTTAAACAATCTTTGAGCAACAGTTGTACCAAAACTTTGTGGCTTTGTGTTTGTGTTGTGTTTGTGTATTGTTGTGGAGGAATCTTACACATTGGACCTTGATGGTATGCAAACACGTGGAAAAATGGCCATGGATTCTCTTACCAACAATTTAAGATAAATCAAGGTCCAAATGATTGCAGTAGATTTGAATTTAGAAACTGAGAATCATGCAATCTTATTGAGATTGTTTTAGACTAGGGTTCCAGCCAAGAGCGCGCCCTCACCCGCAGCTCAGCCGCTGCGAGCCTCGCCTGCTCTATTGGCATGTGCAGCACACAATTTGCCCAACTTCACAACACTGATGACATCACTCAATGATGACATGGCTCGAGTGACATCACTGATGATGTCATGGACATTATGACATCATCAGTGACATCACAATTGTTCGAGTGCCAATCACTGATGATGTCATAGACATTGTGACATCATCAGTGACATCATTACTGACCAAAATCATCACAAATCTCACAATGTGGGACCAAAAACGTGACCAGAATCACAGACAGACAGACAGACAGACGCTACTTTGTATATTTTATGTAAGATTAGTTCATTCAACAGCCAATCAGAAACAATTCTCCAACAACAGACAGGTAGCTCTGTGGGTTTGTCTGTATGGTCAGTGCAGTCGTCTGTGTTCTGGTAGACCAGGGGTTAAAACCTGCTGTGCATGGGAGCTCTCCTTTGCAGTATAGTTTATTGAAGAACATTTATTTGAACATGTGACACTGACAGCCAGCGGTGGAAAAAGCCCTGAGAAAACCTGTCTTATGGAGTCTGTCCTGGTGGCACAGAGAGTCGGCTTGCTGCCTGGTAGTATTGAGGCCTCAGTCATGTTTGAGGTCGTGGGTATGAGCCTCCCACGTCCTAATACCTGTGTTGTTATTGTTCCCGGACCACCATTGTTTCCTAATTATGGGCCGGGATGACCACGCCCTGAACTCACTTGATTGGTCACCAACTGCTTCTTCCTGAAAACATGGCACATGGCACAAGTTAGTCCTGAAGCCTTTCTGTAAGAAAGCCACAGCCTGAACTAATTTGATTGGTCACTGCAACTGCTTCTTCCTGAAAACGAGCAGCAAGTAAAAAAAAAGGTTAAGATTAGGGTTAGGGTGTGAAAATAGTGCAGTTCTGGGTGTCAATGGTCTTGTGGCTTAATAGCTAAGATGCTTGCCTTCCAATCTCTGTAGACTGGGGTTCAATTCCTGGTCAATCCAAACACATTTTTATAAAACATTAGGGTTAGGCAAGTACAACAATTTGTTTTGGGTTATACTAGTAAACATGGTCATTTCATTTATTTATTTATTACCTGTACTTCACTTTTTTGGTTTTGTCTGCCAACTTTCTGCTGTGGCCTCTGAATTTCCCCAAAGGGGATCAATAAAGTCCTATCTTATCTTATTTGCGGTGGCAAGTAAATTTGCCCGTCCAGCCTTCAGCCTTCAGCTGGAAGTTATTTCCTGTAAACTCATTATGTCTGACGCTTCCATGGCTGCTCAGGTTTGGAATCCAGCAGTCAGCTGGTGGATGAAAATAACTAGTTTCCTGCAATGATGGCAAATAATCAAATTCTTTGTTTGTTTTTAACCTGACTGAAGCACAGACGGGTGGGGTTTACCACATCAGGGGTGGTGGGTAGTAGGTAGGTAGTGAGTGACGAATAGGATGTCATTCATAGAGCAATATACAAGTTGGCTTTCACATACTATGATTTGCTAAACATTCTTCAATCACATTTATTGTCCTGTGAGGTCGGCCCTGCATGTTATCGTCATGGCGCAATCAGGATGTGCTACAAATCAAACTGATGCATTGTGGGAACTTTGAATGGGTCCTGTGAACCATTGGCATCTCCAATCACCAACTCTATTGTTCTCTTGAAGGTTTATAGTGATGGTAAGTGTGATAAGGTTGAGCCAAACCCAGGCACACAGTTGCTGCAATCACTTTGTAGGGCACAATGATTTGCAGGTAGTTGCAGAGTAATTGCAGACCTGAGAGAAACTGCGACATTTGTGTGCTGTGTTTGCTTATGGCTGCGTCTGATATGTGAGCCTGATTTTTGGCCACATTTCTGACGAGTAGTGAAGATTTCACTTTTGAATGAATGAAATTTACTTGACAGAATGTTCAAATACATAATGAATAGAAAGCCCTTAGGCCAGGGCTTTTCAAAGTGGGAGGCAGGCCTCCCCAGAAGGGGGGGCTCCAAACAGGCTCAGAGTATGAAAGTGAAAAAACATTTCATTCGTTGTCAAAAGGAGATCACATAGCCTAAATGTGGGTGATTTGGTTAAAGCGATAGTTCAGAGATACAGAAGTTTGGGGGAATTTGACAGGTTTTCCCACTTTCCCAGAGTCAGAAACAAGTATGCCTTCAGACAAGTCCTCTTTTTTAATGTATTTGGTGTAGTCTTAAGTGTGTCAACAGCAATACCAGGCTACCTTGGCTCAATTGTTGAGTGGCAATCCAGCGGACTCATTTCAATTGTGCTCCTCGTTTGTAAAAACAATCAATGGTCAACAACACAGCACGAGCCTTTTCCTCGTCACATCCTCCTCTCCACTATTCCCTGCCGGCATCGTTTCTATTTGAAAGCCAAACATAAAGCTGAAGACCGGAGGAAAGAAATGAGAAGAAACTTTATCGGTACTGTTGTCACATTGCTGAAGGAGCCAAAGAGAAACACCCACCTGGGATGTTGAGGCGCTGCAGCAAAAAACAGAGCTAGGCTATGAGAACAAGTCACAGCAGCCATGACACAATGCACGAAAGAGACGCCGCGTTTTGGCAAAGGGATTTTCTCGGGACAACTGACATTCCTCTGTAGAAAGTGGCTTGAATGAAACTAGAGCACCATTGCAGAAGATGCGTTTTCTTCTTCAAGCAGTTTCACAATGAATTCAAGTAGGCCTATTTTCCCACACAACAATCACTAAGAAAGACTAAATAAGAAAGAAATATAAGAAATTATATAATAATAATAAGACTAATATTTGCAGAATATTCCTATAGGGTTTTATCATGTGTTATTGATTCTCAATAGTGAGTAGTGACCTTGTATGCTTTATGGTATTTTCTATCTCCGTTAATATCAATAGAGGTTAATAGCTGTACTCATAGTTTTGCTGTGATATTTGGAGCTTCTTTCTAAACATTTATTACAAGGTAATAGTCTAGTTATTTTCTGTTAGGGATAACCTTTACCAGGTCTGGGTTTCATTCATAGTCTCATTTTCTCATGACACACACATAGAAAGGGACTAAGTGGCCCAAGAGATAAAAACAGTGATAGAGAGTGGTGACACGAGATTGGGTGATAAATCTTGTTGTGATCTGGTTTCTGTGTTGCTCTCGTAGCTCAGTCTCTTTCTAGGAGTAATTAATCAATCCCAGACTGGAGTCATTGATCGGCCTCCGTGGCCCCCGGTATGTTTACACTCCTCGATTTTATTTGCCACTAAAGCTCCGCGCTGCCGCTCAATCTCATCGGCAGAAGATGTGACACTGTGCCCTCTGATGCCATCAGCAAAACGCCACATCGATTGACATCTCATGAAAATCAATCTACGAATTCTTTTGGCAAGAGGGATTTGCTTTTTGTTGTAATGCTTTGTGGTGATTATTAGTCTAGGTGACAATAGATAGACCTTTCTTGTGAGCATTCATAAATATTTCCATTGGCATTTCCACTGGGATTTTGAACAATTGAAATTGATTTTCTAGGTTATTTCAGTTCTATTGATTAGATTGATATATATTATATTGGTTTGCCATATGGAGTTTTAACGTAGGTTCAGACAGGACGATCTTGATCCTCACCGGTTCCACAGTCACTGCACTTCTCCTGCTTGCTCACCTGTTAACCTGTCAGCTTCCTGGTGATAATTGAATAATCAGTGGTTGCCTCCTAGTTTCCCATAAGCCAATAGCATAGCAACACATCACCTCATACACCTTTGCTCACCTGCACTTCTAGCCTATCACATTGTGGCACTCCCCTTAGGCAGCCTATCACATGGTTGCTGTGTGCATAAATATGCTTTTCTGTGTCTCATTCAGTCTCTCTAAACCCTGCTGGCTGGTGCACACCCACCACCTCCCCGTCTCCGCCAAGTTCCTTGATCCATCAGTCATCAAGAGGTTTCACCAGCACCAGTATCCTGACTCCACTGGGGGGTATAAATGGCTGTGCTGCTCGAGCTGATCCAGCTCAATCTCGATATCTCCCTGTGGTATCAAGCTCCAAAGACTAACTAACTTTCTCATCATAATATTCTGTAAAGATCATTCATCATCATTATAATAAAATCATTGTTTATTCATCAAGTCTCCTGATTGAAATGACTATATGGAGCAATTATTGGTCACGTCAAGTGTATTTGCATAGCCCTAATTCACAAGCATGTCTTGGAGGACTTTAAAGAGAATGTGTGTTGCTAGGTCTAGCTAACCACAATCAACAAACAGAATTGAACAACTTATATAAGGCATAAAAAACAAGCATAGCAAGAAAAGAGAGGGAAGAGGAGAAGAGAGAGAGCAGACAGAAGAGAGGAGGGCGAGGAGAGGGAAGAAGGAGGAGCGAGAGGAGAGGTATAAGAGAACAGAACAAGAAGACAGGAGATGTATGTGTGTGTGTGTGTGTGTGTGTGTGTGTGTGTGTGTGTGTGTGTGTGTGTATATATATCAACCTCACTGATAACACAGTAACCACATTATTCTCACAACTGATATTTTGCTCATATGCAGCCTTTGTGGATTGAACTTGCTTACTTGCTTACTTACCAAAATATTGTGTGTTAGATTATAGTGTTAGATTAGCACTCTATTATAAATGCTAAGAAAAGTAAGGAATTGTTTATCAGCAGCAATAGCAGCCACCTCCAACCCAATCACCCTGTAAAATCAATAAAATCAAAGAGAGGATTTTAAATGTCTACACACTTTTAGATTGTAAATACAGAGTAGATTTTGAAAAGTTCTGATGTTTGCATCGTCTGAGGAGGCTGAATAGCCTCGTCTTGCTGTAAGGAAAGACATTTAGAGACTGTGTAACCCAGGCCTCATTAAAAGCATTGTGACTGATTTCAACTAGGCCTACCTGGGGGCAAAGAATTTGAGCAAATTGGCAAAGACTGTGAATACGGACAGCAAAATTACTGGAGGCAACTGTCGGCTCACTGCCTGTTTTAATGAATTTCACAAACTGTCCTCTGGGAGGCGCTGCAGAATATCCAGAGCCAGTAGTCTCTCATCCCATATGCCTTTACCTTACTGAATTCTTAATTTGAATCTCCACAAATTCTCCACCAGGAACTCAGCTTCCAATGCACACCTGGAGTGCGGAAGCTCGGCTATGTCATCCCTTGTCCTGTACTTGATTGATTGATTGATTGATTGATTGATTGATTGACTGATTTGTTTATTCATTTGTCAGCCTCTTGCTTGTAAACTTCAAGTCTTCTCTCTGCAAGAAGAGATTTGTTTTATTTATTTATTTTTAGATTTTTAGATTTGTTGCAGTGAATAACTCCCAAACTGTTCCAAATTAAGGCACAATGACAAAAAAAATGCATTATTATATTATGTTTGACTTTTCCATTCATCCTGCACTCTAGTAAACCTATATCTAGAATCTGGGTAGGATGCTCCTTGTTGAACCAGTCTCAATCCACTTAACTTCCTGGGGCTGAAACATTTAACACTGTTAAACTGATTCACTGATACAAGGACTGATGATATGTGACAGGTTATGAGTTATAAATGTATTTTGAGACTATATACATTTCCTTCAAATTTGTATTGGTTGTAAAACATGGACACTTGATTATTCTTTCTGCCAAAATGAGACAATGCAATCACACTCTTTTGATTTTCTCACTGAGAATGAATGAATGATGTGCTTTCCTCTCCTGTACAGTTAAAGTCCCACTATGAATGATGTGATTGCTTCTCCAGCTTAAATACAGGACAAGCTTTGAGTGGGTGGAGTGGCAACGCATTCTGAAGCCCCCCCACTGGGTTGAACTGCTGAAACCCAGCCTTCTCAAACTGTCTTCTCTATGAAACGAAAAACAACAATAACATCACAGGACAACAACTCATATTTTTCCTCAAAGAGCAGAATGTGTGAAGAGCACTGTGGAACATGATCACACAGCTGTTCTATCGGTTGATGAAATGTCATAAATAGCATGCGTAGTCTCTGTTAGTTAGGAGGAAAACACATGGGTGTCAACGGGCATGATCATGTTTGTTTCTACATTCCTGTCCAGCAGTGACAGGCCCATTGCTTCCTCTTCCATTTAGCAAATTCTTTGACAAGCCTGTCTCAGGTTTGATTGTCATAACCAGAACTCAACCCCATTTAGCCCCCCAGGTCAGGCTACACAGATGTCATACATATTTCATGTTGTGTCAAGTTTAACTGACAACGGGGTTTTTTGTGAATTGCCATCACGCCTCATATTTCATTAGAGCACTGGAAAGCCTTCAGTCTCTGGTCAATTGGGCCGTATGTTTTATTCATGTCCTCTGAATACCTGCTGGTCCGGATGTCAAAAATCATCAGGCTCCCACAGGACTCTGCCTGAGTGATTGTAAATGAACTCCAAAAGTCGAAACTCAAAACAACCTGTCAGGGCTTTCCGCCAAAGGAATCTTTCAATACAGTGCAGAGGTGAGCTGAGGATCGTGTGACGGACAGAGCAGGGATCAGTCAATTTTGGAGACACTTGTGAGGCCGCGGTTCTAAACGGAAACTGAAATGTGAGGTCTGATGTAGTTGGTGTGCTGCTGTGAAACGCTTCCAATACAAGTTGTGTGTGTTCCTCCCACAGTTCTGGTGTGTTTTGACCCCGCTGTTGGCTCTGGCTCCTGGTCGCCCAGTCTCTCTGAGTCACTGGGGACCCCTGCCAACTGGAAGGGAAGAGCCTGACCAGTAACAAGTGCTCACTGACTCACAGCCGCCACGGTAGCCTAGGTCCCGCTGGCTTTATGTGTGTTTATATATATATATTCTATTTCGTATTTTTCACACTTCACTGATTTTTTTTTTCTTTTACCTCACATATAATGCCCCCCAGAATTATTGTCAGCCTTGATAAAGTTGAGCCAAATACACATACACACACACACACACACACACACACACACACACACACACGCACATGCACACACACATACACACACACACACACACACACACACACACACACACACACACACACACACACACACACACACACACACACACACACACACAATAAGCCATGTTCTGTGAAAAATATAATTAATAGTTTACAGGCAATGCTTCAGAAAAAAAAATATTCTAAATTGTTTTTATTCTATTTATACTAAATTATTATATTGCTGTGAAGCTAGTTAAAATCCTCCATAATTTGTTGTGGAATATATTTGATTTAGACTGTAGGCTATATGTAAATGCTTCATAATTATGTGATCCATGTAGAAGATCACTATTCTCATGGTGTCTCGGTCTTTAAAACTCCAACTGCTTTGGTATTTAAATGACTCTCAGTGGATTTTTCTGGTATCGTGAGCTTCTATTAACCTCATTGATTTATGAATAATATGGTTAGCTAATGACATGTCCAAATATTGAAACTTGGAGTACATAATCTTGAAATTATTACTTTAAACACCACCTCACATCAAGAAAGATATGGTTCTGGTGTTGTTTCTACTGACCTCTTGGGGGGGGGATGTGGAGTGAGAACCTCACTCTGAATTAGGCTATTCTAAATGAGTAAGCATCTGCATTTTTAGGCACATTGGGGTCAAAGTTAATAGGGATAACATTGCGCATTCCAAATTTCAGTAACCTTGACCTTTCATAAGTTAACAATTTTGTCCACACCACACTCCACCACAGCCAACTTGATGTTTATGAGAGGACAATTGAAATCCATTCAAATACAATAGCCAGCATATTCAGTAGATGCTAGCCTCAGTATCCTGGAAGAAACAACTATAAAACCAATGATCTCAACGTGTCTTACCAGAAGCAAAGCTATCCACGTGCAACAAAGGTATAGGTCCCTTATTTAGCTTTACAATAGATTTCAGTCATTTTAACAGCCATCTTTTTTCTTTTTATATAGAAATCACACATTGGAACTGGTCTATTTTTTTCTTTTTCTTTTTATTCTGAATGACAATTCTGCTTGGCACTATGTGGATTAGAAACTCCTTCACACTACAATCAAAGTCCCGGTCCCTCCCTCGTTCCAAACAAACAGGGCCGTCTGTGTCTTGTCCTCCCTGTTCATCCATCTCTTCAAATAGCAGCAAGGTGCCATCGACGCCGAGTGACATGCTCTGCATTCATGATCATGTCATCATCTGTCCTCGACTGCAACAATTAGCCCTTCATCACTCAAACCTTACAGCCACTGTGGTCGTTAAGAGTTCAATCACCTGAACACTTATCTGGACAGAATAGCTTTCGTTTGGATTCATGTTATTTCATTACAAATTCACTTTTTGCCTCATCTGTGCCAAATACAAAAGTGCATAAGTAGAAAGTAAACTAAAACTGATGTAACAGAATACATTTTTGGGGGCAGAATGTCAATACTGTAACTGTACCTTTGCTTGATTATTTAACTCAGTGGTTCTCAAACTTTTTCACGTCAAGGACTACTAAACTGACACAAATTAGACTACGGACCCCCATTTGAGAATGAGAATCAAAAGATTTTGTCTCTGGCTCTCCCATCTGATATGTTTTGCTTTTAGATTCATACATTCTATCATTGTGTTACTTATGGATGGAATTATAGTGAAAATTATCTCCCTTTTTGCTGGGGACCCACGGAAACCCCTCCAAGGACCCCTGGGGGTCCCCGGACCCCACTTTGAGAACCACTTATTTAACTAACCTGATTCACCTCCACAACCCCGGACAAAGTGAGATGACTAAAACAATAGACTACAGCTTCTAATGCCTAATTCCCACAGGAAATGCCAGATTAAGTTATCTCACCCCATTTTCATTCTAAAAGGCGCATTATTATTATAGATTATTCTGTCATTTCATCAGTACATGTTTGTGTGGAAAACATCCTTCATTGCCAATTCCTATAGTGACTCGCTCCTTCCTTTCAGTGGCTTTATAGATTTTCTCCAGATGATAAATTGGACAAGGGCAGCCAGTGAGGTGTGACCAGGTACCAAAGGAGTATAGCCTCTGTCATCTAGGAGCCTAATTATGTTGAAGACCTTAGGTGTTTGTGCCAAGTTGTGACCATTTGCTTGGGTTGTAATAATATTTAATATACTATAATTATAATTATATTTTTTATAATACAATATACGGTAGGCTACAGTATGCCCCTTACTCCACACACAAATGCATTCAATAATGAAACCTGTTTTCAACATTTGTAAATAGAAACGCATGTTGGGCCAATTTTGTGTCATTTTATGTTTCTAACTCTATAAGATTAAAATCATGTCTCACTTTCCCACGTTTCTCTTTCTCTCTTGATTGAAGAGCTAAATGGATTCTATCCCATCCATCAGCCTGAGCCCCCTCCCCTCCAAACACAATCAGAAACAGGTAACAGCCCATTCTCTCTTGCGGCACCGTGGTGGGCAGAAACTTGTGCGCTTCAACCCGTGCTGCATAACCCCATAACACAGGACAGGTTATTTAATTTGTCTCACAAAGTTGTTCTGTTATTGTTCGTGTGGTAAGAAGACATATAACTGTGGAGATGAGCACGGCGAGCGGATATTGCGGCGCGTAAAAGTTGTGGATGGACACTTTTACGCACACTCACACATAGGACTATATGACTATTTTATTTACAAAAGTTAAATTAATATAGCGTTAGTGGTTGCAGGACCAGCACAGATTCTCCACTCGGCAAACTCTCCCAGAAACAGCCAGGCTGGAAGCCCCTCCGCCCCGGAGCAGACCGCGGATCGGCAGAGCGCAGATGATCGCAACTGGTGTGTGTGGCGTCGCCCTGGTGCTCGTGCTGGTGGTCCTGATCCCGGTCCTGGTGAACTCCGCCGGGACCCCAGCCCGCTACGAGATGCTCGGCTCCTGTCAGATGGTGTGCGATTCCCACGGGACCGCGACCACGGCCACAGCATCAAAGGCGACCAACACGATCAAAGACAACCGCTTGGTTCAGTCGCTCCCAACGTTCATCCAAGGTCCGCAAGGCGAGCAGGGACGCATGGGCAGGATGGGTCCGAGGGGTCCGATGGGCGAGCCCGGACCACCCGGACCTGCTGGTCTGCCCGGGGACAGAGGGGTACCGGGACCTGCGGGTCCACCCGGGTTAAATGACCCCAACGGTGTCATTAGCGCAGCCACATACAACACCGTGCCAAAGATAGCGTTTTATGCTGGGCTGAAGAAGCAACATGAGGGATATGAAGTGCTGAAATTCGACGACGTTGTGACCAATCTTGGCAACCACTACGACCCTGCTTCAGGGAAATTCACCTGTTCAATACCTGGGATTTACTTCTTTGTTTACCATGTGCTAATGCGAGGCGGGGACGGAACCAGTATGTGGGCTGACCTCTGTAAAAACAATCAGGTAAGAGTAAGACACTGCCTCCTCGTGCCCTCGTATACGCAGCTATATGTTGTTCGTTTTTTACATTTAGTGTAGTTTTGGCAACAAACTGTGAAAAGACAGGATCTAGTCAGCATTGCAAAAAAAATACGAACAAATTTAAACGTGCCGTTTACGCACAACTTTTGCGCATGGCTTTAACCTGTGCACTAAGTTATGGTTACATTTCTGTTACAGTGTAACTGGAAAAGCATTGAGAGAATCAAATTTGCGAGACATTAAGGCATAGAAAGTGAGTGCAGTTGTTGGGTTGAATTGAAATGATAATGGACCTCCTCGTGTGATGGAGCTGTCCGCGGTGCTGATTTCAATGTGAAACAAGTTCCTGCTGTAATCTGAAGTCTTGCATTTTGCCTTCCAGGTGAGAGCCAGCGCTATTGCCCAAGATGCAGACCAAAACTACGACTACGCCAGCAACAGCGTTGTCCTCCATCTAGAGCCGGGGGACGAGATTTACATCAAGCTGGACGGCGGAAAGGCGCATGGGGGCAACAACAACAAGTACAGCACTTTCTCCGGCTTCATGGTGTATGCTGACTGAAACACGCGCAGACCCACCCGGAGAAGCGCCCCTCCCCCGCATAGCCCGCTTCACTTCATGCTCCATTCAAAGTCGGTTGTATTATTAGACAGGCCACCATTTCCATCAATTGTAATAAGTATTAACATGAATTGCAAAGAAACCAAGAAAAATGTTGGGGTAGTGATGTGGGGGGTGGAATTCTCCCTTTCAATAGCAAAGAGCTACAATTTTGAAGGTAATTATATTATAACACTGTTTTGAATGAAGACTGTAAGTAGGCTTAATTCTTAAGGATGGCACTATTTTTTTTTCTTTGTCAAATAATGATTGTCTTTATTGCACATTGAACGCATTACCAATTACGTTTAGTTTGTCTGCCATACTATGTCGGTACTTGGTAACATACAAATACTTCTTAACCTATTGAACTTTAGAACTCCATCATCCTAAAATCATCCTGTCTCATAGTAGTTGCATTTTGAGTGAAAATGTTGAAAGATGTAGCATTGCATGTTTATAAAAAAAAAAGTAACTGACATCTCAATATGTGCAGCATAAAAACTTTCTGCAAGAAAAACAAGAAAACAGTAAAGGCTGATTATGATTCAAGCGCTGTCACCATTATGATCTGTGACTCATTTTTCTTTTGTGTCAGTTTGACACCTGGGTGGGGCACCTGGGTGGACTAGTGGTTACAGAGGCCATCCTGTAACCGGATGGTCCCATATACAGCCATATGTCCTCTCACAGCTCCCTTGAACTTGACACTGAACTCCTACTTGCTCGTTGATTGTTGTATGTTTGTATGGATAAGACTGTCAGCTGAATGCCTAAGATGTAAAATGTAATGTAAAATGAAAATCTTCCTCTGGCTAAGTTCCTAATCCCCCCAGGAGCTTTCTCAAAGTTATTGTATATAATCGTTCACGGTGCAGTCGGCTGTGGTGATGCCATTGATCATGTGGTGAAGTCACTCTGTGAGGCCACCTGTTCCCAGATGAGAGGAGACCATGTCCTTCACTTGGGTCTGCCAGCCATCCGCCTCCCATAGACACCCAGACACCCACTGAGGGGCAACAGGACAACTCATCCAACAAAGCTACATTGTGTTAAGAGCAGAGCAGCATACTGATTACTCGCTATATTAGCTAACACAATTATACCTTTTCATTCGGTAAAAAGTGTTTGTGGAAATGTCATTAAGAAAAACTGACACTGACAGAAAATCAATTAGCACCATATTTGTGAGCACCGCTTCACAATGCAGGCAAAATCCCCAAGGAAAATAAAATATTTGTCTGTCTTAGATTACATTCTGATTTCTACAGATATTGTGTTGCAGTTTCACTTTCACATTTTGGGCACAAAATGTTCATTGTCATGGGACCAGAACAAAACTGCTATTGAGAGGTTTGTTTAGATAATTTGCTTAGTGTATAGAACTGAATCATACACATAAAGTGAAGTTTTGATTCAGTCGTAGATCCATAAAAATGTTTTTCAGTCATGGCTGAAATAAAAGCCTATAATTATTTTTCCTTCAAATTGAAACTCCCTCTGTCGAGAGGGTGGAAGCTACAAAGCATTGTGCTGTGCTGATATTTCGGTATACATTCACAATTGTGTTCATGATTAATTTGTGTAGGAACACTGTTAGCTCTTTCGTTACAGGGTCCAAACGTTTATAAAAAAAAAGCTGTTTGGACCGTGATTATTGCACACATATTAAATCACTTATTGTGGGGTATTAGTGCATCATTTAAAGATAAGGGCTACATGAGGGGGTGTCAGACCCCCTCATCATGTGACACAAAATGACTTTACAAAGTGTAAAAATTGCACTGAGAAGTCCTTCAATCCTTCAATGTGATGCACTTGTGAAGGCTAACAGCTGCCAGGTTTCAGGAGCAATATTAAGCCTATTCATGATTCGGTGTTCATCACTAAATGGTCAACTATTTTCATTACCCTATATAGAGAATTACACAGTTCAATTATAAATTCACTTGTGATGCACAGTTACAGACAGTATATTTGATCATTTGTTTGGCGGTAGCTGAGATAACCCTACGTGAAATCTGTACCTGTAATTCTTTACACTAAAAGAAACTAGAACATTGTGAGGTTTTGTCATAAAGGTTATGATTGATTTTCTTTGTTTTGCCCACTTGAGACCAAATTGGGTCGCATGTGGCCCGTGAACTAAAATGAGTTCTACACGCCTGTGCTACATGAAACAGCCTTGTGTTTGCTTAAGGCCTCATTTGAAGGTGAGCCAGTGTTTGGGGTTGTGGATGAGGATCTTGTCCACCTGCTTGTGGGAGATGCCTCTGCTCAGCATCTTGGGCGCGATGTTGTTCAGGATGTGAGAGTAGCCGTGGCCGCCGTACTTGGTCAGACGGTTCTTGGTGTGGATGTCGTGTGCGACCACTATCTTGTCCTCGTAGCCTTCCTTCACAAGGAACGCCAAGCTGAAGACCAATATGAACAAGCAGACATAAGAGATATGATATAAAGCAAATGAGGGGCTTAAAACATAACATACATGGCACTTACAATGTGTTAAAGGACATGTTCCACAAACATACTGACTAATCTCACGCAATATGTCGCTGTCCAGTGGAATCCTCATATCTCCAAATCCGGCCTTTATATATATACAGTATGTGTGTGTGTGTGTGTGTGTGTGTGTGTGTGTGTGTGTGTGTGTGTGTGTGTGTGTGTGTGTGTGTGTGTTAGAGAGTTCCAGTCGGGCATGTGGAGCCGGAGCGGAGCAGGTCTCTCTCGGGGGATTTGCGGACTACCCGCAAGTAGGTTCAGAGAACCAACCATCTCCTCTTGGAGGTACAGTATGATCTTGGCTCGTATCTTGTAGCTTGCATTGTTTCAGGCAGGTCCGTTAGAACATGATGGAGGTCCCGCCGTCTCGCCCGCTCTTGACCTGGATGGTCTGGTCTATGTGTCTCGGCCTGGCCTGGATGTCGGCCTGGGGTAGCACCCCAGTTCCACCAGAAGTATGATCGATCCATGTTCCAGTCATCTTCATCGTCAGTCTCATCTCTCTGGAGCTGACTGTACCTGCTAGCTCGGCGTGGCATTGAACGTCAATCTTAAAACGTCAATCGTGGATCATAAGGCGTCAGAACTGTATTGCCTTGTCTGGTTGGTTATGACATCATCGGTTGGGAACGTCACATCATGATGTCAAAGGTCCCATTGTGATGTCATCGGTGATAATGTCATCACTCTCGATAGATCCAGGAATAGCTTCCAGGGACTCGGATGCCCAGAATATGCCCCGGGGGGGGCCATCCAGTCCCGAATCGGCATCGGCGCGGAACCATAATATATATATATATATATATATATATATATATATATATATATATGCCGGGATGTGCGATCGGGATGTGCGATCCCGGTGGGCACCGTGGGATGTACAGGATCTGTGCTTGTTCTTCCTATATAAAAAAAAAATATATATATATATTTCTTGGAGATACGAGGTTTCCACCGGACAGCGACGGGGTGTCACATGGACATAAACATGAACATAAATGCACACATCAGATACTGTATGGCTAAATGTATTGTGGAAAAATAATCTCAGAGGGAATGTTACGCACGTCTTGACTCTCTGGCTGTCGCTGGGCATGTCCACCTCCAGCCTGTATGGGTAGTTCAGCATCTCCGTTCCAAACAGGTCATACTCCAGGTAACTGCCCAGCTTAGCAAACTCCAGTAGCTCACCATCATCAAATATGGTCCTACAGTGAGAGAGCAAATAAGTCACGGTACATTTTAACATCAATAAATTCATTTTGAGACATTAGTACTGTAACCAAGTAAGACCAGTGCTGAGAAAATCAGCAGCTGTAACTGCCTCCACACTGCATTTTACATTTGTGACCCCACTGGGTCACATTTTGTGGTAAATCTACTGGATTGCTTTATGGCACAAGATGGGAAGATAGCTGCTGTGAAGTGAGATAAACAACTTCTGGGGGGTGGGGGTGTCAAGTACCAACATCTTCTGACATGAAGCAACGAGATTTATGTGAAATGTAGTCCACTGGCATGAGATGGACACTGTCAATTGTTTAAACCAGAGGTTTTCAAAGTGGGAGGCGGGCCTCCCCAGGGGGGCTCCAAACAGTTTTCAGGGGAGGCTCAGTGAATGGAAGTGATTTTTATTCATTTATTTTACATTAGTTATTACTATTTACTTGGTAAATACTTACTATTATTACTGTATCTATCAAAAGTTAGCAAATCACATAGAATAGTCTAAATGTGTGTAAGTTTGTTTAACAGATGTTTCAGAGATACAGTAGTTTTGGATTTATTTATTGTATAGGCAAAACTAAGCAAGTAAACTAAGGGGAAGCACCTTTTTCCAAGCTTTGTCTGAGGGCAGGCCCATAGTCTCAGACTTTGAAAACCCCTGGTCTAAACCACAGTCTGATTTGTTTACAGTAACTATATCAAGGTATCACAATTAATTTGATATGTTGATGTTTAAAACCGCTACATGCAGCACCTTTAAAGATTGTAATTTTATTTCACGTCACTAGAAAGAAAGGTATTCTAAACATTACTTTTAATTACGCTTAGCTGGACGGTTGTCAGGGAGCTTTTACCTGTCCAGGTGAGACATGACAGTTTTGCTGATGTCAGCGCCGGCCTCCTGGAGGATGCGGAGCACCTCAGCGGGCGCGGCGGGATCCCGGCCGGGGTGGATGATGACGGGGCAGCCGAGCTGGGCCTGAGCCAGAGCCGTGGCTCTCAGCACCCTCGTCTCGCTCTCGCTGATGGGCCAGCTGGTGCCGATCTCTCCGATCACGCCGCAGCGGATGTCTGTGCCGTCCGCCCCGTCAAGCACCTCGCCGACCATGATGTCGGTGAGCTGAGGGGCACGAGATACAGTGTTAGCCAAGGTAGGACAGCGTCACTCTGGTCTAGCCATTAATACACACATGAGTAAAGTTAAGACATACATATTCTGGGTGTGCTGCTTTGTCTCTTCAATGTGTTGGATTTGAATGAGCTAGACAATGATGACAAAATATTTCCATAATCCATGAAAATAATATGCACATTCACTATACATGTGCCAAAATCTGTATCCTCTAAAAAGTTGTGTTTTCCCCTGGGGGTGTGTTATCAGTGTGTCTTGTTGTTTTGCCTGGGCACGAGAAAATCATCATGGGGGAAATGTGCTTTAATAAATGACAAGCAGATTAATGTATAGCCTGACAACTTTGTAGAATCAATGGATGAATTGTGGTTTGAGATAATAAGATATGTGAAGTGCTTTGAGTATCTAAAAAGGCACTATATAAATGCAATCAATTATTATTATCATTATCACTGTGTATCAAAATATCTTCATACTGTATCATCACGATATAATTCCACTGAAAGACGATACACAATTATATTGAATTATTTTCCATTTCTACTTTAATGTGAACTTTTTGAAGTTTCGTGATGAAAGACGACTAACGTGAATTGCTCAAGTAGCAAAACTTTTAATTTCATATAGGAGATTTCTTTAGGGGATTTCCTCAGCGGGTGTTCCTATCTGGAGGAAATCCCAGGGGAGCACGGGGAGAACATGCAAACTCCACACAGAAAGGCCCTTTATGACGACCCCACCTGGGCCATAGGCACTGAGGACATGGGAATGGGGACACACCCTCAGCGCCCACAGCGTCCCAGGCGGGAATCAAACCCAGGACCTTCTTGCTGTGAGGCGACAGCGCTACCACTTTGTTGGATTTGATCTTGATGATCTCTCCATGATGGAACCTCCAGCCAGCACGGGCCGCACCTTCTCCACAGTCATCCTCTTGGTGGCCTCTGTGTGGGTGCAGTCCACATAATACCCCGCTCCGCCGATGATGTGGACCCCCGTGTCCCGGGCCAGCTGCCTGAGGGTGGGCAGGTCTCGGTCGATGCCCGCAGTGGTGTTCTCCACGATGGTCCCCCCGCCAGCCTTCCTAGAGGCAGGGTTGTCAAAAAGTATCGGTAAGTATCAATACTATATCCCCCCCGTGGTATCGAAAATGGTATTGAGTATTCATATTTTCTTGGGTCTCGTATCAGTTAGAAATCCTAGTATCATGATAACCCTACCTGTAGGCCAGAAGCTCATCGCGCACGGCGGTGGTTTCTTGCTGCAGCAGCAGGTTCTCGTGGCTGCAGTACGGGTTCTGTCTCAGCCAGAACGCGTGCTGCATGTGGAACGGGCTCTCGGCCACCGCCTCGTCGCCCGGTGCCGGGGGGAAGTAGCAACACTCGAAGCTCATGGTCAGGTGCTCGTGGGTCATGGTGCGGCCCAGCTGCTCCGGATCCACCACACCCAGAACCGTCTGGACCTTCCCGCTCAACTCCGACATGATGGGCCTTCAGTGTCGAGCCTGAAAGGAGACACATTAAAAAAAAAAAAGTTTTTGTTTAGATCTGAAAAAAGTCAAATGCTTTCTGACCAAATTATGTGGAGATTCTGTATATTCTTACATTGTATTTCATGCCACTGTTTCCTGTGAAATAAGTTAACAGGGAACATTGGGTGCTGGTCATATTTAGACACCAGGTTCTATTTAAGGTCCAGGTGGGTTTTATTGCCATGATACTCTGAAGAATGCATATTGTAGGTGTAAAAACAAATATTTTGCATGGAGCAACCTTCATTTATTGTGACTTTGGACAGATAGTTTGCACCTCTTTATTAGTTGGGTCCAGAACAGCAATTCTGTGACCATTCACTGGCTAAGATGTTTTGATGATTGATTTTACTTCTATGGACCTTTCATAAAAAATAAAAAATAAAAACAGGTCCCTGCTATGGACCGTTAAGGATTGGAATCGATCCTGTGGCATTTGGATCGATTTTTTAATTATTAAAAAAAAAAAAAAAAATTTGGACTAGGTTTGGGTGGAATTCGTTCCTCCTCGCCCCACTCCATTGCACAGCCGACTAACGTGAGGTGGAGCTTCATATAGTCTCTAGTTTTCTGGCTGGGCACGGGCCTTTGTGCCAACAAAACTGTTTTAAACATGGGAAATTCACACCGGCATGCGCCGGGGACAGCAGTGTTGGAGAGGAGACACATTGAAATAAAGAGTTAATTGAGGAGAACACGTTGTCTTTCGTATTTTCTGCCATAGGCATTCATTTTGTAAAAAAAAAAAAAAAAAAGAAAAAATTGAAAAAATTGAAAATTTTCTAAGTATTAATATGATCGATAATCGATAATTGATCGTTAATTTTCACCGATTATCGATTTTGGAAAATTTTCTAAATGAACATCCCTAGTCCAGAGGTCCTTGAGGGGGTTCCAGGGGGTCCCCAGAAGATTTATGAATTGTTAAACAACACTATTTAATTTAGAAGAAGACTGTTTTGATCATAGTTTCTCTGTTATGTCTACCTACAAATACAGAGAGTCCTAGAATTCTGGACAAACTCATATGTATCTAACAATAAACATCTTCTCAGATTTGGGTCAGAGGGACAACATCTCAATGGGGGGTCGGTGCCTCGATGTGGACTAAATTAGGGTCCTTGATATAAAAAACATTGAGAATCACACACACACACACACACACACACACACACACACTTACACACACCTACACACACACATGCACAGGCAGGTCGACAGGATGCGTCAGGTCTAAGACCAGCGGGACCCTAAACACTAGGGCTGTCAATCTCCCTCTATAATCAAATTCGAATTTCAGTGCTTTATACATTTTAATATTCGAATTATATTCGAATATTTTAATTAATTTTTAATTGAATTTAAAAAAAAAAAAATTTTTTTTTTTTTGGTCTGAGTGAATTGTTGTCTTCTCTTATGTTATGTTCTGATTCTAAATATAGCTGAATCTTTGGGTTTGACCAAGTAAAACTTTTTCTAAGCATTTTACCAAATGTAGATGGAAAAGTGAATGGTGGATGAATATTCAAAATAATATTAGGCTTATCACAAATAGTCCAGCAATGATGTTTATTTAAGAAAACATGTTCCTTGTACAATGTACATATACATTCATTGCATTAGAAAATAGGTCAGATAACCAGAGCTTAGTTAATATTCATCAGTGATGTATTGGTGCTGTCTGAAATGCTAAAATAAAATAATTGATAATAAAAAAAGACACAGCCTTTGTTTGAGCTCCTTATCAATAAACAGTATAGCAGCTTCAACAGTCAACTTCAGTTAACACTCTTTTCTTCAAGTATGTTGTCAGAACTTGTCACTGTTCTAGTGTTCTAAAAAAAAAAAAAAAAAAAAAAAAAAAATATTAAAAAAAAAAAAATATTCATTTTAAAAAAATAATAATAATCGAATTTCGTTCATAATTATTAAATTCGAATAATATTCGAATATCAAAATTCGTTTCAACAGCCCTACTAAACACTGGGAATAACAATGACCTCTGCCTCTCTGGTTTCCACTCTCTGAAGCTCAACCTGACATTTCTCAGACAGGCACACTCAGTCCAAAAAACAACTCGGTGCAAGGCCAGACACAGTGTCAACTAGGGGTGGGGGAAAAAATCGATTCACCTAAGTATCGCGATTTTTAATGTCACGATTTTTTGGATCGATCTTTTATTCCAGAATCGATAATCGCAAATTAAAAAAAAAAAAAAAAAAAAAAAAAAAATTTGGGTGCTTGCAGTCAGGCCACTCACTGAACAGCAGGCCAGGCGCCGCCTACTGGTTTACTAGTGGTTTTATTACTTTATTAGTTAGTCTGAAGTAATAATTACACTTCAGGGTTAATTGTAAAATTGGACTTCAAACGGCCCAAATCTGGCTTCAAACGGCCCAAATTTCACGCGCGTTGGCCCATATCGCCTGGCCTGCTTGGTATCTAATGCCCGGCCTGAATTATGATCCCAGTCTGCCCCTGTTTTTAACTATATCGCCCAGCCCTACTCATGATATATAATATACAGTCTCTAGTGTATGATTCAACTTTTCCCATGTTCTAATCTAGTGTAAAAAAGCAAACAAACTGAAAAAAGAAAAGAAAAAAATAAACAAAAATCGCAATAAATCGTAATATCGAATCGCAATAATCGTAGAATCGCAATACTTAAGAATCGCAATATAAATCGAATCGGCACCCAAGAATCGTGATAGTATCAAATCGGGAGATAAGTGAATCGCCACAGCCCTAGTGTCAACTATACTTGTTATATGTTCCTTTATGCATAAACGTAGCCTCTTGTCTGTGCTGAAGACTTTCAGAGTGAAATCGTAATGTTTGAATTCAGGCAGAAAGTGACACAGACGGAGCAAATGTACACATGAAATGATAAAACGATGTCTTATTTGGTAACGACACATTATGTGTGCCCTGCTATGATGCAGTGATTCTTACATGGCTGGCAAACCAAACGTCTTGGTCCTTGACAGCCATGTGCTCCAAAGAGACTGGCCAAGTAAACACATTTCAGGGGAAACAAAACAGAACAAAAACATAGAACAGTCTAAATGCATCAAAGAGGCAGGTCAGCGTAAAACTCTCTCACAGTTTTACGCTGACACTCAACAACACAAGGGAGAGAGAACGATTTCATCAGTCTCAATAATCCATAATGTTTTGAGTAAGGGGCGCGACGCCACTGTCACTTTATCTCAACTGGAAAAAAACTCTGCCGTCACTATTGCTCTTTTCAGGTACCGGCCAGAGTAATCTAGTAAGAGAGTGGTGCCAGCAGAGGTCCACAATGCCTGACTCAGTAGCCAATGAATAGCCAGGAAGGGTAAGGTGACCAGATTTCTGAAATGAAAATCGGGGACATTTCCAGTTCGGCAATCAATATATCATTAAAATATCTAATGTTATAATCTATGAAATACAAAAAATGGACAATCACAAATTTAGCCTAGGTTTGGAGCGTTATTTAGCCCCCTTACTGACAAGCTAGCACGACATGGTTGTGGCCAGGGGATGACTTGGGTCCTCTAGTTTCATATGATATCAGTATATTCACCAAATGAGCCCACTACAGCCTCTGAAAAACAGTAATCTCAGCCGCGGATGAGGTTTAGAAAATCGGGGACATTTTCGGGGACAGCTCCAACCGGGGACAGGTCACCAAAAACGGGGACTGTCCCTGAAAATCGGGGACATCTGGTCACCTTAAGGGGGCTCGCGCTACGTTTGAATCATGCTAAAATAAAGCTGATAATATAGAATTTGATTCTTTAAACGTCTGACCCTTTCAAAGTTTCAAACGGTCCATTTTGCTGCAACTCGACAGCGCTGCTTAATCCAGAACCTTACTTCCGGGAACCTTTGTGAGGTAAAAAAAAACCTGGTCCATTGGAGTGAATGGAGATGTCGCAACTCGTCTATTAAAAGGCTGGTTTGGCTGCTGCGCTGAGTGCACGGTCTCGTTCCACAATGCGCACTCACTCCTGAACACTGTACCTAATTAAGTTAGTGTATCTCACTAGCTGATAGGACCCCACTTCAAACAAACCGAACTATCCCTTTAATATTTGTAGGAAACCGTCTTCAATCTTATGCTCTTGAAATCTCAAAACTCGGACACAATTTAATCGAGAGATAATGTGAAGTGAGACAACTTCAGCATAAATATAGAACTGCATGCTTTGTAGCCCTTGGCTCCGTTGACACTGTAATAAAACCGGACATAATGTGGTTTGTTGATAAGGGGGAGGGGCTCTACCTTTCCCACATGGTTTGCAAATGCAAAGTTGTTGCAGCAGAGTTTACATAAGAGCAATAAAGTAAGATTTATGTCTGCAGGAGGTAGAGTGGGTCGTCCACTAATCGCCTTGGATAAAAGAGGTCGGTGGTTCGATTCCCGCCTCCTCCAGTCTGCATGTCGAAGTGTCCTTGGGCAAGATACTGAACCCCAAATTGCTCCTGATGGTGTGCCAGCACCCTGCGTGGTAGCCTGCCGCCATCGGTGTATGAATGGGTGAATGTACCTACTGATTGTAAAGCGCTATATAAATGCAGGCCATTTACCATGTCAAAGTCCAAATGTTTCACATTTTGATATGAATCCTATTACTGTAAAGCTATGATTAGTAGTAGCAGCTTATCCAGGCAGCAGAGAAAAGGAGCAAACGTTTAAAGTTTAAATGCTACTACTTTGTGTAGAGTAGGCAGCCAATCAGGAGCCTTGTTTTTGCTTTGATGGTGGCCAAAGTTGGAAAACGGGCAAAGACCAAAGTCTGTATATAGCTGAGGCATTCAAATGTTATCATCACATCATCACGCTCAGATCTCAGACACAGACACTGTTGTCACTGGATTCTGGTGCTCATTCACGGTCAGTCCTGTATCCCTAGTTAGAACATCTGGAGATGTGAGTGGTCTGCTTCCTCTTGATGGGCAGGGAAGTCTCCAGAGCAGAATATCTGAGATGATCTGGTCTTTTGCTCTGTAGCAATGTCCAGCAAAGTGGACTCTTCTTTGTGCCACAACTGAGATGGGAGGGATGCCATGCCACCATAAATCTGAGATTTTGTGGGATGGTTCCTCCATGAAAGCTTCTGGACATGCGTGAGGAGTCTTGTTGTGTATGTTCCATCAAGACCATCCTGCAGCTCTTTATTCATTAGTTTTGGGAGCATAAAGAAGGATGCTCCCCACACAGGCTGTGGGAGAAGTTGATCTTGGTAGCTCTTGAGACGTCTGACTGCCATTTCAATCATGAGAGACTCGTAATATAATTTTAACAAACTTTATTGAATCAGAATAGACAGTTTGAGTATATCGCCATTTTGCCTGAAGCATGCGACGGAAGACGATAGTGTCGCATCTTGCGTTTGCAATGCGCATCTTTGGCAACGCTAGACCAGCCACGCGCATGCGCAGTATAGCATGGAAGGCCGGTGGCTAGCCAGGTAGCTAGCGCGCTACTCAGCATGGCCGGAAAAGTTTACAAGGGTTATACTTTATCTAAATGACTGGGATTGGATCGATGGATTGGATGCGTAAGAGAGGAAACATGCTATGAAAAAGAAAAGGTTGACTGGAAACTGGGACTAGAGGCATGTTGTTAAAAACCCGAATGGACACGGGAGAGGGAAGCGGCCGTATGCCGTATGCTAAGGGATTGGCACCCGGCCTGAAATGAGTGCAGCAGCAATGCCGCGACGTTGACTGAAACCAGGGACTAAATGCATGTTTGATAATACCCGACCGGACACGGGAGAGGGAAGCGGCCGTATGCAACAGGGCAGAGTTGCTCGGGGATTAGCACCCGGCCTGCAATGAGTGCGGCCGCCGGAAGAGATGCCGGCTGAAAAGGGGGGATACGACCTGAAACCTGGGGCAGGGCTGTTTGGGCTGCTGCCGTGGGGAGCGTGGGGCTCGCGAGCGTCCTCAGCCGGGCATCGATGTCGATGAGGGACCCGACCAGTGAAGACATCGTTGCGATCAGGGGATCTTGGAGGCCTGGAGGGGCTGGAGCCTTGGCGCGTCCGCCGAGGAGCCGGCGGTCGTGGTGCGCTTCGCTGGGCCTTTCTTGGAGGTGGACTTCTGGGCTCTTTTGCTGCGGCCACGGCCTCCGGAGTGCTGTGCGGACTGAGATCCGGGGGAGGTGGACTTCTGGGCTCTTTTGCCGCGGCCGCGGCCTCCGGAGTGCTGTGCGGACTGAGATCCAGGCGAGACGAGGACCTCCTTGACGTTGGATCTTCTTTTGCGGCCGCGGCCCCTGGTGAGGGGAGCGTCCCATGAGACGCCTGTGACGCCCGGAGATGGAGCCTGGGGATTGGGGATTTGCCCGAGGCTGGCCGGGGCGTTGAATGTGCTCTGGAGGAAAGCGTCCACGGTGAAGCTGAAACTTTGCTGCTCGTTTTCGGACTCGGACATGGTGCTGGACTGAATGAAGCTTCTTGCTCTGGAGATGCTGGATGAATGCGTGATGCTGACACGAGGTGAGTGATGACTGCACAAGTGTGATTTAAGCTGTGGTGATGGGGCTTTATATAGTACCAGGAGAAGGGCATTTATGATGTCATAACTGACGTCATTTGGGCAACTGACGTCACACTGCAAAGGTGACGTCATGTAGAAGGTGACGTCGGAGATGGAGACGTCATTTAGTGACGTCATTTGGGCTGAGGGTTATGACAGCATGGGGTGCTCTAGTAATGCCTTATTTGGTCTTCCATGATTGAAATTTAGTCTATGACTACACATAGATGTAATTTATTAAAAGCACTTCAGGCCCGTCCTTTTCATGTCAGGAAGTCCTTTCTGCTGCTGACAACATAGGTATATGAAGTAAATACTGGCATTTGTTGTTAATTTGGATTAAACCCTGGATTAGATAGACTCAATTGTGTCTTTGTACCTTTGTGCTTCTGCCAAAGCGACATCTTATTCATTAGCGAAAAACAACAACATCTCAACAGCAACAAACACAACAGCAGCTAACAACAACCTGCACAACCTGCCCATCGTATTCGTGCTGTACTCCATCTTTGAGGCTGCGCCAAAGCACGGCTAATGGGAGAAGAAGCGTGGGGAGCGACGAGCACAGAAAACAAATAGCAGCCGGCAGAGTCCCGTGGCAGCAGCTGCAGCTCCTCTCTGAGTCTGGCTGTGGCCGGACGTTAGAGGCTGCAAAACAAAGAACATCTCCTCCAGACTCCTTGACCCCTCTTGGTGCTGGAGAGTGGTGTGCAGGTGGGACATACAGGAAGATCAGCAAACAGCAGTGTTGTGGATGAGGAGATTTGCTCAGAGTGAACCCACTGTCACAGCACGACACCTCCGTCTGGAGTTGTCTTTGGACGGGCAGGCGGTGTCAGAGGCGGGCCAGTGTGCAGCTGGGAGTGTGCGTGTGTGTGTGCTCTGGTTGCACATTACAGTACATTACATTACGTCATTTGGCAGACGCTTTTATCCAAAGCGACTTACAATAACACACTTTTTGTCAGCAATAGAGCAATCAACTATGGAGCACAGTCTATGACAACTACAAATCCTGAAGGAACAGTGGTGCGAGTTTTAGTTTAGGATGATTTTTTTTTTTTTTTCTTTTTTTTTTAGAAAGAGAGAGAAAGAAGTTAGATCAAGAAGGGCCCAGGTGGAGCCTGAAAAGGTGAGTCTTTAGTCTTTTCCGAAAGATCGGCAGTGATTCAGCAGTCCTGACCGAAGGTGGCAGCTCGTTCCACCATTGGGGTGCCAGGGAGGAGAAGAGTCGAGATCGGGATGAGCGACTTTTGAGCGCCCGTAGCACCCTGCACTCTTGGTTCTCTAAAAAAGTGGGTTGCGCACCCGTCCCTCGCGCAGCGCATGTGAGTTTTGACTAACAACAAAGTGATATCCATTCTCCTGGCCGATTGTCACATTTGCCCATGTACACTGTAGGTCATTTAGAGGCACCAGTATTTCATAAACAGTTTAAAAGTTCTGTGTATGGATTTAATTGTAACGTTATATGTTATAGCCTACTTCGGAACATGGGCGGAGGGCAGATATGCGGTCGCTATGACGACCAGGTGTGGGCGGGGGCAGATGAACGGCGGTCGAAGCAGAACGTCCATGGGTTGAAACAAGTAGAGCCGAGTGGTGACGGGCTGTGCAGGGCTGTAAAATGTGGTGGAAATGAGCCAAGAGGGACCTTTGGACTGGACAGTGCAACTCGACTCGTGATCTCTTTTAAAAACATCTGCCCGTCCAGGAGCTAACTTCAATTCATGCCTTTCTATATTGGCTATGGTCTACTTTGTAAAAGTAGCCTATGCAGACCTGCTGTAACAAATCTGGTAACGTTACACAGTGCAACATTCTGTGCAAGGGAACAATCATCTGACTGGAACTCCGTGAAAATCACCTGAAACAAAGTGCAAAAAACACAAGGCTGCAACAGGAAGTCGAAACGATACTAGAGTTTCTTCGATTATATTCTCGTAACGTATCTGAAACGATAACATACTTTGCTGACCTTCTTTATGGTTTGCGATCCACTCTTCTCTAGAAACGCCGTGGTGGGCAATAACAACAGGGATTACCCATAGTGCCATGGTCGATGTTTGGATTGTCCGGGAGACGGGAGTACATGAGGAGTGATGATTGGTTGGGTTTAGGGCTGTGTTAGGCATGCGGAGTGATGATTGGTTGGAGTTGGGCTAGGTCCCTCCGGCTGATCCATTCTAGCATCAGCCATTAGCAAGTCGCGGAAGTGCGTTTTATCGCGAGAATACCGGTGAAACCTGAGAATTCAATACTGCTGAGAGGTTGCTTTTCGCCCCAAATTAAAATGTCAATAAACCAAAGTAGAGAGGACAAAGTAGGCTACATGTTGTATTTCTGAACATCTAGATTAACAAAAGATATAGCCTAAGTATTTTTACTTATAGCCTACTCATATTGGTAAACTAAACTAATGAATAGTGTCCATTATGCCAGGAAAGAAAGAAAGAAAGAAAGAAAGAAAGAAAGAAAGAAAGAAAGAAAGAAAGAAAGAAAGAAAGAAAGAAAGAAAGAAAGAAAGAAAGAAAGAAAGAAAGAAAGAAAGAAAGAAAAGAATAGGCTATGTAAATAAAGATCTGTGTGGAAGTTTTTATTATCTGATTAAACTTCATTCATTTTCCAAAATGTGGCTACCTAACAAAATAAAAGCAAAATGGATGGGAACTCTTAATGATAGGCTACACCAAGCCTTTTAATACTCATATTGGCAAGCTAATTGAATCAATGAAAATCCACTTGTGTGTCCTACTGTGCCTGGGGATAATTAGAGGAGTCAGTGTGGTGTGAATGTTCATTAACTGTAGGCTATTAAACTTCATCCAGAACTTCAGGGGAAGAAGGGGAAAATAACCAATCAATATAATCAGTGATTCACACACACATAGCCTACAGTACTCGCATAAAATGCGAGGTCACCATTGTAAATAAGAATTTGTTCTTAATGACTTGCCTGGTTAAATAAAGGTTAAATAAAATAAATAAATACAAAGATTCCAGGCCTCACCTTGGGTATAAATCCTATTCATCACACACATGCACAAGCACATGGATTAGGTAAATGCAACCTGTCAGTAGGCAACAGCTGTCGCTCAGAAGTTCATAGTTGATTACTTGACTGTAATATGTGACAATGACACAGAGTTAGAGAGACAGAGAGATGGAGAGCTTTCACTTTGTGCCAGTTTTCTGTGCTCGGTTCAGCCTTGATTCCAGCAGATGGTCTACACAGCATTTGGTCTGTCAGGACTGCCCCGTGTCGAGTGACCACTGCAGCGACCATCCATGCCAATGACTAAGTGACATCCACATTGTCAACCATTTGCTGGCAAACTGATCACTCTGATCAGAGTAGTTTGAGTAAAAATGTGAGGAAATAGACAGATTTAAGACAAACATGGGCTATTCCATTTTCTTATAGGTAGGGGACCGGTTGCACAAAACACCTTAAGTTAAGATTTTGGTTTGATTAAGGGTGTTTTGTGCAACCGATTTTATTTTATGGACACTTTAAATCAAACCCTAAGGAAAATCTTAAGGTGCTTTGTGCAACTGGCCCCTGGTCTTTTTCTTTTCTTTTTCCTTTTTGAGTGGAGAAAGCCTGACTAAATGTGCAAATACAGTTATAATCATGCACATAGTGTAGGCCTGCATACACTCACATATAGTTACATAAAAGAGCAGTAGGCCTAGATAATGAGATATATGGGCTATTATAAGCTCAATTTACAATCTTTGTAAATGAAGGCCAATAAAAAAGACAAAGTGGAAAACAACAAAAGAAGAGTACATGTAGGCTATAGCTCCTTTTTTATTGGCCATATCCAAGGCTAAGACCTGAAGCTTGAGGTCAGGCTGTGGCATGATTGTTTTCTTCTTCACAGAAGCCCAGAACAGGCCTCTATATACAGTAGGCTACATCCACTGCAGGGTTCCTCATTAACAACAGAAGGTTGTCACTCACTCCCATCCGTCAGTATGGGGCTGACAAGTCTCAGACAGATGCAACCACAGGGAGATTCTCAAGGAGAGTGATGACTCAGCGAGCTTCTCCCATGCGGACAGACCTCTGGAGAGACAGCCATTACGGAGAATGAGTTTGATGCATTGTCGGTTTTCTGTTTTCTTTTTTCTTTTCATGCAAACTGTGCGATCACTCAGTGCCAGGTCTGCTGCACAGGCCTGATAAGGACCATTGGATTGGATATGGGATCGATTTGATTATCAATGTGTCGTATTGTTAAAACTGATCACTGCCTACTCCATTCTCTAGAATAGATATATATGTCAGCTGTTCTGCATTTCCATCTAATTTACATCTTGTCTCTGGCAGTGAGGCCATCATTCAGATCTTGCTTCCAAAGAGAAGAGTCTGGATTTCTGGAAGTCTGGCTGGCTGCAGGAGGAACAAGCATTGTAGTTTGGCGCCCTCTGCAGGCATAAAGGAAGAACTCATGCTTACTTAGTCTGAGACATGCTTGTGCAAAAAGTTGAGTCCAATAAGTCTCCAATCAGCTGGAATGAAGTGAATGACAAATAAAATCAGTGGGTTTTCTTTGGGTTTCTGGTCTTGACCTCATTTATGCGCTGGTAAAGCAATTATGGTACAGTAACAGTTTACAATTTCCAAAGTGCATCAAAGAGGTCTACACTTCAAAAACCATCATGTGAATCAATATGCACATTTGTGCCAAGGAACAGAGTGGTGGAATAACTGATTAGGACAAACACTGAACCCGAAAACCTCACTCTCAACAACTGAGGCCTTATATCTGAGGCACATGTTTCCAACCATAAACGGGTGTATTATCAGATGAAATTATACACAGATATGGAAAATGAACAGCTCTATTTTTGAGATTATGCTCACATGCCAAGTTAGTCTTAGTAGCAGCTCCAACCATGTTTTTGACCCATGTTTTTAGTCAGGTTTTATAGACTACAGTCTAACTCTTGTTTTTCAATGCTTTTGCATGCACAGAAATCACAGCATTGTTAAAAAGAAGTTCCACATTTTCTTCCAGTTGTCTCTTTTTCTGGGAGAGCCTTAATTGTTGCCAGTTGAATCAACTAAAAACAATATCTATATTCTATAATGTGCTTAAGAAAGACACAGTGGACTCCCAACAAATGAGAGTAAAAACAAGTTATCAGTTGAATTCAAATTTCTTAAAAAAATGAATTCTCAACTTTGACATAAAAGGATAGAGCAATCTAAATTTCTTCTATTCTTCGAAAGTTGATCTTTAGTCCAGACTTTGTAACAGTCAAAACAGCTTTATATGTAGATATGTAATGATAAAGGAATAACAGTAGTTGGATCAGAAAGATGAAGAACTTGAAGTCATCAGTTTCACCTGGAATCATTCAAATATAAGAATAATAATACAATAAATAAAAACATAATTTACTGGAAGTGTTGTTGGTGATATGTTTCTGAAATTATATGTTATTGTTGTTGTTTTTTCATCACCACCTCCACCACCTCTGAATTCAGGCTGGTGAATCGGACCATACCAATGTGATGCTTGCATGCAGTTTGCGCGAAGGGTCACGCAAATCAATGATGCGCTATAGCACACATGACAAGCCGACGGTCTTCCAGTTGATCCTTTTCATGCCTGGCAGGGCCCTATATAAGCACTGGGTTCCCAGGAATATCCGCACGCTCGTCTGACTCTACCTCTGGAACCAGAACCCTGATCATGTCTTTTAGGACTCTGCTCCTGGCCTCTCTCTTGGTGGGAACAATCACAATTGGCAAGCCAGTTGAACCAGTGCAGGCCTACTGCAAGGTTGTCTGGTAAGACTAGATTCATTTTCGATTGATTGTCGAGTAATTTGAGTTTTCCTTCAGGCAATAGATACAAAGCGAATGTGCGAAAGATAGGGGAGATCTTGTAAAATGCAACATATACAATTACATTATAGGCTATATTGCAATGTTTAATCTTACTTGTTCTGTCCCTGCAGGCTGATTGGAGTGCCATGTGCTCAAGTAAACATGGCCATTGTGACCCAGATAAAAGCCATGATCCAATACAAGGTACAAAATTAGATAGGCTATATATCTCCTGCAATGTATTTTGTGAAGCTTTGAAGAGTACATGATATGCTCTGTGAGTTTATTAAGAACTGAACAAAAAAAACTAACCCAATACTTTTTAATGTTCTATATGAAAGTGACTGTCATGTAACTTTTATATACATCAATTTAATACGTGCTTACTCTGCATTTTCACCCAGCTTGGGACAGTGACTCCAGCCCTAATTGAGGCAAACCACACTTCCATGGTTGGCCAAGTTGAGAAAGTCAACTTCACCCTGATGTCCACAGCTCGGGAGCTCGGGTGCCATGTTGGCGTAAGTCAGACGTTTTTATATTCTCCTCCAATTCATCTTAATCACCATCAGCAAGATGATAAAAGCACACAAAGAAGGATAGTTTGTGAAAGTTTTTTCTAACATTCTTTTTAACATTCTTTTTCCAACAAATGCTATGATTGTTAAAAATGATTTGGTTTGTGTTCAGGGTTCCTCCATATCTGCATTCTGGTACAGCCTGCTTGATAATGGCACCAACTATTGTAATCTCTACAGTGTGATTCAGGGTAAGTTTTCACAAACTGTTGTCGTAATTTATTGCCTTTGACTATAATACTCTGTTGGCAGCAAAACCAATCTCCTCTTGAAAACATGTAATTTGTCTTCAGTAGTGTCATGAACATGTAGAATCACTCATTGAACACTTAGTTAAAGGCGCAACCAACCTTCTCACTCCCTAGCCTACCCATCAACTGACATGCAAACTGACATTCAGTCATGAACCTTTGCCGTCACTTGCCAACAAGAAAGGTTGTTTTATTTGCCTAACCCCAACCAAGTTGTTTTACTTGCCTAAACCCAACCAAGTTGTTTTACTTGCCTAAACCCAACCAAGTTGTTTTACTTGCCTAACCCCAACCAAGTTGTTTTACTTGCCTAAACCCAACCAAGTTGTTTTACTTGCCTAAACCCAACCAAGTTGTTTTACTTGCCTAAACCCAACCAAGTTGTTTTACTTGCCTAAACCCAACCAAGTTGTTTTACTTGCCTAAACCCAACCAAGTTGTTTTACTTGCCTAACCCCAACCAAGTTGTTTTACTTGCCTAAACCCAACCAAGTTGTTTTACTTGCCTAACCCCAACCAAGTTGTTTTACTTGCCTAAACCCAACCAAGTTGTTTTACTTGCCTAACCCCAACCAAGTTGTTTTACTTGCCTAACCCCAACCAAGTTGTTTTACTTGCCTAACCCCAACCAAGTTGTTTTACTTGCCTAACCCCAACCAAGTTGTTTTACTTGCCTAAACCCAACCAAGTTGTTTTACTTGCCTAACCCCAACCAAGTTGTTTTACTTGCCTAACCCCAACCAAGTTGTTTTACTTGCCTAACCCCAACCAAGTTGTTTTACTTGCCTAACCCCAACCAAGTTGTTTTACTTGCCTAAACCCAACCAAGTTGTTTTACTTGCCTAACCCCAACCAAGTTGTTTTACTTGCCTAACCCCAACCAAGTTGTTTTACTTGCCTAAACCCAACCAAGTTGTTTTACTTGCCTAACCCCAACCAAGTTGTTTCACTTGCCTAAACCCAACCAAGTTGTTTTACTTGCCTAACCCCAACCAAGTTGTTTTACTTGCCTAAACCCAACCAAGTTGTTTTACTTGCCTAACCCCAACCAAGTTGTTTCACTTGCCTAAACCCAACCAAGTTGTTTTACTTGCCTAACCCCAACCAAGTTGTTTTACTTGCCTAAACCCAACCAAGATGTTTTACTTGCCTAACCCCAACCAAGTTGTTTTACTTGCCTAACCCCAACCAAGTTGTTTTACTTGCCTAACCCCAACCAAGTTGTTTTACTTGCCTAACCCCAACCAAGTTGTTTTACTTGCCTTAACCCAACCAAGTTGTTTTACTTGCCTAACCCCAACCAAGTTGTTTTACTTGCCTTAACCCAACCAAGTTGTTTTACTTGCCTTAACCCAACCAAGTTGTTTTACTTGCCTTAACCCAACCAAGTTGTTTTACTTGCCTAACCCCAACCAAGTTGTTTTACTTGCCTAACCCCAACCAAGTTGTTTTACTTGCCTAACCCCAACCAAGTTGATTTACTTGCCTAAACCCAACCAAGTTGTTTTACTTGCCTAAACCCAACCAAGTTGTTTTACTCGCCTAAACCCAACCAAGTTGTTTTACTTGCCTAACCCCAACCAAGTTGATTTACTTGCCTAACCCCAACCAAGTTGATTTACTTGCCTAAACCCAACCAAGTTGTTTTACTTGCCTTAACACAACCAAGTTGTTTTACTCGCCTAAACCCAACCAAGTTGTTTTACTTGCCTAACCCCAACCAAGATGTTTTACTTGCCTAAACCCAACCAAGTTGTTTTACTTGCCTAAACCCAACCAAGTTGTTTTACTTGCCTAACCCCAACCAAGTTGTTTTACTTGCCTAAACCCAACCAAGTTGTTTTACTTGCCTAACCCCAACCAAGTTGTTTTACTTGCCTAACCCCAACCAAGTTGTTTTACTTGCCTAAACCCAACCAAGTTGTTTTACTTGCCTAAACCCAACCAAGTTGTTTTACTTGCCTAACCCCAACCAAGTTGTTTTACTTGCCTAAACCCAACCAAGTTGTTTTACTTGCCTAACCCCAACCAAGTTGTTTTACTTGCCTAAACCCAACCAAGTTGTTTTACTTGCCTAAACCCAACCAAGTTGTTTTACTTGCCTAACCCCAACCAAGTTGTTTTACTTGCCTAACCCCAACCAAGTTGTTTTACTTGCCTAAACCCAACCAAGTTGTTTTACTTGCCTAAACCCAACCAAGTTGTTTTACTTGCCTAACCCCAACCAAGTTGTTTTACTTGCCTAAACCCAACCAAGTTGTTTTACTTGCCTAAACCCAACCAAGTTGTTTTACTTGCCTAAACCCAACCAAGTTGTTTTACTTGCCTAACCCCAACCAAGTTGTTTTACTTGCCTAAACCCAACCAAGTTGTTTTACTTGCCTAAACCCAACCAAGTTGTTTTACTTGCCTAACCCCAACCAAGTTGTTTTACTTGCCTAACCCCAACCAAGTTGTTTTACTTGCCTAACCCCAACCAAGTTGATTTACTTGCCTAAACCCAACCAAGTTGTTTTACTTGCCTTAACACAACCAAGTTGTTTTACTCGCCTAAACCCAACCAAGTTGTTTTACTTGCCTAACCCCAACCAAGATGTTTTACTTGCCTAAACCCAACCAAGTTGTTTTACTTGCCTAACCCCAACCAAGTTGTTTTACTTGCCTTAACCCAACCAAGTTGTTTTACTTGCCTAAACCCAACCAAGTTGTTTTACTTGCCTAAACCCAACCAAGTTGTTTTACTTGCCTAACCCCAACCAAGTTCTTTTACTTGCCTAACCCCAACCAAGTTGTTTTACTTGCCTAAACCCAACCAAGTTGTTTTACTTGCCTAACCCCAACCAAGTTCTTTTACTTGCCTAACCCCAACCAAGTTGTTTTACTTGCCTAAACCCAACCAAGTTGTTTTACTTGCCTAACCCCAACCAAGTTCTTTTACTTGCCTAACCCCAACCAAGTTGTTTTACTTGCCTAAACCCAACCAAGTTCTTTTACTTGCCTAACCCCAACCAAGTTGTTTTACTTGCCTAAACCCAACCAAGTTGTTTTACTTGCCTAAACCCAACCAAGTTGTTTTACTTGCCTAACCCCAACCAAGTTGTTTTACTTGCCTAAACCCAACCAAGTTGTTTTACTTGCCTAAACCCAACCAAGTTGTTTTACTTGCCTAACCCCAACCAAGTTGTTTTACTTGCCTAAACCCAACCAAGTTGTTTTACTTGCCTAAACCCAACCAAGTTGTTTTACTTGCCTAAACCCAACCAAGTTGTTTTACTTGCCTAACCCCAACCAAGTTGTTTTACTTGCCTAAACCCAACCAAGTTGTTTTACTTGCCTAAACCCAACCAAGTTGTTTTACTTGCCTAACCCCAACCAAGTTGTTTTACTTGCCTAACCCCAACCAAGTTGTTTTACTTGCCTAACCCCAACCAAGTTGATTTACTTGCCTAAACCCAACCAAGTTGTTTTACTTGCCTTAACACAACCAAGTTGTTTTACTCGCCTAAACCCAACCAAGTTGTTTTACTTGCCTAACCCCAACCAAGATGTTTTACTTGCCTAAACCCAACCAAGTTGTTTTACTTGCCTAACCCCAACCAAGTTGTTTTACTTGCCTTAACCCAACCAAGTTGTTTTACTTGCCTAAACCCAACCAAGTTGTTTTACTTGCCTAAACCCAACCAAGTTGTTTTACTTGCCTAACCCCAACCAAGTTCTTTTACTTGCCTAACCCCAACCAAGTTGTTTTACTTGCCTAAACCCAACCAAGTTGTTTTACTTGCCTAACCCCAACCAAGTTGTTTTATTGCCTCCCGTGACACATTACCGGGCCGGTAGGTGCAAGTCACGGGAGCCGTTAATCCACCGCGCCACCGGGCTGAGTCGTCACGCCAGTCTGGGGCTCAAATATCGGGAAAGGGGTACCCCACCTGTTATAAAGTGATGGCAAGGGGTCCTGACCAAACGTCAGTTTTTTACAGGTTGGGAGGGAGTGTGAATGTGATGAAGTATGATTTGTACACTGTCCAGAATAATGACCATCATTTATCTGTAGGGGGTGCTGCTGAGATTTCTGCCGGCTTGATCTGCAACATAAAAACAAATAGTACAAAGTTGGAATTAACTCTAGAAATGTTGAAGTTGTGCACTGCTTTGTATGACATGTTGAGTCTCTCATTACCTTTCTATTTCCTGTCTGTATAGGAAGTGGACTCAGCAATGCTCCGGGCTACGTAGAATATACCAACGAGTGGATCTGTCTTGGATATGGACTTCCTACTACCGTCTGCTAAATTTAACATGGAATCAGACCATTATTCTAGATAGTTATGTCATGAAATAATGATTTGATTACAGTATGTCTATTATTATTATGTTTATTAAGCTTTCTTTTTTCTTGTGCTGTAATTTGTTGTCACAATAAACCATACATTGAACATACTAAATAAAAGCTATTTTTACAGATATTGGAAAAAAATTCTCACGATAACATATTTATTAAAGTGTTTATGCTATATCATAAGAGCTTTCCGTTTTGTTCTGAAAGAGACAAACAATGCCATAATCATTAAAGGAACACTGCCATTTTTCAATGCTGATTTATTTTGCACATGATCTCACACATAGGCCTACATGTATCAGAAAACAGTGAACAGTTTAGCAGGCATTCATTTAGTTCGACAGTTATTGAGAGTTGATTTGAGTTGTGTTGTGGACCAGTGATGTCATTCATGCACAAATGACATCACTGGTCCACAACTTAACTCAACCCATTTCTCAATAACTGTCAAACTAAATGAATGCCTAAAAACTGTGTACAATTTTCATATACTACTGATTTTGCAATGATACAAAGCTGGTTGAAAATCGGCGGTGTGTTCCTTTAAGTTAAATAAATGGGCATCACTAAGGTGACAGGGAGTGGATCGACTTGCATCAGAAAGAAACTGGATTTGATTGAGAACATGCCTTGTTGAAAAGAAAGAAAGGGCAGAGGAATGGCAAGTTCCACTCAAACTAACAGGCTGGACACAATGCAATAACATGCAATAACATTGATCTTTTATATACAGTATAAATGGCATACTAGTCAATCCCATGCTCAGAGTCTTTGTTCTGTTCCATAGGACAGAGCTACTTAGTGAAATAGTAAAAGGTGTGTGTCACCTCAGAATTTGTGGTCATGTCAGTGAGCATTCAGAATGAATTTAAAAGATGGACACAGTGAAGGCACCAAGGCGGATTGTGAGGGAAATTGGGTATTAAACCTCAACAAATATACTGCGGAAATGGGTCCAATTTGTGATCCAGATTGGATCGCTGCAGTAAAATAGAGTTCATTTAGGGGTAAAACCTCAGACAATATTCTGGGACTCAAATACAGTCTGCCATTATTGTCAATGGAGCACAGCCAGATTATACAACTGGATGATTTCTGTGAGAGACGTTCCTGTCCATGAATGTTGCGTGAACAGTATAGCCCAGAATAATTGCATATGTTCAATATTATGCATATATTCACATTTAAAGAACTTACATCTGCAGCTACAGTACATCTGCATTTTACACTTAGCCAATGATTTTTGAAGAACAGAAAATGATTGACAGAGGTCAGGAGGCAGTCACTGTATATATATAACACTATAAAATCTCATGCATCGTCATAATAGTATAACTGTTTGCATAGAAGATATGTGAAGATGGTGCTTAAATTCAGGAGCATTTTTCCCACAGAACCCACAGCAGTGTGTCATTAGCTGTTCAGCACTTTGGTCAACATGGTTGTGTAAACGTGTGATATAAATAAACCTTGACTTGACTCGTCATCTGACTGCCTGCAGCAGAGACAAATCCTCAGTAAGGAATAAGGGAGGCGTTATCATCTTCATCAGCACTGCCCCAACATGATGATATGCCCCGTTGTCAGTCTCCACCACTCAGTCTCGTGTCGGCGCTGAGGGCTGTGCCAAACCCACAGCACCCTTCCTGTTATCAACCATCCACTGTGCAATATTTTGAGATGCTTTCTGAAAATAAGGCCACTCAATTCCCAATATCAGTGGATATATAAGGTGGGAGCTAAGCATAACCTTTATGCTAGCCCTCACAGCCAATTTTCACTGGCACTGGTAGTGTTAGATATGTGTAAATGTTCCAGACTGATACACAAAGGAGACAGAGCTTTTGCAGTCAGGGCTCCCAGACTCTGGAACGACTTGCCTGAGGAGATCAGGGCTGCAAATGCTGTCTCATCTTTTAAATCACTGTTAAAAACCCACATGTTTAAAACTGCTTTTCTGTGATTTTAGGGCATTTTATTTTCTGTTCTTAATGTGATTCATTTCTGTCTTTTAAGGTCGTTTATGTAGTTTTTATCCTGTTTTATTCATTGTGCATTTTAAAGTGTCTTGCCTATTTTGATTGTAAAGCACTTTGTAACAGTGTTTTGAAAAGTGCTATATAAATAAAGTTTATTATTATCATTATTATCATAAATAATTAGTATAGCAGTGGGCCAGCACTTGACCAAAGACAATCTCAAAATGTGCTTCAAGCCCAACTGTCATTTAAAAAGCCTAGATAGAGTAAGTTAAAATAATGTATATGGTTGATGCAGAAATAACTGAGTGGGACAATTCATCCTTCTCATATTGAAGGGGCGGGGCCACCTCTCCAGCTGCAACTACACAAAGGTAAAGGGCCATCAAACATCCTTAAAGGCCAAACTCCTGCCCTGTAAAGCCCGTCTTTTGGATTGAGTTGTGCTCGCATTTTGGACTATACTAAATCAATCAATAACTATAACAATAACAAATCAATACCAGCAATCATGTTGCCAACAGCCAAAGCAGTCATGCTATCAGCACACGATGTCTGATGTTTTCAGTAATGATGATGTGCAAAAGCTGTGCTAAATTCAACTTGGTAAAAAATAAGAAATACACAGACAGCAAACATAATAGATTTTTGGCTTTTTATTAATATTTTTTCAGTTAATAACAAGCATGTATTATTTAACCTAAGACAAACCACATGGGTCACATTAAGATTTAAGATCAACAAAATCTATAACCAAAGCTAATAATTCAAATATAGTAAAACACTACCATTATTTTATTATTATTATGAGTTATTCTAGCATTTCTGCTTCTTTGGCTTTACAGGTGCTTTATGCAGGTGGCAAGTCCGTAGCCCAAGCAACCCCATTCACTGGTCATCTCCATGAAGCCTGGGGCTGAGGCGAGTCCACTCGCTACAATCAAAACATTCATTGACAAACACAGATGGAAATTAGATCAACCACATTCATTAACGGTTGCTTTCTTGAGTTAGAATAGTCACACATAGCAGCACAAATGACCAGATAATAATATTATATAACTGAGTCAATAATGATCCAGACACTCTACACCAGACCTGGGCATTATGTGGCCCGGGGGGCAGAACCGGCCCTAATGATGGTTCTGCCTGGCCCGGGAGGTCTAATACAAACCATATCATTTTACTTAAGCTAAAAGAAATCGAATGAGATGACTGTTTGGAGTGATTTTCAATATAATAAATGCTGAAGAATAAGTGCACAAGTATGTGAGTATGCAAGTATGTAAGTATGTTTCCTATCATTTAATCTAGTGATACATTTATAGGTTACGACATGACAATATTTTTTTGGCCCCCGCCCCCGGCAACAATCTGGGTTTCTCATGCGGCCCCCCAGGAAAAACAATTGGCCGCCCCTGCTTTACCCTCACCTGCCAGCAGGTTGTAGAGGTTGCAGTAGTTGACTCCATTATCTAGATGAGTGCTAAAGGAGAGCGAAGTCGACTCACCCTGGTAAAGATAAAAATACAATGTTTTAAAAGCAAATTGCTATAATGTCATTTCGTATTTTTGTCTTGATTCAGGCAAGTTATTATGTTAGGGTCTGAGCGTTAGTTTCACTCACAGACATCCGGCAGCCACCGGTCATTGTGGTATCCATCATGGTGAAGTTTAAGGTCTCAGCTGGGAGCCCATCTGGGGTAGTGTGGATAGCTTGGATAGCAGCGGGGGTGACAGACACAAGCTGCGACAGAGGAGGACATGAGAGAAGGGCAGTTGATAGACTGAATGTACAATTTTCACATTGACTAAGGGAAAAAATTAGAAAAAGACTCTTACTTGAAAAAAGTATCTCCAGACAGAATCTTCAGAACAGACGTTGTAGTCAAGTCACTATATTTCAAGTCCGAGACAAGTCGAGTCTCAAGTCCCCAGTGTTCGAGTCTGAGTCCAAGTCCGAGTCACCAAAGAAGAGTCTGAGTCGAGCAAGTCGAGCCCCCATTATCTGAGCCCGAGGCTGGAGTTACCGAACATGACTGTGAATCCACATGTAGGTCACACAGGTACCTGCCTAAGCTTGCAGAAAATTGAATAACGTCATGTTATTATAGAGCTATCAATATCTTTTATCTAAATTATTAGGGCCTATTACAAAACAAGTATCATCAATTAACACGTCCGAGTCCTTGTCTCCAACTTACAAGTTCAAATGCATGAATGCTCAAGTCCAAGTCTGAGTCATCAGTGCTCAACTCCAAGTCGAGTCACGACTCCTGAAAATGAGTCCAGGACTCGTCGGACTGGAGTCAGAGTTCTGGACTCGAGTAGTACAACACTGCTCCAGACAAAACAATCTGTGTTAGGATCTCAGTGTGAAGAATTGAGTTCCAAAGGGATATTCATAGCCACCATGTGATCAAATGGACACTGCCCTGATGTTACAACATGATAGTGAAGCATTGAGTTACTCTTAACTAGTTTATGAAAGAGCTTTCTTAAAAATGCCAGCCACTTAAAAATGTCTCTAAGACAGAAGAAGACAGTTTCGTACCATATAGTGACATTTGTCACAGCCGATCACAGGGTCGAAGACTTCAATCTGCTCTACCAGTCTGGTGCTGACTTCAGCACAGTGCAACCCGAAGAGCCTGGAGAAAGAGAGCGGATATCACACGCATTCCTGAAACAAGGAAAAGCATCTGAAATTCACTTCCAAATCACTCTTTTTCCTAAGTGACACTATTCCTTTCTGAACTCAGATTCAAACACAGCCACAACAACAACACCAGCCTTACCACAGTGATCTGCAGAATGCATGCTCAGGGAATGGGAAAGGATCGGCCTGGGAATTGACCAACATTCCCGCAATGAGGGCAGAGGCCAGGAGCAGAGTCCTCATGGTCATGATGAAGCAGGTATCTTCTAGTGTTGCTGGTCAAAGTGCGCTGGTTGCTCGCTCGCTCTGTGGAGTTGGAGACAGCAGTCCTGTTGAGTGACTGAGCGTCTTTGCTGCAGTCTCGTGACGAGGGCCAGTGAGGGTGCTTGAAATTGATTCAGACAAGGTATGACTGCTGGGTCTTGTGGTGATTGTCTTTAGCTTGAGGTTAGTCACAGTGATGTGGGTCATGCCACTGCGTTCACTGTGTTAAAGGTCAACATTTCCAACTTTTGAAAGGATATAACTCCTTCACCTCTCGGCCCTGCACGATGTTGCTGAAACTTGAAGGGATGATGATGCATCTTCTGACCGATTGGCCAAAGGGTACCTGCCTCATTTGATGATGTGTCTACTTGTTTCAGATTTGAGTTACTCTCTAAATGGAGGGCATCAACTGATAAAAGCTTTGAGAAAGAAGATAAGAAAAACTGGAGCATGAATAAGTGATTTGAAAAATGGACAGCAGTGTTACTGATGGAAATCTCTTTCAGGATAATGATTTTCAGTGGGGAAAACAGCATCTGTCAACTCATCAGGGTCATCAGCACTAATCCCACATCTCCTCATTTTACAATGATCCACCTTTCCAGGGTTAGGGTTCAGCTGACATCATCAAAAAGTCAAACCTCTCATATGACTGGTCTGGTCAGTGTCATTTCTGCTCAATCAATTTTATACGAGCCCTTTGATTGGCCTATTGTTGGGAGGGCTCTTGTGCCTTTCAAAGAGGTTTGAAAATCCGTTTCCAGAAGACACCAACCTTAAACTAAGGCCATGATGAGAGTCCAAACTCTTGGGACTGATTTCGATGCCATGCACTGAAGTTCATGATCGTCTGGTGAAGCAGGTGAAGGCTTGGAGCACCGATAAGCCAGAGAAGTGTTTGTAGGAGGTAACTGCTGCAGTGTGGTTAATACATTTACTATAATTCATATGGAAAGTCTAGATCTCACTTGCTTCAAGTGTAAAGAGAGTTCACACTTTTAATGAACCGCTAGTGTGATAATAAGAAGTTAGAGTGGCACTATGAAGTCCCACACACAAGGCATCTGTCTATGTGAAGTCTATAGTCTATCTTGGGTGGGCGAGAACCTCACAAATATAGTAACAGTGATGTATTGCTGGAAGAATGCTGAATGAAATGGTCTCACCAGGTTTGCTAGTTTAAGATATTTTTTGTCTCCTATATGATGGATGATTCACCCTCATACCTCCAAATCAAGCACACATCTGCCAGCAATTAAGAAAATCCGCACAATAGACCCTTCTCACAGCAATGGTTTTGAGGTGGTAAAACAGGAAGTACAACAGGTGTAACCAATACAATTAACGATGGTTCCATATTCCATTTAGGTGTTCCAGTGCCAGGGCCCTCCTTAATGTTATTGGTTACACCTGCTTTACTTCCTGCTTTACCACCTCCAAACCATGCTGTGAAAAGGGTCTATTGCCTTTGACCCTCCAGAAGCGCCCAGCTTCTGCAGACTGAAGGTAGATTTAAGACACTTAGTTTCGTCCACTGTGTTGCAATCATGACATTTCCTTATGCATATGATCCTCTATAAGTCTGTTATTCCTTCACAGGCAACGTCTAAAAGATTATCCTGAAGAGATAAGAATTAGAATTCGAACTAGATACCTCACTCTCCCCATCCCACCCAAAGCTAAAGACACCCACTTTAAAGTAATGAATGATATTTATCCATGTAATGAGTTTCTGAGACAAAGATTTAATCTTGATATGAACAACTGTAGATTTTGTGATTCTGATATTGAGACTGTAGAGCATCTGTTTTTTGTTTGTAATTACTCATCTTTTTGGGATTTGTTTCAAAATTGGATAGCTGAAAAAGACCCTCAGTCACCCAATTTGGAATATAATGATATTAAATTTGGAGTTATAATGAAAGATAAAACAATTTAAATGATGTACAATAGTTTAATTATTTTGGCTAAACAATTTATTCACAGATGTAGATTTCAAAATGCCAGACCCCTGTTCTTAGTATTCATGAATGAGACAATTAACTTTTAGGCTGGCTTTACACGGTGAAACTTGCACGCAACACCGTGTAAAGCCAGCCTAAGAAAGCCTTGAAACATGTTAAAACCAAACAAGCATGGAGTGTGTACCAAAACATGCATATCCTGATTCCTGTGTAGAACTCTGACTTAATGTTTTTGCTTTATTTATTTTATTTTGTTGTTTATTTGATTGTCTGTTCCATTTTTGTAAATGTTTAGTGAGAATTTTTTGTATAATGTACTGTTTATTAATGCCAGACTTTGTTTATTGAATAAAAAAAAAAAAAAAAAAAATCCCCCCGCCTACGCGACTGCCGGAAGGCATTCTGGGTATTGTGGTCAGTTGAAGCGCCCATGCACGAGAGTAACGTTAGCAGTAGCTATTATTTCCAAGTTTAATCGTGCATTCCTTTATAACTGGGAACTGGTCATCTCGGATGTGCGCATGATATTATCATGAATATATAAAGTGGAACCGGTGCTCTGTTAACTCTATGGTTCGTTAACTCAGAGGAAGAAGAAGACTCAATTGACTCAGATGAATGGTTTAGCTGTGAAGCTAACGTTAGCTGTGAAGCTATTTTTTGGAGTTCTGAAGGATAAAGTTTGTCAGTTAAGTTAAGGAGGAAAAGTTCCAGTCACTTTGTGAAAATGAACATGTCTAAAGTCCAGAAGCTGAGAGCGGTGGTAAAGCAGCGCCTAACTGCGGCTGTTGGAGACATATTTGGACTGTTTGAAAGAACGATAGCAGAGTACGAGGAGGAAGCTGCTCGTTCAAGAGAGGAGATCGAACGACAAGGAAAACTGCTGGACGCTGTGCGGTTACACAGAGAAGCCTTGCCTCCAGACCTCCAGCAGCTGTTGGTCATTAAAGATGAGGTTCGCGCTGAGCAGCAGGCGTGGAGTCCCAGTCTGCACCAGATGGATCCAGAGCCCCGTCGACTCCCACACATTAAAGACGAACAGGAGGAACTCTGGACCAGTCAGGAGAGAGAGCAGCTTCAGGAGGACCCAGAGCCCACACACATTAAAACGGAACAGGAGGACCCAGAGCCCCCACACATTAAAGAGGAACAGGAGGACCCAGAGCCCACACACATTAAAGATGAACAGGAGGAACTCTGGACCAGTCAGGAGGCAGAGCAGCTTCAAGGGCTGGAGGAGGCCCATGTCACCAAGTTCCTATTCACTGCTCTCCCTGTGAAGAGTGAAGATGAGGAAGAGAAACCTCAGCCCTCACAACCTCATCAAAGCCAAACTGAGGAGAACAGAGAGGCAGAGCCTGTAACCAGCTGCTCACCCGAACAGATGAAAACAGAAGAGGACTGTGGAGTATCAGAACCACCCAGGAACTTATATCCAGCTAGTAATTATCAACCAACTAGTGATGGCAAGACTAAAGACTATTCTGGGACTGAAGACAATGATGATGAATGGATGGAAACTAGTGAACTTCAGTCAGGTTTAGACTCAGAGAAAAACAGTGAAGTTCCAAGGAACAAACACTTCAGCTGCTCAGTTTGTGGTAAACGATTTCTTAATGAAGCACACTTGAAGACACACATGATAGTCCACACAGGAGATAAACAATTTAATTGCTTAGTCTGTGGTAAAGGTTTTGGTCAGAAATCAAACTTGAAGTCGCACATGATAGTCCACACGGGAGATAAACAATTTAATTGCTCACTCTGTGGTAAAGGTTTTGGTCATAAATCAAACTTGAAGACACACATGATAATCCACACAGGAGATAAACAATTTAATTGCTCAATCTGTGGTAAAGGATTTGGTCAGAAATCAAGCTTGAAGTCACACATGATAATCCACACAGGAGATAAACAATTTAATTGCTCACTCTGTGGTAAAGGTTTTGGTCATAAAGCACACTTGAAGACACACATGATAATCCACACAGGAGATAAACAATTTAAATGCTCAATCTGTGGTAAAGGATTTGGTCAGAAATCAAGCTTGAAGTCACACATGATAGTCCACACAGGAGATACACAATTTAATTGCTCAGTCTGTGGTAAAGGTGTTGGTCATAAATCAAACTTGAAGTCACACATGATAGTCCACACAGGAGATAAACAATTTAATTGCTCAGTCTGTGGTAAAGGTTTTGGTCATAAATCAAACTTGAAGACACACATGATAATCCACACAGGAGATAAACAATTTAATTGCTCAATCTGTGGTAAAGGTTTTGGTCTTAAAGCACACTTGAAGTCACACATGATAGTCCACACAGGAGATAAACAATTTAATTGCTTACTCTGTGGTAAAGGTTTTGGTCGTAAACCAGACTTGAAGAAACACATGATAGTCCACACAGGAGATAAACAATTTAAGTGCTCAGTCTGTAGTAAAGGTTTTGGTCAGAAAGGAAACTTGAAGACACACATGAAAATCCACACAGGAGAGTAAACATTTAATTCAGGGTTCTCACAGCCATGGAAAAGCTGGAAAAGTCCTGTGTGACTGTTGTACAAATCTGTTTAATATGCTTTTCACTTTACGTTACACAGAATACAGAGGTGAGAGCGTGGGCTTCTTAAACACCATCAGCATACACCACCAGCAGCCAATCCCACTACTATAATTGGAGAGATGTGTGTCCGTGAGTGCTCGGATCATCGTCTCCAGAGTCCCCACCCTAGAATTGAGCGTACGTAGTGTGCTCTAGTAATCTTAATAATATGATGTGAGGTTCAGTTAGCTTAGAAATAGAAATACTTTTTACTTTTATACTTGATTACATTTCAGAGCCTGTAATGTTTTACTTTTACTTGAGTAAACAAGTTGAATCAGTACTGACCTGGCTTCCCGACGTGAGCAGATCTGTCTGTCATTTGCCCAAAACCTCCAAACCTCCCAATTCGCCAACTGGCTACCCCCAACACGTCTGCAGATCTCTGGCCGTATAACCCGGAACTGTCATAAACTGAACAATCCCCTCACAAAAACACGCCGCCATCAGAACTCTCCCATACCATATCTGACTAGACTCCTGAACCAACATATTATCCCATAACATGTCCTGTTGATTTAGTTTGCTTTTGTCTATGCCTGAAGTCCTATTTTAGTTATGTGCTGTTTTGAATTTTAACTCGTGTCGATGTCTGCTTTTTAACCTGTAAATTGGTAATTAATTCAGCCTACGGACTGCTATATGCCAATAAAGTACTACTACTACTACTACTACTACTACTACAGTAGCCTACTTCTACTTTTACCTGAGTTGTTCTTTACACAAGTAACTGTACTTCTAGTACTTCTGTGAAGAATGTCTGTACTTTTCCCATCTCTGCTTATTATAATTATCTTCTGAAGTGTTGCTACAGGGTTTATATAGAGCAGCTGGACAAGACACTACTCCACAGGGACAGGGCTAAAGGTGGGCCTAGGCCCTGTAACCTTGCGTCGGGCTCTCTCAGAGGAGAGAGCCCGACGCGAGGTTACAGGCAGGGAGACAGAAGAAGACTCGCCCCGTCTTCCAGTGATCCACAGTACTGCTGAGACCAAGACCAGCTGGGCCCAGTTGCACAAAGCACCTTAGGTTAAGGATTTCCCTTAAATCAATCTTAAATCTTCTCCATAAGGTTAAACATTTTAAGGAAAACATAATAGAGCTGAACTAGACCCTCTCGCGTCAGCCAATCCGGTCTCGCTACAGGTAGCTGACGTCACGCAATTTCTCAACCCCTAGTTGCTCCCAGCGCGTCGTTTCAAAATGGCACCCACGTTAAGAGAAGGGCGTGCTGTGAAATGGCTCCTGGCCAGAGCTGGATAATATTATTGGAGAGAGTAGCAGTAGCTATTATTTCCAGGTTATATCCTTTCAGAAGTTTAATTTACAAACAAAAAACTTGTGTCGTAGCATGTTATTATCACGAATATATAAACTGGACCCGGGGGTCCGTTAAACTGAGAGGAAGAAGAAGTTCCTCACTTCAATACATTAACTGTGAAGCTAACGTTAGCTGTGAAGCTAAACTTGAGTTTTATGGTTGCTTACAGCCACCAACTGGAATGGAGCTTGGATCATGATAACATAACTTGCAAACTATGAGCACTGATTCACCAAACTTCTTGTAAACAGCCCTCAAATTTCTTCTGATTTGACTTTGTAACTAAGATGAGTTACAAGGGGAAATGTAATGGAGTAAGAACATACATTTTATTTGGGAAATGTAGTGGAGTAAAAGTGAAAGTTGACAGAAATATAAATATGCAAGCAAAATAGGCCTAGATAGCCCCAAAAACACCGTACTTGGGTATTATTCCCCCAAAATACTTAAGTAGGCCTACTGTACTTAAGTAAAGATTAGAAAACAATGCTTATGTTTGTGTTGAATTTCATGAGAATTAACAAGGGAAAACTCATTTACACACATTCTACAAGGGCTGGAATAAAAACAATTCTGACAGAATTCTCCAAACCAGATGGTACACGGTGCCTTTATGTAGGCCTGTATAGAATATGTTTCATCCTCATACATAGTGTGTGTGTGTGTGTGTGTGTGTGCGTGTGTGTGTGCGTGCGCATGTGCGTGCGTGTGTCGTGTGTGTGTGCGTGCGTGCGTGCGTGTGTGCATGTTAGTCGCTCAGTGTGACTTTGATTGCAGTGATTGCAAAACGCGACCCCTCCTCTCCCACACCCTCGCGTCTCTCACGTATCGACTGCTGTTTAATGGGCTCCATCTCTTTCCATTAACGACACTCCGAATTAGGCCTAATGCAGAGCAGCGTGTGTGAAGGCAGGAAAGGAGCACTCAAGAGTCTGGAGATAACGGGGATCCATTTCTACCGGACAGGTGGCACACGGAGGCTTCCCGCTTACACTCAGTCCACGTCTAGCGCTGAACGGGGGGCAGCTGCTGCTGCTGCTGCTGCTGCTGCTGCTGCTGATGATGGCTTTGATTACAGCCTGTTTGGTTTCTGCCAGTAAATCATGAAAGCACTTATCATATGGATTGTACTTTCTGAACTGGAGGGAAAAGATATCTGCAGGATTTCATTTGATAAAAGTGGTTCTCAAAGTAGGGTCCGGAGACCCCCAGGGGTCCTTCAGGGCCTCAAGGACCCCTGGGAATCTGGGTTCCAGGGGGTCCCCAGCAAAGAAAAAAGGGGGGGAATCATTTATCTTCACAATAATACCATCATTTTGGTCATGGGTTTCATATAGCTTCTCTAATAAAACATGTAGGCTAGGCTACAAGCAAAAATCTTATCAGATGGGGGACCCTGGGACAAAATCTTATCAAATGGGGGGCCGTGATCTAATGTTAAGTTATGTTAAGTTATACTTTATTTATCCCCATGGGGAAATTCATCCTCTGCATTTGACCCATCCTCTAACCTTCCTAGAACAGTGGGCAGCCGCAGTGCAGCGCCCGGGGATCAACTCCAGTTCTTTTGCCAGTGCCTTGGTCAGGGGCACTGACAGGAGTCTTAACACTATACATACAGTACATGTCTTTGATGGGGGGAGGAAACCAGAGCACCCGGAGAAAACCCACACGAACACGGGGAGAACATGCAAACGCCACACAGAAAGGACCTGGGACCTTCTTGCTCTGAGGCAACAGTGCTAACCACTGAGTCCATCAGTGTAACACTGTAATTTAAATCCAAAATGTATGTTATGTACTTTGCACCTATAGCCTAGTAGTATTAGTGATCATTTTAAATAACTGCTTCCACAGAATTACTATACTTTCAATAATGCCTCTATAAAGCCATGTGTTACCATTGTAAATGTCACTTATTAAGATGCGCAGCTAACACTATGAATTATTTGCTGTTGAGGCAGAAACACAAGAAGAAAAGGTTAGGCTACTTGTTAGCAGGAAGACCAGACAAAAGCCATTGCATTTTAAAACCCACTTTATTGACAGTTTCTTGCCCTCAGTACAATGCAATGCAACAAGATTTGAGGTGCTCAGCACAGAGGAATAAATACGGCAATAAATACAGTACTGACTCGCCTTACTGGCCATCTTTAAACCTTCAGACCCTCACCACAAACACACAAACCAATAGGACACCATACACAACACTGAGCCAGAGTTTCTGCTTCCACCTCCAATCAGAATGCTCATGGATCATCATGGACTGATATGCACGGCACTTGAATATTTTTTGAAGAAAGCAAAGATATTCCTTCAAAACGCATACAATATGTGTCGTCATTTTGTCAAGGTATCATCGTCTCGCCTGAAGACTGAGAGAGAGAGAGTCTGGAAGAGAAGAACTTCACGTGGTTGATAAAAGATGACAGTTGAATCCGTCAAGCCATCGAACCAAAGACTGCAACACTGATCAGTCACTATGGGGTCACTGGAGTGAGGCGGAGCAAACTGGGGAATCTGAATTGTAAAAGAGTCCAAAGATCCATGGTCAACAGCTATGAAAGATTAGAATGACATCTTAGTTTAATAATGACATGCACTGCCCTTATGTTGGTTTTAAGTTTTGATTCTTTCCAAATCAAACCCAAAGAGATGATAAAGATAAAAACACATCTAATCAAGGTTCAGTCTATTTCCCATTGATTAGATAATTTATGGTTCATACAATTTCATTCATACATTTTTAAAACCGCCGTTTTTCTTCTTCTTCGATATGTTACAAAGTGATATTGGCTTGGTTTCAAAAAGATTATTTCAGGTATCCTGTAGTAGATGTTTGACTATAAGACCATTTCAAGTAAAAGAGGAAATCAAATGAGGAGCACAATGATGCCACTATGAATGCTCAGACAGGCCATCTGAAAAAAAAGATACAGTAACCACATCCCTATATACAATATATGGGGATAGATAGCAGCCCTGCTCATCTTGGTTCTGTCTCACCTGTTCTATGCTAGCTCAGTGGTTCTGTGTCTTCAGATTAACACAGGGATTCTGCCTCTTTCTGTGCTTTCTTTGACAACATTCTCATACTAAGCACATCAAAATGTGTTGTGCCATGTTGTATGTATGATGCTATATGTAACATCATAGATATATGTGCCATATATGTATGTGGTTACAGTGGATAACAATGTAGTATAACCCAAATGGTGCATTAATCATTACTTAATGTTGATCAACTATTATTTTAATGGTTAAGTAACAACTAACTGATGATTTGTTATTTGGTTACATTGTCTAACCACCTTTTTGTCAATTATACTGCATAATAATATGTAATTAGCAATATGTTAATCAATCAATTAATCATTTATTTATACTATCTATCTAATGATGTGTATACCATAATTAAGAATTGTGTGAGCCCCTATAAAGTTGAACCTTTTGCAATGCTTAGTAAATGGTTAGTTTCTAACTACTGTAGTATGAATTAACAATTTAGACCCCTATCATAAAGTTGCAACAGATATTTGCAGTGAGAATTTTCAATTACTGTAATGGAAAATCGCACATTTGGATGTGTAAATGAATGTTTTTCTTAATTCAGTTTTTTTATCGCTGATGCAACTTTATGGACCCAGAAAATGTGCATTGATGTTAAAACAACCATTTGTCAAACCTTTACTAAGCATCGTATCTGTTCTAACTTTGTAAGGATCCACAAAGTTCTTATTAACCATTGACTAAGCATCAGCTGCAACTGCATAATAGGGAACCACACAAAGCTTCATAGGGAACCCGTAGGTCAGTGAGGGAACCGCACTGCTGTGATTCAAAGAATGGCAATGCAACTGTGACTGAAGTGATTATTTCTCTGCATTGTTTGGTTAGGAATATGTGTATGTAACTTATCGATGTGCTGTAGGTTAACCTCTCAATGGTCAGTTGTTTGTTTGTGTGTGTGTGTGTGTGTGTGTGTGTGTGTGTGTGTGTGTGTGTGTGTGTGTGTGTGTGTGTGTGTGTGTGTGTGTGTGTGTGTGTGTGCGCGTATGTGCGGAGGGGGGTGGTTAGACAGGCGGGCAGCTGGGAGGTTGGGTTTGTATTTTTCCTAAATCTGTTGATGTTGTGCAGCTTTTCAATATTGTGTTGTAAAACTATATTTTTTTTTGCACAAGCATCAATAAAATCATTTAAACAAAGGAACCACACAAAGCTTCATAGGGAACCCATAGATTAGTGAGGGAACCACACAAAGCTTCATAGGGAACCCGTAGGTCAGTGAGGGAACCACAGAGCTTAATTATGCTTAACAAATCATTTGTTGATCATTTACAAATGATTATTTAGGTAATTAAATGTGATTTACTTTCTGATAATAAATTATTAAGAAACTGTAACCAGCTCAATAAAAGTCATTGATTAGAGATTTTACAGTTCAGATAGTATATTTAAATGATCAATTGAATTATAAATATATCATTAATTACTTTTACATTACTTAACCATTAAAATATAGTCATTAAACATTAACTCATTGAGTGCCAAGGACGGACATGTTCGTCATTTCAAATAGTAACGTAGAGTGCCAAGGACGGACATGTTCGTCAATTGCGTTTTTTGACGGTGGGGCGTCGATCAAAGCCTTCTGCCTCTGATGTACAAATATTATAGCTATTGGATGTGTCTAACCTATTTTACAGAACCCTTAGGTGGCGACAGTGCTCTCCACATAACAGAAAGGCAAGGAAAAAACAAAGAAGAAGTCGTTATGGAAACGGAAATCCCATCGCATCCGTATGCATCGATATGCTGAAGCACGTTACTGCAGCTGTGCCTGCAGCAGCCAATCTGCTCCCACAATTGAGCCGCTCCGTGTCGGTTGCGACAGCACATCTGCACATCCACACCGTGGAGTTGTTATTATTCTCAACTGGAAGCATCGTTGCCGGTGACAAACACACGCGGAACGCTGTAAAAAAGCCTGGCTGTTCCGCACCCTTCACTGTGCGCACAGCAAACTCAGCAGAGAGCCACCACAGACAGGAGGAGGAGTGTGCAGTTGAGGCGAGGCGGGGCGGGGCGGGGCGGGGGGGGGGGGGGGGGCACGCAGAGCAGCACGCAACACCCAGACAGACCCAGGCAGCAGGACAGGATTGACAAACGCAAGCCAGAATATCCGATACCCACCAGCAGCAAATCAAAACCAGCAAGAAGCTGCAACCAGCAGCGCACGCAGGGGCCAGCGCTGCTGGTTGTAGCTAAAAATATTATTCTGCCAAACAAAATTCCCTGGCCTAAACTGTTTTATTGAAGGAAATTATTTTTGAGGTGTGACTACATTAGAAAAGATTAGCTTCAGAGTCAGTGATGTGCTTGAAATGATTAATTTCACAAAAGGCCAATTATCTCAGCTTCTAGAAAAAAATTGCTTTTTTTGGATGAATCAAGCTATCTTCTCCGGCTCATAACTAAAGAACGGAAAATGGGATCAATAAACTTTTTTTTGCAGATGATAGAATAGAGTCTCATCGTTCTTTGTGCGTGTTCAGTGTTTACATAGTAATATCACACAATATTCTGTGGGCCTCGAGAAATCACTGAAAACGCTCTGAAACTCTGGCACTGGGAGCGTCCGTTCTCCAAAAGTGGCTGGCACTCAATGAGTTAAGTAATTATTAATGCACCATGTATTAACAATGGCAATTATAAAGTGTTACCGTGTAACCTCTATTATCGGACACAATCTTGGTGAGATTTCAGCCTTTCCAATATGGCCACTCATTTAACAACGTAAAAGTGGTTCTATAAACATTTATCGGTCATTAGTTTGTGTAACCTGTTTCTATTTGTGTGTGAAGGTCGAGTACAGATACAGTGCATAAATCCTCCAAGGTCAGCAACCTATAGTTCAATTGTCGGACATTTAGCCAAACCAGTTGTGGCTATTAGCTAATAATTAATTCATGTTATTGCTTTGACCTTTGACTCTGTACAGCAATGCTTTCACTTCCCACTTGACCCACAACTATTTGCACCTATTTGTTGACAAGATGGCGGTCTGGTCGATAACATTGTCCAGTTGTGGTAAGCAGATATCAAATTGACTTTTCATTCAGAAATGTGTATCGTTCAGAAATTGGTACTGTATATGCATATACGGGGACATGTCTGATAATGGATGTCTTGCTGCTAGCTGTCCGATAATTGACACCCCATATTCAGTGCGTGTGTGTGTGTGTGTGTGTGTGTTTGTGTGTGAGAGAGAGACACACACCTTCCCTTTCTCTCTCACACCAACAGGTGAAGCTATGAATGAAAGCTGATACTCGTCGGCGGGCACTTTGAGTGCATTAGTTTTACAACATTTTCAAATTTAAAGAGCAATAAACCCATTGTGGACTAGTTAGATTGTTTATTGCCATCCGTGTTGGAAAATCTTCGCCATCTCCATCCCGTGTTGGTGTTTTATTATGGACCATAATGAATCCATTGATAGATGTTTAGTATGCAGCTTTCAGACACCGTGTGAAAGAGAGAGAAGAAGAGAAGGAAAATGAAACTGAGATATTAAATGAGAGGAAGAAGGGAGTAAACGTAATCTGTGATTTAAGGCAGTCTCATAATATTGCAGAGAGGTTTTTTGGCCCCTTATTTTGGAGATAGACCGCTGGCGCCTTCACAGTCTTCAGTTCCTAGCTCGTAATAACTGCTGCTTCCTATCGCCACAGATGACAGTGCAGATGGGTGGATATGAATAGAAATGGCAAAAGAAAAATGTGAGGATGATGCCACAATGTTACATCCATGGATGAAAAAAAGATCCCGTCAAAAACAACATCGAGCAATAATCCTCTTTGGAAGAGAAGGTCATATTTGGTTTGTGTATCAGTCCTCCACACAACGAATCATCTTTTACAGGGGCCCTAAATCAGAAACGCACAGCTTAGGGCAAGTTAATTAAGAAATGAAAAAGGAAAGTAGTAGCCTATATCTAATTTGTCCACTGAAGTTAGTGCTAGGGGCTTTGTAAGAGGCGTGCAGAGACGGGGGTAGACGAAGGTCCCACTCAGCTTAACTCTGTCTCACTTAATTGAGTTCATTCCAAGATACAGAAAAAAGTCAAAGCAGATACATACATATTAGTTGGATGTAGGAGGCGTCGCTCCGTCATTGTCTTCACGTGAGCTCTATCGATCGTTTCGCTTCACCGTCGCTCGGCCTCAAACGCAGAGTTTTCGAAACTCTGCCAACATGGCAACCCTAAATGTACTGTACCCTTTTACAGTGCTTCCAGTATGACTGTACTTAGGGGCTTCTTCAAGCAATACCACTACGAGAGCTCCACACCCCCTCCCTTTATAGTACAGTGCGTGTCCCCTCACACCCACTCCTGCATGGAGCGCTTGCAGTACAGTATGTGGCGCTGCGTGCTCTTCCTCCGGAACTGGAAAACGGTGGAGAGCAGAACCATCATGGCCAGAGCCAGGACGCAGGGGATCGCGATGGCCACCGCCTTCTCCGTGCCGCCCGCGCTGTCCAGCTTGATCACGATGTCCACGTCGCCGCTGTCGTAGTGCTGCCGCTCCTCCACCACCGGGGGGCTCCAGTCCCAGTCGGGGTCGGTGGGCAGGCCGTCGCAGCCCATGAAGTCCCTCAGGATGGACCGGGGGTAGCCGGGCTCCACGCGCAGCAGCTGGTTGTTGAACTTCCAGTACTCCTTTCCCTTGTAGAAGTAGGTATAGCCTGGATGGAGGGATTGCGGGATACAACAGTTTCATTCATATGCATTTAATTGATGGTCAATTGGCAAAGATTTCCCAATTAGCTGCACCGGTTTAAAGTGAAGACATCTTTACTTCCTGGATTAAATGCATTTCTTGTTGGAACAGGGTGTTGGGGGGCGGGACATAATGCAGTGAGGGATCATCCAAAAGTCTAAACCAATGAAATATGAGTCAGGGAGAGAAAGGCAGTTTGATTTGATGGGAAGGGTGGGGAGGGGCGGGATAAAACATCTCATGGGTTTATTGGTTAGAAATGTATGCCTACTGGAAGTAATACTGTAAAAAGAAAAGAAAAAGGAGCTAATGTCATGGTGACACACTACAGTACAGTACAGTACAGTACAGTACAATACAATATAGTATAGTACAGTACAGTACAATACAATATAGTATAGTACAGTACAGTACAATACAATATAGTACAGTATAGTATAGTACAGTACAGTGAAGTAGTGTAATCAAATCAGGACTCTAGTCTTGTATTGGCTCCTGTCGGGTGAGTGAAAAGTGAGGAAAGTGCGACAGACAGGACTCGCCCTAGCTAACTGGTTGTACACAAAGCGGGCATACCTTGAGCTTTATCCACAAAAGCCCCCTGTGGAGAGTCAGGGATGCCCTTCCAGATAGTGATGGGTTTGGGATAACCAGGGTCCATGGTCCTCATATCCTCATTGTACCTCCAGTATCTACGACAGGTTAGATAGAAACACTACGGTCAATATGGAGGCAAACAAACGCAGACACAGAGAGGTTAGTATGGACAGTCACCCCTTTCGTTAGCAATCACAGTCCAACTGGGACATTCCACATGTCCATAAATGGTCAATGCCAATGACCACATGATGCATATAAATGAGCCTGATTATCAATTGAACAGGGAGATTGCATGCAGCTGTGTGTGCAGTCATTGGATAGGTTAGTCGTTCTTTTAGTTCATCCTTAGTAGGGGTCCTAAGCACAGTTTGATCAATAAATGAGACCCCTGAGCTGTCAAGCAATTTTGTTCTTGGTATTGCAAGTCACATGACACCATGGGGCCCATAGTCTTTTCCCCATGAACATTTTTTCTGGGTGTCACTCAAAGTCAAAAATGGCTCTTTGAATTATCAAGTTTTAAATTATCGGGTCCATTTCCCTACATGCTCCACCAATAGCCATTTTATGGCATTCCCCCTCGCTCTATGGCTCTAGCCACTATGGGAAAGGCGGGGCCAATAAAAACACTATTGCACAGACCCCCCCCCCCCCCCGGCACATGCACTAGTTGAGCAACTTTCATTGGAATGAATGGGCCGCCATCTTGGAACGCCTTCTCCAGTTTATTTTATTCCTCCATGATTTTATCGCTGCACCAAAGTCCTCCTGACAGATCACCTCACTGTCTGGTGTGGTCACTCCCCTGAACATGACCAAACACCCATTCACACACACACACACACACACACACACACACACACACACACACACACACCCATCATAACACACACACACACACACACACACACACACACGTCATAACACACACACACACACACACACACACACACACACGTCATAACACACACACACACACACACACACACACACACACACACACACACGTCATAACACACACACAGACACACATCACCAAGCCCCCATCCATTGGGTACAAGCTAGTGTCGGTCCCTAGAGGCCAGACTCATCCATTTCAACAACATTTTTCACCCTCAATCTGACCACATAATGAACAGCGACTGACTCCACAGTCGCATGGCTAGCGGTCAATCAACCAAGCGTTCTGGAGGATCTCCTCCTCATGCGCTCACACACACATGTTATTAGTTTTGGATCCCAGTAAAGAAACTTTCAGAGGCTCGAGAGACGGAATTGTATTTTTGACGATGGACAGGAAGTGGTGTTTGAGGCCATGTGGGACAGCAGGCAGACGGCTGACTGTATCATGAGCAAGTGTTTTGTCAGATCTCACCACAGGGTCTCCTGACCTCCTCAGATATCATTTATCACGCCGGCTGAGCATGTGAGTCACATTGGCACATTCTCAAGCTCTAAGACTCTTGCAACGCATAAACAACAGATTCTCGAGTTTGGGAAGACTTCTGGATGATTTGGTCAGTTCACTTGTAACTAGAGTGCACAAAGTAGGCTACAAGCGGTAACATCTTACAATAAGGGTACATTAATTAAGGGTTAGTTACCCTTAATTAACAGTTAACTAATGTGTCTGGTAATCATTTACTAATGGTGTTCCTGTTAACTAAGGTATTGTGGTTGGGTTGAGGCATGAAGTCACTGAGGTTAAGGTTAGCGCACGCTTACAGTCAAGGCTGTTGATTAAGGGGTAGTTAATGCTTATCAAGCATTACTAACCATTAATTACGTTATTGTAAAGTGTTACCATACCTTAAAACCATATGATATGATATGCACAGTAATAAATTAATCCTAGCAGTCTTCAACATAATCACACTCAGGGCCGGCCCGCCCTATATGCGAACTAAGCGGCTGCCTGGAGCCCCGGGAGTTGCCAGGGGCCCCCTCAAAAAAAATATATATATATGTTTTTTTTTTTTTTATAAACATAGGCTATAATATTATAGGCTGTGTGTGGTAGTTAAAACATAGGTTGACGTTTATTTATGTTTTTATTTATGTTTAGTTTAAACAAAAACATAAATACTGTAGGCTACATACAGTACAACACAAAAGGCTGTTATTTACCTTTTGTCGCCACCTGGTGAGTAAATATATATGTAACTAAAACCATTAAAATTGACAACCGGTCCTGCATGTATCTACCGGTCCTTGGCACAAAAAAGGTTGGGAACTCTTGGTTTAACTGACCTGGCAACCCCTATGGCTGCTGGGTTCTACACGCTTGCTTGACACTGATAGGGCTACAAACGAGCGTCATCATCGTCACGTTTGTTTGTTTTAAATATTCCTCTAAATATGGCTAAAATACCAAAAAAAAAAAAAACGTCAAATTTTCTTCGGCACTGCCCTGGCGGGCAGCACCAAGAGTCCCCTCCTTACAGCACCCCTGATCACACTGATAAAAAAAATATGTAATCAATGAATCCACAACTTGATAATAATCGATTTACCAGCCTAAACTAAAAGACCTTCGTCAATTACAGGGTTCAGCCTTCCAAGGTCTACTACTTGTTTTCGCCTTAAAGCTGCCTCCGCATGACAAGCGATCTACAAGCGAGGTAGAGTGGAGAAAGTTCAGCAGTAAATAGGTCAAAGTTGAAACAATTTGAACTTTGAGCGCAGCGCAAGGTGGCAAACTCGAGCGGCGCGCGATGCCAGGTAGTCCCCATAGGAAGACAACGGCACAGCGGGCGCAGAGCTGTTTTACCACGGATCATCTGTGGGGGGGCTTAAGAGATCTCAGTCTGCTCCAGTGCTTAGTCCTTTCCACACAGACCTGTCTCCTTTGAAGAAGTAGGTCTTGGCCACATCCTCCCACCAGACGGCTGTCTCGATGCTCTGCGTGGGCATGCCGCTCCCAAACAGAGAGATGTCCTGAGGGTAGGTAGGCTGGAGAGTTGTGTCCTTGAACACCCAGAAACGGTTTCCTAAAACACACACACATGCGTGCGCACACGCACGCACGCACGCACACGCACACACACACACACACACACACACACACACACACACACACACACACACACACACACACACACACACACACACACACACACACACACAGATAAATGGCTCTGAGACAAAGAAGCTAAAAAAATGACACTGCTGGCAAACTGCTGGCTCTGAGTTTGCTCAAGCGTTCTGTTTTCTTTTTGCCGGTGATCGTCTATTTTCTTGTATTTATGTAATTTCAAAGCTCAGATTTATCACCTAATTTAGAAAACACATGCACACAGCAGAAAATCTATGCAGCGTCATCTATAATACAATAAACACAGAGATGAGACTACTGAAGGCAATTCCACTGAGGCACATTGTTGTGTGTTTTATTGAAGCTATTGTTGCATTTAATTCAGTTTGATCATAAGTGCCTCAGGCAGAGTGAGGGGGGCTGCAGTAGTGGTGTGCCCGCAGTAAGTAGCTAAACACACACACACACGCACGGACACACACACACGCGCGCACACACACACACTCGCGCGCGCACACACACACACACATGCGCACACACATGCGCGCACACACACACACACACACACACACACACACACACAGTCCCCCCTGAGTGAATAAATAAAGCATGAGGTGCTCTCTGATCCTGCTGGCTGACATATGTCATGTTACAGTAATGTTTAGGGCTGCAACTAACGATTATTTTCATTATCGAATAATCGGACAATTATTTTCTCGATTAATTGATAGTCATCGTTTGATCTATAAAATGTCACAAAATGTTGATCACTTTTTCCGCAAAGCCCAAGATGACATCCTCAAATGTCTTCTTTTGTCCTGACCAGACCAACAGTCCACAACCCAAAGATAATCAGTTTACTGTCTTAAAGAAACCAGAAAATATTCACATTTACAAAGCTGGAACGAGATATTTTTTTAAATAGTCTAAATGATTAATCGATTATAAAAACAGGTGTCGATTAATTTTCCATTAATCGACTAATCAACTAATCGTTGTAATCTAGTAATCTGCCTGATGGATGGCTGTAACGGACCTTCGCCTTTCCATCACCATACACAACTGAACAAACCTCAGAGTCACCTGTTCTTCTGCACAAGTTCATTCTTCATTCATTCATCATTCATTCATTCACAAATAAAAGATCACATTTAGAGAGATTGCACATCCACATTAAGATCACGTTGTCGCGGTTTAACAGGAAAGCATCACTGCTGCTCTCCATCACAACAGTCAAGTGCTGCTGTGCAGCGGTGAGCCGGGCCGGACATTTTGAGGAGCGGGAGGAAGAAGAAGAAGAGGAGGAGGAAGACAAAGTAAATGCACGAGGGTCCATCAGCAGAATTCATACCTGCCAACATTAGGCTGTGAAAAAGACAGAGATTTTGTGGAGTATTGGCAAATGCCCTTCCTCCCAGGAGCGGATGCGTCAGGTCCGTCGAAACTCCACCAGTGATGTGATCCGTTGTTGAAGTTCTGTCAATTCACGCTGCCTTGTCAAAAAATGCTACCTTATGTTATTTATGTGTTGTTTACCCTCTTTCCCGACAAGCTGGCATCACATGGTTGGTACCAATGGATGCCTCCAGCCTTCTAGTTTGATTAAACCAGCAACTTTGCTCTGGTTTTAAAACTAAGCCTGCTACAGCCATTTAATTTGGATCAATATGAAATCAGAGGATTAACAGGAGAAATAACCAATCGGGAGCACAGCGAGAAAAAGGGGTTAGAATCGGGATACTCCCGGGAAAATTGGGAGTGTTGGGAGGTATGAACTTTCCGGATCAAAAATATCATTCAACCTTGAACTCGAACTCACAACCTTTGCCACAAAAGGAAAATTGAGATGGAGTTGAGTTACCTGAGTGGTGGGGAAATCAGAGGCTTCACACTATGACTTATGCAGCAAAAATGTTATTGAGATACAATTCTGAAATTTAACATACCTCATCCACCGTGACAGCATTTTTTTTTATGAACATTGAAGATTTATTAGTTTAAATTTGCAGTAGCTGTTTCCAGTCAAAGTAAGTTTACAGTAAGTAAGAAAGAATCTCTCTGATTATTTGTGTAGAGACAGTCTGAAGATTGCAGTGTTGGAAGTTTGGTGTTAATGAGCAAGCAAATCTGGGAGATTTAATTATTTAGACAGTTTTCGATTAAAACAGTGATGAACTTCATAATTCCTGGCAGCTTGAAGCATCTGAACATTTATGCTCACTTGGGCCTACATTTAGGTGAAAGTTGCAAAGCCATAGCACGTACAACTGATTTGTTAAGAAAAAAAGAAAACAAAAAAACTTTAGACGATTGCTGTAGCACCACCACAGTCAGGTGAGGAGGTTTGGCATGGGACTACTAGACCTATGTGCAAAGTTTAGTTTATTTTCATGCATGGGAAGGCAGATTTCCTCAGAAGATGAGGATAACATTGGCAAATACTAGAGGGACCCGGCCCCTAATACTAATAGGAAACAATTTCTTTCATTTCTTTTCTAACCTTTGAAGAAGACAAACTTTCCTTCGCTGTTTTCGTAGACGGCATCAATTTTGGAAGGCAAGCCTCTCCAGAAGTAGTTTATCTGCATAGGGTAGCCAGGAACGACTGAGTTGTCCCGTACCCTCCAGAACCAATGGTCCTACAAGACAGAACAAGGTATCATCATCATTAGGCTACCACCACCACCACCACCATCATCATCATCATCAGCTTCAGGTGAACAGAATGTGCTGTACCTTGAACACGAAAAGCTCCTGTCTGAGGATGGCCAGGGTGTTGAAGCCTCCGTCGCAGATGTTGGGTTTGGAGTTGGGGTTGGAGGGCTTGGCCCCCTGTGGAGGGCGGTGGGGCTTGATCTGCCGGTCATGCTTGCGGGGGTCTGAGGGGGGGTGGAAGCGAGGAGGCGGGACTGTGGGCGGGGGCCTGGTAGGCTGGGGGGCTCGGTCTGGCGGACCTGAAGACAAGAAACTCGCATCAGCTACGGTAGCCGAGTCAACTGGGAGGAAAACATTGATCAAATCAGTCAAAGATATTTTGCACTAAGCATTAAGTTACATTGCTCAGTGGATAACGTCTTCTTTGAAATACAGAGTAAAGTAATTTGTGAAGTAGATGGTTACCGTAGATTTTCTGAATGCCCAGTAGGTCATCGTGAGGTAGTTTGAAGTTCTCTGTGTCCATATACTGGTAGAAGGGAGCCATGATAGCAGTGGGGTCGTTGGAGTGTTCCAGGCCGAGGGCGTGGCCCAGCTCATGAACCGCAACCAAGAAGAGGTCATTGCCTGGTGAGAGGAAGAGACAGCAGGAGGGTTAGGTTAACCCTAAACCACATACAGGAGGGTTAGGGTTAGGTTAACCCTAAACCACATACAGTAGGGTTAGGGTTAGGTTAACCCTAAACCACATACAGTAGGGTTAGGGTTAGGTTAACCCTAAACCACATACAGTAGGGTTAGGGTTAGGTTAACCCTAAACCACATACAGTAGGGTTAGGGTTAGGGTTAGGTTAACCCTAAACCACATACAGTAGGGTTAGGGTTAGGGTTAGGTTAACCCTAAACCACATACAGTAGGGTTAGGGTTAGGGTTAGGTTAACCCTAAACCACATACAGTAGGGTTAGGGTTAGGGTTAGGTTAACCCTAAACCACATACAGTAGGGTTAGGGTTAGGGTTAGGTTAACCCTAAACCACATACAGTAGGGTTAGGGTTAGGGTTAGGGTTAGGGTTAGGTTAACCCTAAACCACATACAGTAGGGTTAGGGTTAGGGTTAGGTTAACCCTAAACCACATACAGTAGGGTTAGGGTTAGGGTGAGGTTAACCCTAAACCACATACAGTAGGGTTAGGGTTAGGGTTAGGTTAACCCTAAACCACATACAGTAGGGTTAGGGTTAGGGTTAGGTTAACCCTAAACCACATACAGTAGGGTTAGGGTTAGGGTTAGGTTAACCCTAAACCACATACAGTAGGGTTAGGGTTAGGGTGAGGTTAACCCTAAACCACATACAGTAGGGTTAGGGTTAGGGTTAGGGTTAGGGTTAGGTTAACCCTAAACCACATACAGTAGGGTTAGGGTTAGGGTTAGGGTTAGGTTAACCCTAAACCACATACAGTAGGGTTAGGGTTAGGGTTAGGTTAACCCTAAACCACATACAGTAGGGTTAGGGTTAGGTTAACCCTAAACCACATACAGTAGGGTTAGGGTTAGGGTTAGGGTTAGGTT
>NC_139635.1:31788177-31818177 GCF_964638095.1 Poromitra crassiceps | reverse complement strand
CAAAAAGCAACTCCGCCGGAGCAGCAAGATTGCCTTGCTCAAGGGCACAAATGGTAGTCATTAAGGGAGGGGAGAGAGCATTGTTTATGGATTCTCTCCACCCAGTTCTGCCGAGGAATTCAAACTGGCAACCTTCCAGTCACAAGCCCATTTCTCCAGCCTCCAGGCCACTGCCACAATAAAATAGGGATAAAGATATGGCTGTGCTCCATTCCTACTACCGCCTCTCAGAGGCTACGGAGCGACTTCACTGACAGAAACCATCACGCAAGCAATTTCTCATTATCACCAGAAACCACACTACTACATTTAGAATGGACCTCTGTGGAAAGTTAGACATAAGATCACTGCATGGATGAAGTGGTTCCCAGCTTTTATGAGATACTTAGTCAAATGAATGTCTGCATAGGTTGTCTCTAGATTGTCTATTGCAGTGATTCTCATTATTGCATTTACAAGAAGTGAACACAATTAGAGAATTTAGAGGCATGACTGTTTTGTTTCACTGTCATCTCTCTACCTACAAATACAGATAGTCATGGAATTCTGGACGAAATAATAATCTCAGATTTGGGTATGAAAGACAAAATATCATCACATAGGGAGGGGTCTGTGTCATGCCATTTTACAAGTACACACGTGCAATTCTTGTTAGGGGGCTGCATTACAAGGCATAGTGCAAGTACTGTACAGTACAATCACATGTATGTTCCAAATGCCAGTTTACATGTGTGTTTGCTGAGAAGCTCTCCAGCAGCACAACCTGCACCTCACCATTTAAAGCCACATCCCTCCCAGTGACAGTGACCTTAATCAGTTTGTTTGCCCTACAAAGCCAGAGTGCAGCCTGACTGGAGGAGAGGCCAAACATCGTCCAGGGGGGTCACACACAGAGTCAGCCCAGCCTGGCCTGCCATCACCGAGGTGGTCCATCTGCAGCTGTCCACCACACACCACAACCAAGCTGCCTTTCCATCGTCACACAGACTAGATGCTCCAGCTAGCTAATCCGACTAGAGCTCTCTCTCTCTCCTCTCTCCATCCCTCCTCCCCCTCCTGCCTACATCCCTCTTTCTGCTGAGCTAAACGCCTTGTTTATCCCTTTTTTCCCTCGCTCTCTCTCCCTCTCTTTCCTGTGGGTGTGTTTCCTGTGTTGTTGTGTTTGTTCAAAGGCACAGATCTGGGAGGGAGATTTCAGTCAGCCATGAAATTGAATAATGATGTGTGTGTGAGAGAGAGAGTCTGTGAGACTGTCACTTCCACCATTTCATTTCTTCAGGCTGATGGGATGGGGCTGCCCGTGGCCAGGATGGGAATGGCAGCAATTAATAAGGTACATTACAAGGTATTATTAAATCATATTATGCAACTTGGGTCAGACTCTGCAAATGTTCCATCTCCTGCAACAGCGCCCAGAAATAGGTGACTTGACTGGCCTGTCCAAAAAAGTACTGCTACCATGTCATGAAGCATATCTCAGTCAGTGCAAATATTATGATATGGCTACTGCGACTTAAAATAGACTGAGTGTGCAATCATATCTGGGTTGTAGCCTACACTGGGGATCAGGGGGCTGGATCAGATCAGCTCATGCACCGCAGTGTAATAACCTCAAATGAGCATCGTTCTGTTTCATTGCACCTTACATAAAGGAGATATTGTTTTTGCCGTTCAGTGAGTGTGCGGTCCTGACAATATTATCTCCATGTCATAATGCGTTATTGTAATTGTGGCATGCGCAAGGATAACGTGAAGAGTCAATATTGTTTTTTTCTCCCCCCCCCATGCAGAGGCAGATGATCTGGAGGAGAGAGCGCGGTCATTTATGATGAAGCGGCGAAGGCCGTTATCTTACCTCAACGCTGAATTGGTGGTCCTCCTCTCCGGACACGGCACACGAAATCCACAGCAGAAAATGCAAGCAGAAGGCTGCTGCGTAAAAGCAATCCGATGGTTTTATTTTAGAAGCGGATACTAAGGTCATAATGACCCGTTTTTCCACAGTGTTTATTAGAAGAAGCCGGCCGTCTTGCTGTGGCTCTCTTGTGTCAAATGAAAACCATCGGGCGAGCTGTCAACACGGCAGATTCAGGCGAAGACGAGCAAACGCGAACCTACGTTTTGCAGATTCCCGAAAAAATGTCGCGATGTCAAGCTGAGATAACGCCGCATTTTACATCCACTGCCGCCCTCGCCATTCTTATTGACATCAGGGCTCCATCTATCCAGCGGCATCAATGGCCATGTACAGTAGCTAGTCTGCGCAAGATCGGCTCCCTCCCGACTCGACGCCTGCGCTTTGATTTCTCACACGCAGCGCAGCGCGCCTTGGTGGCAGCATCATTGAGAGCCCTGCACACAGTGCACAGTGCATGTAGCCTGTGTCCGATGAAATAGCGCACTGAACCTGTGTTTGATTTAGTAATTGCATAGGCCCAATGCAATTTTCCGTTATAAGGTAGCCTACACAAAATGTAGGCTACAGTATTACTAGGTAACTAATGAGGAACTAACTATTAGTTAATGATTAGTTAAAGTCCGTATGTGAGTAGTTAATCATTAGTTAATTATTAGTTGGTCAGTTCCTGAGAATAGTTTAATCATTAGTTAATGGCTAGTTAATGGTTATAGTTTGTGAGTATAGTAGAGTTAATCATTAGCTAATCATTAGGCTACCTAATTATTACCTGTCCATTAGTTAGGCTACTCTTTTTCTGTAGCCTACCCTATTGTAAGTAATGTAAGTAATGATTCAGTAGGCTACTGCTCACTATGATGCACCACTTTACAAATAGGGTAAACAAAAAGAGTAGCCTAACTAATGGACAGGTAATAATTAAGTAATGATTCAGTAGGCTACTCATGAACTCAGTATTATGTAGCTATCACTTTACAGTAGGGTACACAAAAATAGTAGGCCTAACTAATGGACAGGTAATGATTAACTAAGGATTCTCCTATACTCCTCCTATCTCAAACTGACCATTACTAATGATTAAGTACTCTACTCAGGAACTGACCAACTAATCATTAACTAATGATTAACTATAGGCTACTCACAAACTGACTTTAACTAATCATTAACTAACTAATCATTAATTAATAGTTAGTTCCTCATTAGTTACCTAGTAACTACTGTAAATTATGTGTACCTTATTGTAAAGTGTTACCAAATTTTCATATAATTCCTGGTGGGAGACATACTCAGTGGTCTGGTCATTATTGTGTGTTTGTTTAGTGGTTCTGCCTGGCTGACAGGGAGCTGTGACTGTGAGGGTCTGGGTATAGGCCCATGCAAAAAGCACTGTGGACAGCGATGCATGGTGAAATGTGTTATGGTAACAACTGGGACTCCTTTCTCTTATTCAGAAAGATTTAATATTTGAGACATTGCTTTAGAAATTGGCCACTGTGAGAAGTCAAGACATTTTTTTAATGAGACTCTGCGGTTAACCTTGGTTTCAAAACATTTAAATCCAACCCTTGAGATGCATTTAAAGTTATGACCATGTAGCTGAAATTTGTTTTTCACTAAACGTATGCCTAGGCCTAAAACTATTTGCCCTTTCTTGATGAGTCGTGGACCATTTAGAGGAGCATAACCTTGAGAAGTGAATAACTTTCTCAACTAATTGCACACTCCTTCCATTAACACCCCCCCCCCCCCCCCCCGACAACTTATCCAAATGACAAAGGCCATGGGAAATTCTCTGTTTCCCAATGACTGACTGACCTTAGAACATTCAAACTGACAGTTGCAACACATCTACAGTGCACTCAAAATAGCTTGCTGTTTTGTCTTACTAGGCATCTCGTGCGGTAGGCGTGCTCGACTCCTAGGCTCGCCCGCTGCTGACTCCTAGGCTCGCCCGCTGCTGACTCCTAGGCTCGCCCGCTGCTGACTCCTAGGCTCGCCCGCTGCTGACTCCTAGGGCTCGCTAGCTCGGCCGCTATGCGGCCTTGCCCGCCCAGCAGCTCGCGGAGCTGGCCCTGCAGCTCGGATACGCAGCTCGGCCGCACAGCAGCCTCACCCACAGCTCAGCTGCTGCGCGGCCTCGCCTGCCCTATTGGCATGCGCAGCGCACATTTGCCCAACTTTGCATCACTGATGACATCACTCACTGATGACATCACAATGATTTCACAATATGTATGCCAGTGCACAGCGGGCTCCCTTGCTCTTATGACATCACTGATGGTGTCACAACTTCGCATCACTGATGACATCACATTTGCTCGTATGACATCACTGATGATGTCACCATGCCTATGACATCATCAGTGGGACAAAAATTGAAACAGAGAACAGAGATTGCCCACTCGCTCCCTTTTATTAATAGACATGCCTAGAGCCAACCACAAGATGGCGGTGTTCCACTGAGGAACCAGGCCACCAGCTTTTTGCCTGCAAACCTCAGATGACACAGGACACTCAGCAACCTGAATCCACCTCCCACAAACTAATGAAGTGAGAAATTGGTTTGACATTCATTTGAGATGGCAGGCAGAGGGCATTTGGTTAGGACTAAGAACAGAAACCAATTGGAGATTCTTTATGTAGGCCTGTAGCCTTGCTATTTTGTAGGCCTATTAATTATTAAATGTTGTAAATTCTTGAAGGGAGATAATGTCAATATTAAGCAACATAAGGTGTAAAATTCCTCTCTCCTTTCTCTTTCTCTCTCATGTGTGTGCGTGCGTGTGTGTGTGTGTGTGTGTGTGTGTGTGTGTGTGTGTGTGTGTGTGTGTGTGCGTGCGTGCGTGCGCGTGTGCATGTGTGTGTGTGTGTGTGTGTGTGTGTGTGTCTAGAGTAGACCAGCTGGTCGTCAAGCTTTTTCACGTCAAGGACGACTAAACTCACACAAATTAGACCACGGACTCCCATTTGATAAGACCTGCAGACCATTCAGTCTCTCTCCCTCCTCACGATGAACTTTTTGTTCTGTTCTTTTATGTAGTTATTTCTACTTATGTTCCCTTAATTTTAGTTAATACATTATTGTAAACTTTATTTTTTATTTTTTAGCTTTTACTTTGGTGTATGGCTCCCCTCATAATGTTACAACCAGGAATTAACAAATGAGGGGAGTCATACACGAAAGTAAATGTTAAAACAATAATTTATTAACTATACGGGAAAATAACTAGCCAACACAACCAGGAAGTAACAGATGAGGGAAGTCATACACCAAAGTAAAACTTAAAACAATAATTTATTAACTAAAACTAAGTGAAAATGACAACACAAACTAAACAAATGAAGAGAACAAAAGGTGAATCGTGAGGAGGGAGAGAGACTGAATGGTCTGAAGATCTAGGAGTGCACTGGGCCTATAGGTGCACCCAATCAGTCTAACCACCCCAACACCAGGCTCCTGCAAGACAGGAGAGTAGGAGGGTCATTACACTTTTAGATGATTTAATACAGAAAGTGTGTGAAACCCATGGCCAAATTCAATTCAATTCAAACTTTATTCCAGACACACAGGGGGTCCATAGAGTACATACATATTATCAACATCACACAACAAATTATACAGTAAAAAAAAAAAGAAGAGAAAAACAACAAACATAAGATCATAAATAGAGGCTGACTCTCCAGTGTTTACGCAGCCTGGACGAGAACCGAAGACAGCTCTTACCAGGATTGACTATATCCTCAATAATGCTGTTCTGGGACTTATCCAGGCGAGACATGAATCCATACATAGAATGCCTTAAGAGAGCCTCACATGTGTGGATTCCACACGTCACAAACAAGTGACTGGCACTATGCCACCTAGGGACCCCAAGTAGAATCCTCAGGGCATCATTGTAGGCCACCTTAAGCCTCCGCATGCTACCTTTCTTATATGTGCACCATAAGAAAGCTGTATACATGGGAGTGCAGAAAGCTTTAAAAAGTGCACACTTGACAGGACCAGAACACATACTGAACCTGCGAAGCAACATATTAGCCTGAGCATAAAGTTTGCGGCACTGTCTATAGATATCTCTATCATCATGGAGATTATCTGTGAAGATGTGGCCAAGGTACTTAATTTCCTGGCATACAGAAAGATGACTGTCAGATAGGTGAAAGGCTGGGAAGGCCAATTTCTTGTCCTCCTGGCTTCTCACTATCATGACACTACTCTTTTTTGCATTGTAAATTATGTCATGTTCATTGCCATAATTTGAGCACACTTTCAATAGTTGCTGTAGCCCTCCACTGTATGGACTCAGAATGACCAGGTCATCAGCGTACATAAGGTGATTGATGATAGAGTTACCCATAAGACAGCCCGTATTGCACTTATTATTAATATATTATTATTAAAATAGTCATTGTGTTACTTATGGTTGGAATTCTTGTGAAAATGAATTGCCCTTTTTGCTGGGGACCCCCTGTAACCCCCTCAAGGACCCCTGGGGGTCCCCGGACCCCGCTTTGACAACCACTGACTGTCCATAGACATTTAAATCAGGGTTGATCAGGGTAAGCAGAGAAGACATCCTTTCCCCCAGCAACACCCTCCAGCTCCTCCTGGGGGATTCCTAGCCTGGGTAAACCCATCCCCCACGTGACCTGCTCTCAGACCTGTTCTCAGTCACTAGGGACTGGGAACTGAGAGAGCAGGTCACGTGGGGGCTGGGTTTACCTAGGCTAGGGGATTCCCAGCAGGGAGATGTAGCATTCCCTCCAGTGTGTCCTGGGTGCTGGGTTGGTTATGTCTGGTACACCTCCAGAGGGAGGCATCTGCAGGGGAGCGTCCTTTGCAGGTGGCCCAAAACCACCGCAACTGGCTCCTCTCAATGTGGAGGAGCAGCTGCTCCACTCTGAGGTTCTCCTCAACTGGCTCCTCTCAATGTGGAGGAGCAGCTGCTCCACTCTGAGGTTCTCCTCACCCTGACACAGAGAGCCAGGTCAGCCATCCTGCTGAGAAACCTAATTTTGGCTCCATCTGTGAGAATAAAGTTCTACCGGTGAATCAAGAGTCTGTTTTGTGGCTCAAGTCCCTCTTCGCCATCACAATCCGATCGCTTTTACCCTCACTCGTGAATGAAACTCCAAGATACTGTACGTCCTGCTCAACCCTCACCTGAATGGGGCAGACAATGGAGGAGCCAGTTTGATCATATTGGCAGGGTTCTCCTTGCCTGTGGTTTGGTTTATGTCTCAGTTCATGTATAGACGGGTGGAACATGGATTAAGGAAATTTGATTCATGTAATGGATATTAACTAAGAAGATGATTTTATTTTGAAATGGCTTTACCTGTCACGGTTGTAAGGACCTGTGGGTAATTAATATGGCATCGCAGATAGCCAGGAAGACGCCTGTAGTATTATGGTCTTATTTTGATACGATTAAATGATCATCCTTTTGAATCAACACCTCCACGCTGCTACCAGCAACCTGCCTGGGCCAACAACACTACAATCAACCATGACTGTCGTGTTGTTGGCCCAGGCAGGTTGCTGGTAGCAGCGTGGAGGTGTTGAACGGAACCAGTAAATTGCCTTCGTCTTCATTTATTCATGGAATGCATGTTGGAAACGCTGCTGCGGCGTCTATTGTTGCAATTATAAGAAACTCTATGTGGAACACATCTGTTGGAGGTCACAGACACGTAGGGGAGAACTACGGGTTCAGATTTGCAGGTGCTGACCCTCTTCCTGCCCGTGTCACTGAGCAGCAAACACTTCAATGCACATCAGTGAGCACAGTCTGACGATGCCAGAAGGACAGCATCATCCACCAACAGCAGGGAAAACACCCTAATACCGAAGTGGACACTCTCTTAGTATCCTCTCAACGAATATCACAGTCGAGGGGACAAGGTGCATCGTTGTCGGCGTCTCATCATTACCTTGAACAAGCTTGACTAAAAGTGAAAATCCTACAAAATTGTTGTTTATCTTGATTTTGGTGACACTTTTGGTGTTTTGCACTTGGTATAAATACTGGCCCATCAGGCATCAAAGACACTCAATGTAGACTGCTACTTTTTATATTTCTTATACCATGTTGTATTTATTCCAAACAAACCTTTGTTGTTGTCGTCGTCGTCGTCGTCGTCATCATCTGGAGCGTTTTTACAGCGAAAGAGGGACCCACTCATAGGTGTTTCATAGCTATGTCTTGAATCACTGATTGTCTGGTATGGTATCTCGGCAATGAGACCAGCAAAATGGACATTTATTTATATGGAAAAATTGTGGATTATTACTCGAATCACAATAATGTGAACACAGCTCTCACTCACAGTGTAAAAGGGACTTAATGGGTGTGCAGCATCGACCCAACATAGAAGAAATATCTGTGGAGGTTTATCCCAACTAAAATCTTCATGATAGCATGCATTGTATTGCACTAGGTCCACTCAGAAGAAGGCAAAGGGGTGACATAGGTTGTTATGATTTGTCTGTGCTGAAAACTGGTCAGATCTGGTTTAAACCAAACTGTTTTTGAATGACAGGTCAACTGGACATGTGTGATACTGATTGCGAAATGTTCCATGTTGCAAAATAATCTCTTGTTTTAGAGCAATACGCGGTGGAGGGGGGGTTTAGTAAAAAAAAAAAGGGGGTAGATCCGTTTCTGACCAATGGGATGACAGATTTGTGTGACGAGCTTATAGTATTAAATGTGACTGTACATGATTTCAGACAGTTGGTTTTGTGATGATCATCCTTTTTGGTTCCAACTCAAGAGTTTATTAGATGAAATTCTGTGAACCAATAAACTCTCATCACTGATGCAACTTGGAAGGTGGACCAGAAAACCATGGTTGGACTCAACTATTTGCTTCCGACTCTGTTTCTTTTGGGGGTTGATGACGGCTCGGGTGGCAGGGAAATTCACTCAGCGTGGGATGCAGGTTTTGGGGGGTTTCAATCCACTAAATTTACCACGACACATCACGGAGCACGGTCGTAGGCCTTTTCCAAAAATCCACAAAACACATGCAATCAGGACTAGCAAACTCTCATGCCCCCTCCCTAATAACATTTTATTCTAGATTGTATAGGCATATAGGCACAGTGTGCAGTGTAGGCTACAAGAAAAGCATTTAAGCCAAAAATGGCATGAACTGAAATCGTCTGAAGAAAGTCAAAAACACCAAAACTACTAATTCAGATGACACATTATGACTATGAACTATGTGTTCCGTGGACTGAAACAGGAGGTGACTGGTAAAGTTGAGAAACGAAGGGATTCCTATTGGATTAAAACAGGTTCATTCATTTACTTTGAGGTGTTTACTGTGTAACCCAATGGGCTGCCATGGAGACCACATGCTCTGGCAAGTGAGCATGGCTCAGAGCCAGCGACCAGGGGCCCTGTCAGGAAATGGTAAAACACAATGCACGGGTTTTATCACCAGGAGATACCAAAGAGTGTGTGTGATTGGGTGAAGATTCAATTTTAGATTGTAGAATATATCTACTTACAACTTAGCTATTTTAAGACCGTCACCCACAACACACAAAATCCAATGCTGTAAAATGACAATACAATCAGTATTACAAAATCACAACCATTTTGTTGAAATATTTGTCTTTGCTATTTGAGCTTAGCTAGAGGAGAATGCCTTGGGGGGAGCAGATGGTAAGATATCAGGTAAGCTCAGTGGCTTCTCTAATTAAACCTAATTAATTGGTACTTGACGGTTTGTTCTGAGAGCCTGAGGCCTTCCAACCACACCGCTGAAAATAGGATTTAGATAGCTATTACTAAAGCTTTCAGACTGTATGGACTCAGTCACATCTAATCCAAGTCTTATCTCACATGTCAGAGATATGGCCATGACACGTGCCAGGAATAGAGCACCGACATACTGACAACAAGCACACCATAAACCAAAAATGAGTTCATTTTTGTAATTCCTACAGTAGCCATCCATTTTGGAAAGTTCATTACTTAGTAGGCCTATCTCTAACAGATAGTGGCTCTATAAGTTTTTTCGTGTTTCCAAAAAAGACCATGCATGTCTTGAGTTTTATTTCATTTCATTTTGTGTCACTTATCACATGGCTGATACCTCATTTTGGTGATGAAAATATGAATGAATGTATATATTTAGATGGGCAGGTATTATTTATATGTTTGGTTGGGTATTGTGTGCATGCACACTGCAGCACATCAGATACTGAGGATCGCCACTCTCAGTGTTGTACCTAACCATTAATTAATCAATTAAGAGGTAGGCTTGGACTGGTGATAAATGTTGTCACTTTTGTAGATGTATGTTTTATACGTCTGGTTCAACCAGGTTGTTTTGGGGGTCTTATTTTGTATTAAGGCTACATATCTATCAAAGGTCACTATATTGACGATTGTTTATTTTGGGGATACCAATATACATCTTTTACTTTATACTGTAAATCTATACATATAATTACATCTATACTTATACTAGCCTGGGTAAACCCAGGCTCCACGTGACCTCTATGTGCTATCAGTCACAAAGAAACTTATGCTACAGGCATAGCCTGTGACATCACGTTGAAGGCTGGGTTTACCCAGCCTATACTTATACAGGATGTCTGAACCTCTGTAATGTTTATGTTTTATTCATTTTTTGGATGTACAGTATGTAAACACACTTCAAAAACTCATTTTTACAACAAACCTCCTTAAACCTCAAACGCCCACCGAGTTCACTGGTGCTGTCGGCTGGTTTCAAATTAAAACATGTGACGTGTGATGTTTTGATGGTGCCGACGCAGCAGATGCTGCGCCTTCAGGTGACAGTGGATCCTATAACATCCCATGTTGTGCTCCCCTTCCTCTACACAGCATGTTCTCATCTCTGTGTACAAGACACTCCCCCATGTTATGGGAGATAATGTGTGTGTGTGTGTGTGTGTGTGTGTGTGTATGTGTGTGTGTGTGTGTGTGTGTGTGGGGGGGGGGGGGGGGGGGTGCTTGGTACTTTCCTATCTATGTTTTTCCAAAATGTAGCCTAGATGTTGCTGGTCCATCTGGGCCCTGTCATGCAGATCAGAGAGAGACCTGCTCTGGGCCAAGTTCTCTCCCCTCCTCAGCACACGGTCCCACAGCCTTTCTGCCTGGCTGGACCACTTAATTGACTCCTTGTACAAACATGAGTTAATCGAACTGGTCTTGACAGATGTGTATTATATTGTTTGGCTTTTACTGTATTTGAAAGAGGTAAATCTGCACTGCGTGTATTAACACATGCGCCTAATCCATAATGTGTCATAGAGGGATAGAAAGATCTCTTTTTCCTAAGATCTCTGTGCATACAGTTGAGTGAATACCAGTGCAGGGTGCGTACTGAACGTTGATGAGTGACTGAAGATGTGAAAATATGGGAAGGTGGGACAAGTGTTTATTTTACCAAGCAGTTAACTGTCATCTTCTCTTCTCTCTCTCTCTCTCTCGCTCTCTTTCTCTCTCTCTCTCACATGCACACACACTCACTTTCTTATCTCGCTCTCTCTCACTCTGAAGAATTCCCAGTGGTCTGTTCATTATTGTGTGTTTGTTTTGGTGTTTCTGCCTGGCTGACAGGCAGCCTGTGACTGTGAGGGTCTGGGTATAGGCCCATGCAAAAAGCACCATGGACAGCGATGGATGGTGAAATGTGTTATGGTAACAACTGGAACTCCTTTCTCTTATTTTGAAACATTTCATATTTGAGACATTGCTTTATAGAAATTGGCCACTGGTGAGAAGTCGAAACATTGTTTTCTTAATGAGACTTGGTTTCAAAACATTTAAATCCAACCCTTGAGATGGATTTAAAGTTATGACCATGAAATTTGCTTTTCACTAAAAGTAGCCTAGGCCTAAAACTATTTGTCCCCCTCTCTTGATCCTCTTGATGAGTCATGGACCGTTTAGAGGAGGAGCATAATAACCTTGACAAGTGAATAACTTTCTCAACTAATTGCACATACACTCCTTCCGTTAAGACCCCCCCCGACTTATCCAAATGACAAAGGCCATGGAAAATTCTCTCTGTTTCCCAATGACTGGCCCTGGGACATTCAACTTGACAGTTGCAACCATGGGTTGCAACACATCCACAGTGCACTGAAAATAGCTCGCTGTTTTGTCTTATGTGAAACGTTAGCCTCACATTAAGTAATTTCACTGCGAGGAGAATGGTCCTAATTTCACCCATCACAATAAGCTCTTCCTCCAACAGAACGACCAAAGAAGATTTGCTGAACCATTAGCCCGCAGTAATGAAATAAAGATGCATGTGAAAAATGATTTCTATCACTCCTGTCCCCATAGAGTCTGATCTGTGTACAACAACAGACACATTTAAACAGCTTGGCATCCATTTAGACTCGACTTGAATCAGACCGACACTCTGTCAACAGTCTAGACATCTTGTCCATTCAGCCCCTGTGACACTAATGCTGAAAATTATTTTTCATAAAGGTAAATCAACAAAACAATACTGTGTGTGTGTGTGTGTGGGGGGGGGGGGGGGGGGGGGGGGATTATTCTGAGAACTTACTTCTAAGAGTAGGGCCTTGTGGGCCAAATTCATTTAAACATCTACGTAGGTTAACTTTGAAACCCCATGACTCACTCCATTTTCTATAACATCCAAGCTACAGTTTCTACAGGTGCTAAAATAGCCCTGCGGATAGTTACGTCAGATCCTGTGTATTGGTAAATGATAAAAATCTGATAGAAAGAAGACCTATTTGTCAAGTTCATGACGTTCTTATCTGTACAATAACACTAATTAGATTTCCTCATCTCTGATGACAGTCTTTGATAAGGCTCATGGGAGTTCTTGGAGCTTCAGCTCAGATAATGTGGTGATCTCAGTTTTTTTTTCTGTTATTGTTTCAGGTCATATGATGACTAAGACTTGGCCAGGTATCCCAGAGCTGCATTCATCTGAATAACAGAAAATGAAGTTTATTCCATCATGAGCTGCTGCAAAATAATGATGATAAGAAGTTTCAATCTGAATGGTTTCTGTCCACCTTGTTTATTCCTCATGGAAACTAAACTACATATAATAACTTTTAGAAGGACAAAATGTCACATCCAATAAAATAAGTAAGTCCATAGTCCAATAAAATAAGTAAAACATGTCACATACAAATGCCACATATTAATGTTGCATCGAAAGTATATGTCTCTATAGAAATATTATAGGAATAGAACAAGAGAAAAAAAAATGAAGTAGCCCACACCATGTGCTATTACCTCACCTGTCGAGGGACTACGGATGGAAATTAGCTAAGGCTATAATCCGGCACATTTACATGCAAATGTTCATTAATGCTGCACTGTCCCTGAAATAAATAAATAAATAAATAAAATAAATAAAAATTGAGTGTACTACTCACATAATAAGCAGGGTGAAGTGAAGAAGAAGTGAAGGGCAAATCAATCTAAACTCAGTTTACCCACGTTTTTAATTACAGAATACATATAAAATGTATAGACTATGCATGCCTTATTTATTTGTTTGTTTTGTTTGTTTGTTTGTTTGTTTGTTTATTTGTTTATTAAGCAGACTTTGTTTGTGACTGTCCACCTGAGCGGTTTGAGAAACGCATCAAACCTCCCTCTTGCTGACGTCAGAGCCGCCAATAGCTTCTCCTCGGTTCGCTCACAAGCGCCTCCGAGTGCCTGCTGGAGAAGATACGAGAGAGGAGGAGGAGCTGTCAAAGAGTTAGAGTTTCCCAGGAAAAAAGAAGTCCTTTAGGAAAAGTTCAAAGTTTTTCTTTGAGTTGAATCAAGTCTATCGTCCTACACTGACACGGAATGACACCTTTGTATTGGCGGCGGACCAACGAAAGGCTGTGAAAACACGATGGCAACAACACAGTTTGTAACGTGGATCACTCTCACCTCTCTGCTCTGCCTGGGCTCCTGTCTGCCGGAAAAGAAAGGTAAGTCAAGGAACTTATTTTATTACATTATAGACGTCACGTAGCTGTGTAGCAGCAGGCTAGTAGGGTAATAGTAGTACTGTAGTAGTGGCAAAAGCTTCCCTCAGTGTTTGTCCAGCGTTGCTTCATGGAAACAAACTATTCAAACAGTAGAAACTTGATCCTCCGTGGGAAAAGTTTCACGCCAGCCTCTCGCTTAGGCTGTGACCTGGCATAAGCTACACAGAGTGGCTGCAAATACGTGTGTAATGTTAGCTAGCTACGACTACTCTGCTAGTAATACAGTTGTATATATTTTAGAAACTATATGTGCCTGGTGAGAGGAAAGTTTTTGCCAATGAGTTCGTTGCGCAAATACGCATCCCTCTCTGCCACATCCCGTGTGAAATCAAATCACGACCCAAAGTAGGCTACGCAAATTTGCACCAGATTGATGCTGCTGCAGGGAGGGAGGGGATGTGGATTGTGCAATTACTGGCGCATTTACCAGGCCCTTGAGCAAATGTGTTTTATTTATTTTATTTTATTTTTATTTTTTTGCAGTATTTGTGAGCAGAGATGGTGGGAGCATTGCCCCCCCCATCAACCATTGTGCAATATGCCTACACTGTTTGACATATTTAGTTAAAACACACACACACACACACACACACACACACACACACACACACACACACTGACACACGCACACACCACACACACACACACACACACACACACACACACACACACACGCACACACGCACACACGCGCAGAGTAAAAGTGCATTTGATTATTTTGCTAACTTCTCCTTGTACTTTGGACCTCACATTGATGATTGACATTGCCATATTTTCTCATTTGAGTTTGAGATGTCCTTCCCGCTCACTACCCAGCTGTGTACATCTATTTTTTGGGTGTATATATACAGTATATTTTAAACATCCTCTTGCATGACAAGCAGCTGATGTGTGCATGTGCGCAGTCTGCATCAGGGAAAGGAAATCAGGTCAAAATATGAACACGCATTACTTCTTTACTTTGGACTGAAAAGTTGCTTTTGATATGTAGTCCAACCTAAGCCAGGTAGGTATAAACAATAGGCCTACATGAGGCTGAAAGGTATAAAACAAGGAGGATGGAACCCGGCTCATGGATTGTCTTGGCCTGCTTGTTTCAGTCTCCTGGCCCTGAAGTAAAGGTCATAAAGACACAAGCTGCACTGTTTTGACTGTTACTTTAATGCTTCTTGCATGCTTTCAACAACATCCAACATTCCACAAATTGATGCCCTGCAGTATTGTTTTAAAAGTAGAACAAGGGCTGGGCAATAAATTAATATTATATCAATATCATGATATGAGACTCGATATCGTCTTAGATTTTTGGATGGTAATATCGTGATATTGCGTAGGTGTTGTCTTTTCCTGGTTTTAAAGGCTGCATTACAGAAGCACGAGTGATGTAATTTTGTGAACTTATCAGACTTAGCCACTTAGTCATTATATCCACATTACTGATGGTTATTTATCAAAAACCACCTTACTATATGGGAATGAGTCTTGAATGAAGACAATAAATTCAGCAGGAATGTCAGTGGTTCGAATGAAATTCCAAATGAGAAAAGTCATTCCGAATGTGCTGAGTAAGGTTTCACAGTGTGAGTCAGGTCTGGGAAAGGGCAGGTGTCGGGAGGAGAGAAAGTGGCCGGAGGACAGGAACCACTTTAATCCCCCGTGACCTTTACTTCCTGTTTTCATCAGTCATCGCTGTCCCGGCTCATTACGCTGTCGTCGTTGCCCATACTGTAAGCAGATAAGCAGCTATGGCAGCGCATTGCACATGCAGGTCGCTTCTTATCCTCAGCAAGTTACAGCTTTGTAGAGAAACCATAACAAATCAAACGTGTTTGTGAGCCAAAAAGACAAATATTTCTGGGCTGCTAAACAAACTAGACAGCACACATTTTACCCAGCAGAAGGAGTCTCCGACATTAAACAAGGATTTTTTGGATTATATTAAAGAATAAGAAATCGCTGTAATGCTGTAATGCTCGTTATGGTAATTGCAGTATAATTGGATTTAATTAATGTTCCTTTTTGGCCACTCGTCCAGTTGTTCCATTTCCAGGCAAATGTGAGTTGCACAATATGGTCAGAGAGAGTTTTTGTTGTTGTTGTTTGGCCAGGGGCTGAGACAGATGTTGCTGTGTGGCACGCAGTGTTTTTCCCAGCACACAGTGTCCAAAATGTTCCAACTGATTTGGACGAGGTGCAAATTATGTTGCAATTATGTCCCGAAGGCATCAGCAGTCCACCGCCCTCTCATTTAGCCAAAAATGCTCAAATGCAATTAAAAAACAACAACCAAATGCTTGGATAAAAGACGAGTAAAGACAAGTAACACATGAATTAATTTGAGTTATTTATTCGAGAAAGGGTGGCTCAAGGATGCCACAATGAGTTCATGAGGTTGTGCCACCCAGTTAGCAGATGGCTCATCCATTAAGCTGAACTCAGAAGGAAACCTAGGAATGGATGAGAGAGGCTATTCCTCAGTAATGATGACATGTTGACGAGCTGGAGTGTGTATTTTCAGGTGTCGCATCTCTCTCTCTGCATCCCTGCTGCACTGCCACGTTTACTTCCTACATAGTTGGTATCATTTAAAAAATTACGATACCCCAAACGTGATACCGATACCATAAGAGTACTTCATTTGATACACCCCCCCCCCCCTTTTTTTTAGCAATATACTTTTGAATGTTTTGGTGTCATCTTGCCGAACTGCCAATTCCGTCACACACACAGTGCTCGACTTCACCACGACAGACTGTATGGGTTGTAGCTGCTGCGGTATAGTGGGCCAATCACACGTCACATTAAATCGAAGAAAGCTTGCGGTGATTGGCTGGCTGCGAGCAAAACCATACAAATAGTATTTTTTTTCTAGATCTGTGTGCAAAAAGGATCGAATGCATGCAGGCTTCCTTTGACTGGAGAAGTTTCGATACTAGGTTATTGGATTATTTGGGCCGATACCTTTGGTATCGAGTACCAGCCCTATTCAAATAATATCGATAGTATCGAGTACATTAGTGGCAAAAATGAACTTAAAGTCCCCTTTTAGTTCTCTCGAGTGGATCTGAACGTATTTATTGGATGTTGCTATCCTGTATGGGGGATGCATTAAGGCTGCAGATGATTTTGAGATCTGATCATGCACGTCCGCAGCAGCCAAGCTCTCTCTCTGTCCCACAGGAAGAAGCCCACCTGCCACTGGTCCAGGCAGTGACAGCCTGGCAGGGCATGAAGGAGGCTGTGGGAGTCAGGCAGGACCTGCTGAATCATAGAAACTCCTCGTCCTGCGTGCTGGCATTCTCACTTATTAGCTGTCATCATCTGCGGGGGAAGTTGTTCAGAAAGCCCACCTTTTCCTCCAGCAGCCAATGGGAAGTAATAACTGCGCTAACTCACAGGATCACAGGCTCAAAGTGACGTGGCATCGCCATCGATTGGATGCGACCGGGTCTTTTTTTTTCATGCCCACTCAGATATTTCTAAAACACTTGTATATTTTCAGTGTCGTATCTGTCTCTCTTCCAGGCTGCCGGAGTGCAGATATGAGGCGGAACTGCCTGAGGCCCCCCTCTGCCTGTAACTGGGCTATGAACTGCCTGAGGGCCCCCTCTGCCTGTAACTGGGCTATGAACTGCCTGAGGGCCCCCTCTGCCTGTAACTGGGCTATGAACTGCCTGAGGGCCCCCCTCTGCCTGTAACTGGGCTATGAACTGCCCGAGGCCCCCCTCTGCCTGTAACTGGGCTATGAACTGCCTGAGGCCTCCCTCTGCCTGTAACTGGGCTATGAACTGCCTGAGGCCTCCCTCTGCCTGTAACTGGGCTATGAACTGCCTGAGGCCACCCTCTGCCTGTAACTGGGCTATGAACTGCCTGAGGGCCCCCTCTGCCTGTAACTGGGCTATTAACTGCCTGAGGGCCCCCCTCTGCCTGTAACTGGCCTATGAACTGCCTGAGGCCACCCTCTGCCTGTAACTGGGCTATGAACTGCCCGAGGCCCCCCTCTGCCTGTAACTGGGCTATGAACTGCCCGAGGCCCCCCTCTGCCTGTAACTGGGCTATGAACTGCCTGAGGCCCCCCTCTGCCTGTAACTGGGCTATGAACTGCCCGAGGCCACCCTCTGCCTGTAACTGGGCTATGAACTGCCCGAGGCCCCCCTCTGCCTGTAACTGGGCTATGAACTGCCCGAGGCCACCCTCTGCCTGTAACTGGGCTATGAACTGCCTGAGGGCCCCCTCTGCCTGTAACTGGGCTATGAACTGCCTGAGGCCCCCCTCTGCCTGTAACTGGGCTATGAACTGCCTGAGGCCCCCCTCTGCCTGTAACTGGGTTATAAACTGCCTGAGGCCACCCTCTGCCTGTAACTGGGCTATGAACTGCCTGAGGCCCCCCTCTGCCTGTAACTGGGCTATGAACTGCCTGAGGCCCCCCTCTGCCTGTAACTGGGCTATGAACTGCCTGAGGGCCCCCCTCTGCCTGTAACTGGGCTATGAACTGCCTGAGGGCCCCCCTCTGCCTGTAACTGGGCTATGAACTGACTGAGGCCCCCCTCTGCCTGTAACTGGGCTATGAACTGCCTGAGGCCCCCCTCTGCCTGTAACTGGGCTATGAACTGCCTGAGGCCCCCCTCTGCCTGTAACTGGGCTATGAACTGCCTGAGGCCTCCCTCTGCCTGTAACTGGGCTATGAACTGCCCGAGGCCCCCCTCTGCCTGTAACTGGGTTATAAACTGCCTGAGGGCCACCCTCTGCCTGTAACTGGGTTATAAACTGCCTGAGGGCCCCCCTCTGCCTGTAACTGGGTTATAAACTGCCTGAGGGCCACCCTCTGCCTGTAACTGGGTTATAAACTGCCTGAGGGCCACCCTCTGCCTGTAACTGGGCTATGAACTGCCTGAGGGCCACCCTCTGCTTGTAACTGGGTTATAAACTGCCTGAGGGCCACCCTCTGCCTGTAACTGGGCTATGAACTGCCTGAGGGCCACCCTCTGCTTGTAACTGGGTTATAAACTGCCTGAGGCCTCCCTCTGCCTGTAACTGGGTTATAAACTGCCTGAGGGCCACCCTCTGCCTGTAACTGGGTTATAAACTGCCTGAGGGCCACCCTCTGCCTGTAACTGGGCTATGAACTGCCTGAGGGCCACCCTCTGCCTGTAACTGGGTTATAAACTGCCTGAGGGCCACCCTCTGCCTGTAACTGGGCTATGAACTGCCTGAGGGCCACCCTCTGCTTGTAACTGGGTTATAAACTGCCTGAGGGCCACCCTCTGCTTGTAACTGGGCTATGAACTGCCCGAGGCCACCCTCTGCCTGTAACTGGGTTATAAACTGCCTGAGGGCCACCCTCTGCTTGTAACTGGGCTATGAACTGCCCGAGGCCACCCTCTGCCTGTAACTGGGCTATAAACTGCCTGAGGCCCCCCTCTGCCTGTAACTGGGCTATGAACTGCCTGAGGCCACCCTCTGCCTGTAACTGGGCTATGAACTGCCTGAGGCCACCCTCTGCCTGTAACTGGGCTATGAACTGCCTGAGGCCTCCCTCTGCCTGTAACTGGGCTATGAACTGCCCGAGGCCCCCCTCTGCCTGTAACTGGGTTATAAACTGCCTGAGGCCCCCCTCTGCCTGTAACTGGGCTATGAACTGCCTGAGGCCACCCTCTGCCTGTAACTGGGCTATGAACTGCCTGAGGCCCCCCTCTGCCTGTAACTGGGCTATGCACTGCCTGAGGCCCCCCTCTGCCTGTAACTGGGCTATGAACTGCCTGAGGGCCCCCCTCTGCCTGTAACTGGGCTATGAACTGACTGAGGCCCCCCTCTGCCTGTAACTGGGCTATGAACTGACTGAGGCCCCCCTCTGCCTGTAACTGGGCTATGAACTGCCCGAGGGCCCCCCTCTGCCTGTAACTGGGCTATGAACTGCCTGAGGGCCACCCTCTGCCTGTAACTGGGCTATGAACTGCCTGAGGCCACCCTCTGCCTGTAACTGGGCTATGAACTGCCTGAGGGCCCCCTCTGCCTGTAACTGGGCTATGAACTGCCTGAGGCCCCCCTCTGCCTGTAACTGGGCTATGAACTGCCTGAGGCCACCCTCTGCCTGTAACTGGGCTATGAACTGCCTGAGGCCCCCCTCTGCCTGTAACTGGGCTATGAACTGACTGAGGCCACCCTCTGCCTGTAACTGGGCTATGAACTGACTGAGGCCACCCTCTGCCTGTAACTGGGCTATGAACTGCCTGAGGCCCCCCTCTGCCTGTAACTGGGCTATGAACTGCCTGAGGCCCCCCTCTGCCTGTAACTGGGCTATGAACTGACTGAGGCCCCCCTCTGCCTGTAACTGGGCTATGAACTGCCCGAGGCCCCCCTCTGCCTGTAACTGGGCTATGAACTGACTGAGGCCACCCTCTGCCTGTAACTGGGCTATGAACTGCCTGAGGCCACCCTCTGCCTGTAACTGGGCTATGAACTACCTGAGGCCACCCTCTGCCTGTAACTGGGCTATGAACTGACTGAGGCCACCCTCTGCCTGTAACTGGGCTATGAACTGCCCGAGCCCCCCCTCTGCCTGTAACTGGGCTATGAACTGCCTGAGGCCACCCTCTGCCTGTAACTGGGCTATGAACTGCCTGAGGCCACCCTCTGCCTGTAACTGGGCTATGAACTGCCTGAGGCCACCCTCTGCCTGTAACTGGGCTATGAACTGACTGAGGCCACCCTCTGCCTGTAACTGGGCTATGAACTGACTGAGGCCACCCTCTGCCTGTAACTGGGCTATGAACTGCCTGAGGCCACCCTCTGCCTGTAACTGGGCTATGAGATAACCTGTGAAAGATCAAACTAATCACAGGGACATGTCGCGGCTAAACCCTTAATCCCTAATGCCAGCCTCTCAGGCTGGCGTTGGCACAGGCTAACCCGCTTACACCAATATGCTTTGTCTCACAGAGTTAATGTCTTCTTCTAGTTCTCGACAGAACGAGATTGGAAGATAATATTATGGGCTGAAGTCCAGCTCCATCGTTCCTGTAAATGTACTCTGCATCTTGCACACCTGCAGAAGTTGCCCATGCAGCTGAATCACCATGGCAAACTTTCGATCCCATCTATTGCTGCAATGCATTTGAGCATTGTTCTGAGTAAGTGCTTTTCCCTCTGCATTGCGTTGGCTTCCAGCAGCAGCAGGCCAACCTCCTTCATCAATCACCTCTTTTCTCTCTCCATCGCTTTCACAAAACCAGATCTTTTCTTTTCATTAAAGCCCACTCTCTGGGATTAGATGGATGGCGGTAGTGAAATATAGGTTATGATCCTCTGTAATCGGAGAATCTCAAGTCTGGTTTCTAGGGTTCGGAGGGGTTCTGCTGCTGCTGCTGCTGCTGCTGCTGCTGCTGCTGCTCGCACTGTACCTACCTCTGACGACCTTCCCAGACTTCCATCTGCTAGAGCCATGGGTTGGGGTGGGGGGGGGGGGCGTGGGAGCTGGGGGAGAATTCCTCTCCCCCTCCCTCCCTCCCCCCCCCCCTGCTTCCCTGCTTTGATAAACTGCACTAGGTCTGAGTGGCAGAGATTTTACTTTTAGCAGGCGAGCTGGAGGATTTCGGTTACACTGAGGGACAATGGTGCCTCTGTCAGGGCAGGTTATCTGGCTGGCAGCACGGATACTTTGGTGGAGATCTGTGGCGTGCAACAGACACAGCCCAGGCTAGACACGCAAAGCCATCCAGATGGAGACACAGAAAGGAAGCAACTTTTGTTATTCCGCTTACTTTCATTTTACCGTAAAGAACACATCTTTAGGCAGTTCATCCATCGTTAAGCCCTAAAAATCGAGCAGTTCCGCAATTGATAGTAGCAGTTTGTTCGTTGCACGTTTGGTTCAGTAAAAACAACCAAGCCTTTTACGTATTGCTTTCATTTATGAGATAAATACTTAATGAGATAAGCAATTACTACTAACATGCTACATCAATGCTTTCAATTATGTGAAACAATCCCTCTTCCTCCTAGAAGTGTGCATTGTGTTGTCGTGTCTCTGGAGAACGCTGCAGCCACAAAACATATAGTTTGTGGTTTTGTGTACAACCACCACCGCGTGGAGGGAGTCAGTGACCTGTCTGGACGTGGTTACTCATTGAACTGATTTGTGTGCGTTGTTTATACGTGGTAACAAAGTCATCCTCTGCCTTTATGGCCTTTTCCAGGATCTTTCCATAGAGTCTCTCCAGTGGAAAGAGAGCCAGGAATTCAGGCTGGAAAAAAACCCCTCCTGCTATCGTCCCATCTCATCTCATCAGGTGCCGTGTCGTGTTAACAGGGAAAAGAGGCCAAGACTGCTCCAATAGAGTCATTAGCCCACCTTTTGTACGTCTTATCTATTACAGCATATCTCTTACTGAGGACACCGGAGGGATGGTCTATGCTTTCATGAGTTTACATGGTTATGGCTAGGGATGTCCGATATTATCGGCCTACCGATATTATCGGCCGATATTAGCACAAAAAATCGATATCGGAAAATATCGGTATCGGTTTTCATGCCGATATTTTTTTTTTTTTTTTAAATACAGGGGGAGTCTCACTGAGAGCAATGCTCTCTTTTTCAGGAGTGCCCTGTTCACATTCACACACACATTCATACCTGGAAGCTGACCAGTACAACCACAGTCTGATCTGTTGGCCACTGAGCAGCTCCACTGGAGCGGTTGGGGTTAAGGGCCTTGCTCAAGGGCACCTCAGTGGTGGTAATGAGGGAGGGGCAAGCGCTGCCTTTTCACTTTCCCCACCCAGATTTATCCTGCCGGTCCCGGGGATTGAACCGACGACCTTCTGGTCACAAGCTCGCTTCTCTAACACTTACAACTTTAACACAACATGCATATTATATATTAAACTCTTCAGCTACATTAAGCTACATTATGTAACTTGTTACGTGAATTTTTGGTGGAAAAAAAGCCCGCTTATATCGGTATCGGTTGATATCGGTTGATATCGGTATCGGAAATTAAGAGTTGGACATTATCGGATATCGGTAAAAAAGCCAATATCGAACATCCCTAGTTATGGCCAGTTGAGTTTAATCCCTATTGAGAAAGAAAATAATTACCATATCATTAGAAGACATAAATCAATGCAGCAATCATTTTCTTTGCAAATAAGCATGTGTTTGCTCTAGCGGAATGCCTTTTGTTGTCAATCTAATCTTATTATAATAACACATGACTATATAACACTAATATTGAACATCAGTAATATTTGCATTACTCTGTGTTCAAAGTTCAATCCAGGCCAAAGCAGTAATATACAATAGGTGATGTAGCAATCTATTTTTACTGGGTGAGCAGCCGTTTCTGATAGTCCTCGTTTTGTTGTATGTACAGTATGTTTGCATATAGTAGAGCTTTGACAATAGTGTTTTAAAACAAGTCTAAACAGGAGTAACGTTACATCAAAAACATGGTTGCCTTCTTCGTAACCACTAATAATGGTTATCGGCAGCCAGGTATTTACGCACTTGTCACAATACGTGATGGAACCTTAGAACACTGATGTCAGCTGGAGTCATTGGACAAGTCGTTCGTTACCATATTTTATTTCTGTGGTGAATAAATTCGATTTTTGTCCGTTTATAAATGTTGAATAGCATTTAGAACAGACTTGATAGGCTTTTAGTGTCTTGTCAGGCTAAAATCACTGGCGTAGTTTTGTCAAACAGAGTATCGTAAGCCAAGATGGAAAGTGGGCACACACACACCGAGTGTGTTTCCATCCTGGAGGCCTCTGTCTCCGCTCAGCTAAAAAACCATGGCACTGTCACACAGCAAAACCTCACTCCGCTCCGCTCAGCTCAACTGAGAAGGACAGTGAACAGAAATAGTCTGTGGCTCGTTTTCTCTCTCTCAGCAGTCAGCCCATTTGCCAGAATAAAATGTCAGCATTGTACGTTTCTGGAATCCACGGAAATGTAATATATGAACATTTCTGAACGAAAATACGTTTCATATCACGTTTCTATATGTGAATATTAACGTTATACGCGTCATCTAGCCTAATGACTGTCTCATGTTGAAGTAGACTACGTCACCGGTTTGGCCGACTTGTAGCAAGCAAGATATCACCAGTTCGACTCCCGAGGAAGGCACGTCGTGTTTTTACTTTCAGTTTGAACCCAAACCATAACCATAACCATCTTGCTTTGTTGCCTAACCATAACCAAGTTGTTTTACTTGTCTAAACATAATAACAAATGTTGTTTTATTGCTAAACATAACCAAGGTTGTTTTATGCGTTTAACGTTGGAAAGGGAGGGAGGTTTTCGAGCCTAATTAACAAACTTTTTTTTTTTTCTAATTTATGTTGATATTCTACATTCCCTGCCTGGTAGAGCTGCAACGATAAATCGATTAGTTGATGGACAGAAAATTTATCGACAACAACTATTTTGGTAATGGATTCATCCTTTTGAGTAATTTTTTAAGAAAAAAAGTCAAAATTCTCTGATTCCACCTTCTTCACCTTAAATGTGAACTCCTCTATGACAGTAAACAGAATATCTTTGGGTTGTGGACAAAATAAGACATTTGAGGACGTCATCTTGGGCTTTGGGAAACACTGAACGACATTTTTCACCATTTTCTGATATTTTATAGACCAACTAATTGATTAATCGGAAAAATAATCGACAGATTAATCGATAATGAAAATAATCGTTAGTTGCAGCCGGATTCCCTGCGTTTTCAGACATGTAAAATGACAATTGGGTTGCTTCTCAGAGTAGGGATACGTTGGTACATTTGTATTCAGTACTCAAATCTGTGGATCTTCATGTCATAATGACAAAGTAGTGTTGACAGATGACAGTGAGACAGACAGGGGCAGGGGCGGACTGGGATCATAATTCAGGCCGGGCATTAGATACCAAGCAGGCCAGGCTGATACGGGCCGACGCGCGTGCCGGCGTCCGAAGGGCGGCGGCGAAAAATTTGGGGCGTTTGAAGCTCAATTTGGGCCGTTTGAAGCCCAATTTGGGCCGTTTGAAGCCAGATTTGGGTCGTTTAAAGCCAGATTTGGGCTGTTTGAAGCCCAATTTGGGCCGTTTGAAGCCCAATTTGGGCCGTTTTCATTCATTTTTTTTTCATTCATTTACCTTTATTTATTCAGGAAAGGTCAGTTGAGAGCGCAAGCCCTCTTTTACAATGACGCCCTGACATTGAAGAACAATTTGGGCCAAGTCCAATTTTACAATGAGATGCACCCACTTTAAACCTGAATAAAGTAATAAAACCACTAGTAAACCAGTAGGCGGCGCCTGGCCTGCTGTTCAGTGAGTGGCCTGGCCTAGCCTGCAAAAAAAAAAAAATTTTTTTTTTTTTTTTTTTTTTTTTTTTTGCAGGCCAGGCCAGGCCAGGCCACCGGGCATTTGCCCGACGTGCCCGATTATGCAGTCCGCCACTGGACAGGGGTTACGCACAGATCAAAGTAAGAATCGCTGCAGGGCAGAAAAACAAGCATGTCAAGACTGCACAAACAAACATCAGAAGGACAGGGTGAGATCTTTGACTTTGGGTGTCCATGCCGTTGCTTCATCGCTCATCAAAGAGGCCTCTGCAGTATCTGTGTCCCTTCTAATTTCCTCCACTCCCCACTCTGCATACTGGAATCCACGAAGACCTAGGTGTGGTGTCTTCTCTTCGCCGCAGGTCTTTGTGAGGAGCATTGCTTCCAACGCCGCTTGCGCAAAAGAGCAATCCCCTCTAGGGACGAGAACAATGGCTTCACAAACAAATCTCCATCTCCGAATATTCCAAAAGAAAGCGCTGGTCGGAGGGTGGTGGCTGATCTCTGAATCGTGCTTCCCTAATAACATTTAGCCTCTTCCTGTGTGGTCCGTTGGCCCCCGTAAACTAAGTGGTGTGTTTAAGCTCTGACTCACTGTTGGCGGTTTTGGACCTTATGGTACATTATAGTTCATTTATCCAATTGTTGTTAATGAATTCCCTGCATCTGTCAGAAGATATTGGGATTGAGATCCAGGATGTTTAATTTCTAATTCCCCTTTGCAGACGGCGGAGAGGGGCCTTCCTGTATCACATCCTGATTAAAAGGCTGTTAAAGCTCTTCTAGTTAAACAGTCTTCACTTGAACCACACCATTATGCTTTTTGTCCTTCTTTATGCATTGGTTTTGGTTGTGATCTGTCTGTGTTTGTGCACCATGGTACTTTGGAAGTTGCGTATTTTCACACACACACCTGCAAGCAGTAGGATAGGAAACCTGTAACAAGACATTTCACACAGACAACAGTTTATCTTGGCTTGACTTTACTTGAGATGATTTAGTGTCATTCATCTTATGTTGCCAGTCTTTCTAGGGAATCCTGATCAGGCTTGTCCGTTATTTTTCATAACTTGATTACCTCTGAGTGAAGAGTGTTTGTTTTGCCTACTGTATGAGAACATTACACGCTTCATTACCTGGGTGCGGTTCCAGTGTCAATCAAGGTTTTTGTGACCTTCTGTTATTTAGCGTAATGCTACATAGTAGCGCACAGTAATAGAACTACCGGTAGTCACATAAAAACAGAAGCGCAGTGCCATATACTCTGCCCTCTGCAAGGGAAAGAACAACAGCTCCTCTAATGTCGTAACTTTTCAACTGAATTAAGAAGCAGCATAAACTCCAACGGAAACACTTGGATGCCGACAACGTGAAGAGAAAATAGTAGGAAAAGAGTAGGAAAATAGGAAACTTGCCACTAGAGTAGTACGGAGTTCCACACACGGGCAGAGTAAACATGGACAGACATGCAAAATGACTTGTTACCTGACACCTGTAAAGCCTCCAGGTCTCTTTCAGTCTAGACCTGTCACATCGATGAATAGGCCGAATATTGACAAGCTACAGAGCTGAGAGCGCAAAGCTTGGATTCCCGAACGTACTGTACATTAGGCTTGTTTTGGTATGGTTACCTTGGCTTCCTAACATGAGTCTCTTGTGCAGAATAATACCTTGGCTTCCTAACATGAGTCTCTTGTGCAGAATAATGTCATTAAGGTTGACAAATAGCCAAATATAAACAGGGCGAGTGTGTGCGAGCTAATGGGAGAACATGCACGAATGAAATACACAAAGAGAGAGGAAACTAAGAGATCAATGTATCGTTGTATAGACCAGACATGAACCTATGGCCCCTTCTCCATGGAAACCCCAAGTCTAGTTGAACAAAAGCTTCTTTATCTCTAGGCCTTGGTTGTCTGTCTTCCCTGACCTTAATGTGCTCTGTAGACATGACTTTAGACACTTTGTTATATAGCTTTGTGTCAACAACACTGAGGAGAAAGGCAGTGGTTCTCAAACCTTTTCATGTCATGGACCCCTCAACTGACACAGACCCCCATTTGATAAGATTTTGTCCAAGGGTCCCCCATCTGATATGATGGGTGTGTTTTAGATGTTTTATTACAGAAAGTGTATGAAACCCATGACCAAAGTAGTCATACATGCTGTCATTGTGTTACTTAGGGACGGAATTATAGTTCAAATGAATTGTTCTCCTTTTTGTTGGGGACCCCGTGGAACCCCCCCCCAAGGAGCGCTGGGGGTCCCCACTTTGAGAACCACTGCTCCAAGTTACGGAGGCTAGTAGCACAGAGTTAATTTAGCTGTTTTTGATCTATAAATAAGGATATCTAATCCTACAGACAAATATCAGTCGAGATAAATAACGTCTGCATCTCAGAAATGAACAAAAGTACACTGTTGGGGAAATGATTTATGAGTGATTTGATCGGTTCTGTAGATGCCCAAACAAAGGTTTGTCTTCAAAACCACAAGAGCCATGGAAACCAAACCGACAAATAATGGGTTCACAGACTGGTGCAGCGCGTTGCTGGGAAGTAAATCAGACGTTCCTCCTCATGACATAGCCCTGCCTGAATTACCACAATAATGATAGGGTTGCCGGCAGTGTGCTGTGGTGGGGGTGTGTGCTAGCGGAGGAGGAGACCTTTACAAGCCTGCAGCACTTCAAAAGGGATTTCATCAGCAGCGTTGTAAAATATGTTTTATCCCGGCCGTTTTATAGGTCGAGGATGACAGCGCCGCTCGTCAATAATACTGTGATCGTGGCGTACTGGGTTCCAGATGAACGAGTTGATCTCTGTGATTTGTTTGACTCCCAGAGCAGTAAAACATTATACACTCTCAACGCAACACGCCTTGTGGAGTGCCTTTTCTAATTGCTCGGTGTAAGTTTGAACAACACCGATGCTTCGTTGAGCTCAAAATTAATTTCCTGTTGGGAGCTTGAGCGGAACATGTTGTCATCATTGTAGCCAGAGGCCTGTAGAAAATGAAGAATTCTACATGCTTCACTGACAGCGATTTGCCTTCCATAAAAAAGAATGCAATTGACCCTCTCATTGCATGAATGCCCACAAAAGCATTATAGTCAAGGCCATGTATTCAACAACACACAGTACATGACTGAAGTATAGCTTCATGACACCCACAGCATGGTGTCAAAAGTATCCATAGAAAAAAGTGAAACGGATACAATACTTATTTGCAAAAGGTATCGATACGATCGATACAAAAAATGTAAATGGCAACAGTATTGATACCAGCAGTGCTTTCTCTTAAGCTGTGTTCACACCGAGATATTTATTTTTCACTCTGTCGCTTGATTCAACCCTTTGGAATCGCTCTGTCGCTCTGTTTAAATCGCTCATCAACAGGCACATGAATTGACGGACATGTGGGGGCTATAATGTTACGCAATGTCATGATGTTTGTCCACTACGAGCCACCGTAGATGTTTACAAGCTAAGCCTATCAGCGTGCTCCTAACGCGAGCTACATACCGGTAGTACAGACTTCACTTCATGTCAGCAGCCTGTCAATGCGGTTTGTTGCCACACAATAAACCAGCGGTTTGTTCCAAGCCAGTGTGATCCTTGACTCGCTCTCACACGGCAGCCAATCAGCGTTGAACAGCGAGCGACTGATGCCAGCGTATTTTCGCTCGAGTTGGGATATTTCATCTGGGGCGACGAGCGTATTTTCTCCCTATCGCTCTGTCTCTGTCGCTCGGACGCCCAGCGATTTTTCTCCCGGGCGAATATACGCTCAATCGCTCATTTGCATTGACTTTGTATGTAAACTCGATGCCAGCGAAAAACTTTAATAATAATAGGTCGGTGTGAACGCAGCTTTAATTGAAAAATCAAACTTGTTGCTTTAACGAGTTAAAAGTGTTCTGATGACTACAACAGGGGTAATCTGCTGTGTTGTGATAGGCTGATGACAAGAGCAGCAGGGGTAATGCTGTGTTGATAGACTGGTGGTGACTAGAGCAGGGGTAATGCTGTGTTGATAGACTGGTGACTAGAGCAGGGGTAATCTGCTATGTTGTCATAGGCTGATGACTAGAGCAGGGGTAATCTGCTGTGTTGTGATCGGCTGATGACTAGAGCAGGGGTAATCTGCTGTGTTGTCATAGGCTGATGACTAGAGCAGGGGTAATCTGCTGTGTTGTGATAGGCTGATGACTAGAGCAGGGGTAATCTGCTGTGTTGTGATAGGCTGATGACTAGAGCAGGGGTAATCTGCTGTGTTGTGATAGGCTGAGAGCAGGGGTAATCTGCTGTGTAAGTGCACAGTTTTTAATGGGTTTTTTTGGGCCTTGATTATGGAGAAGCGTGCGTCTGTCCGTCCACCTGTCTTCGTTTATTTTTATGCCTTGATGTGTTGTCATCCGCCCCGTATTGAGTATCCATATTTTCCTGGGTATCGGTAGCGGCAGTTATAAATTCTAGTATCGTGACTGACAACCAACCTATAACTGATCCGTTATCAATATCCAACACTCTCATCTTTCATCTGTATTATAGCTAACTGCTGCCGTTCAACAGCTATATTATCTAGATGGGGACATCATGGGCTCCATGATAGAAATACCCTGGAGTGCATAGTTGGACGGATGCCAGGCAGTGGGGATAAGCCCTGGATCTATTATCCACTGCATCAACAGCCTCTCCCTGAGCTGATTACAGTTTTTAATATGAAT
>NC_139635.1:31695677-31783177 GCF_964638095.1 Poromitra crassiceps | reverse complement strand
CTCTCTCTCTCTCTCACACTCGCTCGCTCCGCTATAGTTGGTAGATGTTGAGCATCTTCCTGGCCTTCATCCCTGGAGACAGCAATCAGCCACCATCTGGTTTAGCATCGCAGGATAGTTGTCTCTAACCGACCCCATGCAAAGGCCGACTTCCTGAGATGTCAGTGGGGCTTGTGTTGTTTCATTCATTCAGGGCGGTGTGTGTGTGTGTGTGTGTGTGTGTGTGTGGGGGGGGGGGGTATCCTGTAGGTTACTCTGGCCCTTTTTTCTCTTCAGGGGCCCCAAGATGTATCCTCAAAAGGATTGATGCATCTCCCACGCAAAGGAAGATGGCCTTTTCCCCTGTACAGAGAGCCGGATATCGAGAGTTTTGACTACAAAGAGTGTTTATACACATTCCATACTACACACACACACACACACACACACACACACACACACACACACACACACACACACACACACACACACACACACACACAGACACACGACTGCAGAATTCACATTTTGCCTATATGTAGCGTGTGTTACTCGCATTGCTTAATGCTACTTGCTAGCATGGCCTTTGGGAATGTGTCCCAATATGAGATGTGTTCCCTCAACTCCTCCCTGAAGCTATCAGCCTATCAGAACGCAGAGGAGGACTGCTCCTGAAGCTATCAGCCTATCAGAACGCAGAGGAGGACTGCTCCTGAAGCTATCAGCCTATCAGAACGCAGAGGACGACTGCGCAGAAAGAATCTAGGAAGTGCTTTATTCTCCTCACTCACTGATAGTGGGCCTTGGAGAGCTATGCTTCGCTGAAATCTCAGGCTGTGGAAATTCGAGGCAATGGTCTGGTCTCCCCGAGGAGAGCAGCCTCTAGTCTGTACTGGAGGAGAGCAGCCTCTAGTCTGTACTGGAGGAGAGCAGCCTCTAGTCTGTACTGGAGGAGAGCAGCCTCTAGTCTGTACTGGAGCCAACAACAGCACAGCATGTGGAGATTTCTTCCTCCTCTTATCACAATTCTCCTACAATACATCTTGACTGAATTATGACTTTAAACCAGTGATACTAACTCAACCCGAGGCTCTAGAGCCACATGCGGCTCCTCTATGGATAGTTGTAGAGATGGGCCGATACCATTTTTTTCAGACCGAGTACGAGTACGAGTACTTAATTTTGGGTACTCGCCGATACAGAGTACCGATACGAGTACTTTTTGTTTTTGTTGAGTAACCACTTATTTTACCCCCTTTTTTCCCCCAATTTCGTTTCATTGTCATGCCTTGTACTTTTAATGATACTGTAATGTTCAATTACCACAATGAAAATAATAACACTGCTGATTCTTAAGATACTGTTTATTTGTTTACAGTTTCTTTACCTTCTTTAAGCAGCACACACCAGCACAGCCAAAACCCAAAACAGAATTGAGTACAACAGTATGTTAAATAATAGTAAACAGTCAAATAAATGCTTAGTAGTCACTCTCTGTAACTCTCTCTGTAACTCTCTGAGTTTTTGTATTAATTGTAATACATTAAGGTACAAAATATAAAACAACTTTCACTGAGTTTTAAACCAAGGAGGTCCAGAGTACTCGGGCCAGAGTATCGGGACGTTCTCCCGATACCGATACAAGTACTTGAGTACGGTATCGGAGCCAAGTACCGATACCAGTATCGGTATCGGCCCATCTCTAGGTAGTTGTGGCTCGTTTAAGTCCTACTTTAAATAAATAAATAAACAAACAAACAAACAAACTAATGAATACATGAAAAGATAAAGGGATGAAAGGGAACTTTTTGATTGTGGCTCTTGCAAAGATTTTTTTTTGTCAATGTGGCTCCTGAGTAGGGCAAGGTTGCGTACCACTGCTTTAAATCCTTATCGTTAAGCAGACTTCACCTCTAAAATAAGAGATTTAATCCGGGCATCGATTTGTTATTAACACAAGCAGATCGACTTATGTAAGATGCTTTGCTGCGATGCCGTTGACTTGGAGAAAGAAGGGGGGAAAAAAACAAGTTAGCGTCGTTACTTCCCTTTGAATGATGTATAGGCTTTCTGATAACGTGATTAGCAGACTCTGGACGCAGCCTAATTGAATTGCAGGTAGTGAATGAGAGGAAGAGAATGCGGCAGGGCCATTTCTATTGTCTCTACTTAGCTTTAAAAGCTGCTGCTGGGGGAGCTTTCTTCCAAACAATTGGAGTGAATGGGGAGCAGGAAGTTGTGCTTCAAAAAGGCCCAACCCATGTGCATTACTGACTCAAATTAACTCAAAGTTCTGAGAAACTTTTTAGGCTATTATGCTAGGATTGCACCAATTAGAGATTATTATTCTCTGGTGTCCTGGTTTGGGAGATAATTAAACATTCATAGAAGAAAATACAAATGTTACCCTCCCACAGCGTGTGAATTCTCAACTGGATACAGTATTTCTTTGATAGCCGCAGAAGAATGCATTTGGCTGTTGTTACAATACTCTTTCAAAGTACAATACTCTTTTGGCCCCGGATAAGCAGCTAATTATCTCACACAATAAGCGTAGGCAGCTTCTTTTGTGTCGTCTTACAGAGATCCTATAGCCTCAAGAAACAAAAATCCTACCCGCACACACACACACACCCTTGACTTCCAACGCTAGTCCACAAGTCAACATCAAGGGTGATATGTGACCGCACATTGCAGAGAGCTTATAATGACTAATGATCAGGTTTATCGAGTCTGTGTCAACTTCTGTTCAGCTCAGTCTCTCTCTCTCTCTCTCTCTCTCTCTCTCTCTTACACACACACACACACACACACACACACACACACACACACGCACACACGCATGCAGGCAAGAGATATGCCAGACGACCTGCCACTCCTTCTCACCTCCTGGACACACTGTACTGTGACGACAGTGCAGCTGGAGGAAGTGGAGCAATACGCAATCGCTCTTTGTCATGCTATCAGTTACATCATTGCAAGCCACACCCCTGCCTGCAACGAGGTAGAATACAGACACTGCTGCTTAGTGCGTATGTTTTTCTTTTTCTTTCTTCTCTTTTTTTGATGAGTCAAAGTTAAACCAGGTGTTCTGGGAAAAAACCGAGGCCGCAACCTGGAGTTGTCTGTAGTTTCCATTCCGCAGTCTCTTTCCATAAGCCGAATCTGAAGGTGTGACGTTGCCCACTCAGATATATGACAATAGTTTTCATATGTGTGGAGGATTGTATCACTAGTGGTTCTCAAAGTGGGGTCTGGGGACCCCCATGGGTCCTTGAGGGGGTTCCAGGGCGTCCCCAACAAAAACCATCCATCCATAAGTAACACAATGACAGAATGTATGACGATTTTGATCGTGGGTTTCATACATCGGTGTTTCCCACAGGATTTTGAGAATTTGTGGTGGGGGACCGCAGCCCCCCTAGGGGGTTGCGGGGGCATGCCCCCCCCGCGAGATTTTTTTAAACATTTTAAAGTAAAATGCATGAATTTGGTGTACTTTGAGAAAGCTTAAGAGCAAAATTAAAAGGCTAGATCTATGAAGAACATGTCATCATTACTGTGCTGTGGGTTTACAATGACAAACTAAATTTCTCCCTATAGGTCAGGGATACTCAACTTGCTTTGCCACTTTCGTGAAATGATAGAAGGCGAGGCGCCAGTTAATAAACAAACAATATACATTTTTCTGTAGCGGATTGTAGGTTTTTGGGGTGTCAGCCGGAGTTTAGGCTGACAGTGTTGTGCACACCGGATAGTTAGTTAGGTTAAAGTACATACATAAGTGCCTGGGTAGCGAGCAGATGGCGGTATTTGACAATTTAGCAGCTAAATCATAGATTATTGAAAGATATTCCATATTCCAGACTGAAATGCTATAACAGGAGTATTGGCCAGAATGACATGAACATTTATTGGACACTTATTCAGCGGATATCTTGCATGTTGCGTTCAGGTGCACTGTAAAAAAAAAATATATATATATATATATATTTTTTTTTTTGGTCAACATCTTATTGTGGCGGTCAAAATATTATTGTGGCGGCCCGCCACAAATTCCTTTATGTATGGGAAACACTGTACATGTTCTGTAATAAATACAATATCTAAAAGCAAGAATCTTATCAGATGGGGGACCCTGGGCGCAAAAGCTTATCAAATGGGGGTCTGTGCTGTGGTATAATTTGTGTCCGTTTAGGGGTCCTCGACCATTAGCAGTAGAGAAAAGGTTTTGGTCCAATCGTGAATAACGGTTTTCATGATCACGTCATCTTGTTGTGTTTAGCAGGAGAGTTCTCCGTTCACCTGTGTTGTGTTGTGGCCTGATGAGGAAGTCCATGTATGGGCGGTCAGTGAGATTGGCACCGCTCATAAAAGAGATGATGAAATCAACCGCTGGATGAGATAGAGGAGAATGTGTACTATGGCTGTACGGCCGCTTGTTTTCTTATGCTACTCAAGTCTGAGCCTCAGGCGGAGCTCCGTTGGTAATGGCCAGTTTGAGCTCACCTGCCTCACTCTCGTAAAGAAATAATAAGCGATCAATAAACGCAGGCTTGATGCAGCCGGCTGATGTGATTATGGGCCTATGTGGCAGCCAGGCACAAAGCAGCTTAATTAATCAGTATTCTTATTAAGAATCTATCATCCAGGATGCTCAAAGCAGATTGATGGCCACTCGGCTGTTTATCCAATCACACGTCCCCCTTCATAATATTCACAGCTGCACTGCGATGACAAGCCTTTGTTTATTATACAGATGCTTTCTCGGCCCCAGTCATAATTAGTCGGCTAATTACATCTGGTATGGCTCCTCTAATTAAAACGGTCAGCTTGCTTTCCCAGTCTGCCTCTGTTCCCAGTCTGCCTCTGTCTGTTGCCTGGACTGCTGGGCCGTGAGGTTCATGTCAGGGAGGTCCCTCGGGGACCGGCCTAACGAGGAGGACGAGGCAGCCAGGGAGGGAGACAGCTGTTGGCGGCTAATTCTCGCTGATTTCCAATTCCTCTCGCTGTTCGCTTTGCGTGAACTCAAAACAACACAATGAATCAACCGCACCGAGGGAGAAGGCAAATTAAACCAACAAGATGAATCTGTGATATTTAGTTCCATTCCACTGGTTTTTTTTAGTTGAGGAATCTATCGAAAGGAACAGTGTGTATTTTCCCTCATTTGTGCACATGAGAAATGGCGGCGTGTGCAGGTACAGTTACTGCACTGTGCGAGGGCTGTTAGGCGTGTCCTCTTTACAATCTGGAGTGTATCATGCAAGCATGTTGTGCCTCTCTCTGCTGTCAAGAGCAGACACGTCTGGGAATGCACAGCATTACACCACCAGCTATGTCTTTGTAATAAATAGGAGGAGGCAGTGGTCACGTTAACCCAATATTTGACTGATTAAAAACAAAAAGAATGACGGAAATATCTGAAGGCTGTCTGTCATTTTAACACAGGTAATGATAGATTATGGATTTTTAGTAGACCCTGTCTGTCAAAATGACAGACAACGAGAAAGTCTAATAACGCAACCTCTGGGAGGAAGAACTCGTCCCCCCGCCCCCGGGTTTTGAACCTATTGCCAAGATTAACCGTAAACTATACATTTAGAACATACGGTATTCGGTTTCATGCTTGTGTGTGTGCATGTAAACGTGTGTGTGTGTGTGTGTGTGTGTGTGTGTGTGTGCATACAATGTAGACACAGCTGACTGCCAGTCAGAACCCGTCTGACCAGCTCATGGAAGGCGACCTGCTTTCTTAGGACTCCCCTAGGACCTGTTCACAGGCCCTTTTCATTGAGAGAGATCCTCTTGTGTCTTCTGTGCTTATCAGCCACACTGCCTTCCTTATCCAACCACTTTGTTGCGTAATGACAGATAGCCCACATTCTCAGTCCACAGCTGTAGCGCCGTGCAGCAGCATCGCTGCATCAATAGCCTCTTTGTTATTTAGCAGTGAAAGCCAGAGACTGTGTGTGTGGGTCAATATTTGATTTAAGCTGTGTGGTATTTTTTGGGGTCATGTCAAGTAGTTGACCTATAAAAATCACATATACTTTCAACTAGGCTGAAGTTACCGTTAGGAATGTCACGCTGTCACGCGATACTATAATTTCTACTTCGATACCGATACGCAGGAAAATATCGATACTCGATACCATTTTCGATACCACGGGAAGGGGGGGATGACGACACATCAAGAGGCATAAAAATAAAGTTAGACAGATGGACGGACAGACGCACACTTCTCCATAATCTAGGCCTGATCAAACTTCAGATGAACCCTGCTCTAGCCATCAGAGCCATCAGTTTAGCTTGTTGAAGCAACCTGTTGCAAATGAGTATTGTATGCGATTCAAATCTTAGTATTGATACTTATCGATACTATTGATACCTGTTGCAAATTGGTATTGTATCCGATTCAAATTCTCAGTATTGATACTTTTCGATACTTTTGACAAGCCTAGTTACCGTATTTGAGATTTGTATTCATTTATGAGATTTCGTGAAAATTCCCTTCAGAAATGTGCATTCCTCTCGAATCTCGCGGAATCTCTGAATCACACCAAATCTCTTCTCAAAAGTGAGTGAGTGGGTCTGGAGAGGCGGGTTGTAGCGGTTGCTTTAACTCGGCTGAAGAGCAGTGGAAAGATCCAGCGCTTTGCCAGTATAAATACAGCCAGCTCATTTTGACTCATGAGCAAGCGCTCGCTTCAGCGCTGCCATTTGATTCCAATTGGAGATGGAACCCAGATCGTCTCTTTTCAACTGAAGGCTGGCCAAGTTATGACTGCACAGATCATATTCACAAACAGAGACACTTACACAAACTGCTACGTTTATGCAACACACTGGATGTGTCTGACATATTATGGGATATGTTTCGTGGTGCTTTGCTGACATTGCATTGCAAGTGCATATGTCTGCGATGTGCAGCCTGAGCCAGTATCACAGTATCACATTCATATGAAACATCTTCATCTTCTCTTTTTATAGGATTATTTTTGGGACATTTTAGAGAGAGAGAGAGAGAGCATCACTGAATGTGACAAATAATTATCTTGACGCACACAGACACATACTCTCACATGCTCACGCATGCACACACGCACACACACACACACACACACGCACACACACGTCAGTCACACACACACACACACACACACCTATGATTAATCAGCAAACACACATACACACAGATCATATACATACAGTCATATACACATTTGGGTGGTTTATCATTTTGTATTTAATATTGTATTATTGATCATATTACTGTTTTTTGTGTAGTTTTGTATGAGAGAGAGAGAGAGAGAGAGAGAGAGAGAGAGAGAGAGAGAGAGAGAGAGAGAGAGAGAGAGAGAGAGAGAGAGAGAGAGAGAGAGAGAGAGAGAGAGAGAGAGAGAGAGAGAGAGAGAGAGAGAGAGAGAGAGAGAGAGAGAGAGAGAGTAGGGATCTCATCTCAAAGCATTCTTATGTACTGAATCCAGTTCTTCTTCTTCTTCCTGTCCCTACAGTATGCCAAGGCATCACCAACAAATTCAACCTGCTGGGCTCCAAAGACGACCACTACCAGCACATGGTGAAGACCTACAGCAACTGCACTGTGGTGCTGGAGAACCTGGAGGTCACCCACATGGAGGAGCACCATGACCTGTCCTTCCTCAGGGTCAGGACTGCACACACGCACACACACACACGCACACGCATACGCACACACACACACACACACACACACACACACACACACACACACACGCACACGCGCACCGTCACGCACACACACACACACACACCGAAAACTAGGGATGCACAATATTGGATCTGCTGATATCCAATATGCCAAATTTGTCCCACTCTTTTGGTCAATTGCCGATGCCGATACCAATATATGTGCCCATTCTCTTCCACCTAATAACAGAGAACATCTTAGTCTCTCCTGTAGTGCAAGGCAACGTTTATTTAAGTAGCACATTTAAAACAACCGCAGTTGACCAAAGTGCTTAACATGTGGTGAGCAAATATAAAAGAGATACAATATACGGGGGAAAAAATCATAGTATCAGCACAAATTAAAGAGACAGTAAACAATAAACAGTGATATAAATAATGCTGACTCAGAATTCTGTCAGTCGAATTGGATTTGACTGTTCAATACGAATTTTCGACTATTCTTTTTTCTTCTTATTTTTTTAATAGACTATCTGGCAATCAGAAAATCCATTTGCGCTAAAGTCAGACATTCAGCACCCCCATATAGCTGGAATGGAATGATCCTTATTTCATTTAGAATCAATCCTCGGCTATTTGGGGTCACCCCTAGAGATAAAGAGGAAAATTAAGTCGAGGTGACAGCTCAGCTTGAGTTGAAAGCCACAGAATAAAGATGAGTCTTTAACAGTGACTTGAATGACTCTAAGGCCTCTTCAGTTTGCAAACATAAACATGCACATGTAGATGGTGCAAGGATCCGACAAACTTTTATTTTTTACAGTAGTCGGGTTTCCATCCACCCGTGTTTATGCGAAATTTAAATTTGCGCATAAAAAAACAGAGTGGAAATGCTGCCTAATTCGCAAAAGCCTCCAAATTTTGCAAAAAAAAATCACGCTTAAGTTGTTGAGTTGAGTTGAGAAAACTTTATTTATCCCCGGGGGGCAATTCAGTTTATACAGTTCATCACCGTTGCAAGTAAACATATTGTATTTCATTTCGGTCACAAAATACAAAAATACATATATACGCAAGAAGGGAAATAGGAAAGGAGCTCAGTGTGATCAGACCGAGATAGTGCATTTGGTTCCTCGTGTCCCTCAGCGTACATGGATCTGAGCCGCAAGGGTGCAGGACGCAACATTGTTTATACACATGTAAAGTGCATAGGGTGCATGTGTAAACAGTTGGTTTTAGAAATACATTAAAAATAAATAAAATAAAAAAATAAAAAGTAAGATAAAAAGTAAAAAAAAAATTTGCATACAGAAAAAAGTGCAAATGCTACGATACACAGTGTTATTGGTTCAGTGCCTACTACATGCATACAGTCAGTGCAGTTTTCTACTTCTCTGCATTCAACAGCCGAATGGCTGAGGGAATGAAGGACTTGGAGTAACGGTTTGTTCTGCAGGAAGGTGCCCGATAGCGCCGTCCCAGCGGCAAGAGGGCAAATTTAGGGATTTAGGGATTTGCCCTAATTTAAGGGAGGTGGAAAAGTCGGGTGTATCGATAAAAGGAAAATGCGAAACGTGCGGTGGAAACAGATGAAGCGATATTCTGTTGTCTCTCCATTCAATCACCAGGCAGTTTGCCTTGATCACTGCAAAACATGACATGCCGCACAATAGGGCTACACACGGTAAATATGCAGCACAATACCCGCCGTGGTAAACAGAAGAAGACTGGGATATTAACTTTAAGGCGACTCACGTCTAGAATTGAATGAAATTGCATTCATTTACTATCTGCATGCTCCGTGGATTATAACGTTATGCTTGTCGAGTCGCACCTGGTAATCCAGGAATTGCGTTATGGTACCTTTGTCTACTTGTAGACCATCAAGAAACTTTAAATGAATAACGTTAGATGTGTTTAACAGAGCTGTATATCGGGTCTAGCAGCTGATCAGCAGCTCAGACAGCCTCAAACACGAGGTGATTGACAGCTCTATAATTCGCAAAATAGCAGTGGATGGAAACGCACATTATTTCGCATTTTATTTTGCCGACTTTATGAAAATTCGATTCAAAGTTGCGATACATTTGGATGGAAACCCAGCTACTGTTACTATATGATAAACATGCACATGTAGATGGTGCAAGGATCCTACAAGCTTTTTTTTACAGTGTCTTTGGTGGTCTGAAGCCAGTCTGCCAGGCAGTCTGTCCTGCATCCTCAGGCTCTTCACTGCTCTTATCGCTTCAGTTCAGATCATTCGAAGCGCTGGAGGACGAGTCCATAGCGACGGGTGTTTGTAACGCTCTGGTTGGAACCTTGTTTGAACCCTCTTTGAACTACAGTACACACACACACACGCACGCACACACGCACACATCACACACACACACACACACACACACACACACACACACACACACACACACACACACACACACACACACACACACACACACACACACTCTTTCTCTAACATAAACTCAGTAGATCTGCAGTAACACAGACTATCAACAACACAGCACCTGTGCAACTGCAGTTCACATCAGAAAGTGACTTTCCACCACTCAATGGTCTTCTAACTTCTTGGTCCACAGTCCATCCAGGAGGTGGGGGGTTATGTGCTGATCGCCCTCAACACAGCGCCCAGGATTCCCCTGGACAACCTGCGCATCATCCGAGGCCATTTCCTCAACGACGGAAAGTACGCCCTTTCTGTGCTGTACAACTTTAACAGGACCAATGGTCAGGGCACCACCGAGCTTGGTCTGACCAGCCTGACAGGTCAGTACCAAAGGCACTAGCGCCTCCTCTGTTCAGGGGGAGGGGGAACTGGGGGGGGGGGGGGGGTAGCGTGATCCTACCACGCCCTACGTCCTGCCTGTGGAGGACCTCGCTGTCAGGTGAAAAGAAGCGGCTGGCGACTGTACATGTATCGGAAGAAGCATCGGGGGGAGGTGTGCAAAAAAAAGTTCCTGAAGGACAGTTTTGAAGCTTGGATATTGGGTTCATGATCACTGCCATGTTGACATTTTTTCAAGCAGGACCAATGGTAGTCCGCAGAGCTGAAGCTCCGCCTACTATTGGTCCATATTCAGCAACATATAAATGACTGAACAGGTCTGTCAATCAATCACCAGGAAAACAATCCCATTTGGTGTCCTGGTGGCTCACCTGGGAGAGTGCATACCACAAAGGTGCCGGGTTCCAATCCCACCTGTGGTCCTTTGCCGCATGTCATCCCCTCTCTCTCCCCACCTTCTCTGACTGCCTACTGTCTTATCAGTTAAAGGCAAAATGCCCACCCCTAAAATAAAATAAAAAGGGCTACTGAGAAGCTCTAGTTGAAAAAACGTATTGACTTAATATTTTGAGTGAGAAGTTGGGTTGTGGTTAAATTGACCTGTATGGAGTCGGGCTGGGTTTGGAGTCTTTCTGGAGCTGGCTTGTAGCAGACAGAGGAATTTCCGCCTGCCACCACTTCCTTATTGGCATCAAAATTCACCTGTGGTTTTGATTGTTTGGTCAGTAGTACACCTCTCTGGAGACAAGTTCTCCATGACAGGATTGCTCCCAAAATCTCTTGATTTGAGTCAAATTTGTAAGAAATAAAACTCTCAGCCCTAAGATGTTTTCATGGCAGCATTTTGCTGATAACAGCAAAGATATTTCTTTACTTGTGTTGTAAAAAAACAAGGCCAGGTCGAAACCTGGCATACGGCCGGTGCATGGGATCACCCATGTATACCCATACACATTTTAACAATCAACATAACACATATAAGCCGTCATCTGATTTTCCACCTTTTTTCCCTGTTTGTGTTTAGGGATGCAGGATAAAGATTTTTTTTTTGTTTTAATAAATGCTGCAGCTGCACACTTACTGTTTAAACTTGAATTATAATTGTTGTTTTTCTTTGTTGTTTGATGTGAATTTATGGCTTTTTGGCACCTATATGTAACCTTTATGGTTGAGATAATTGTATTATCATTATATGGTCCAAATATTTCAGTAAAGCACTTGAAACACTTGAAATATTCTTACTTGGGTGGTATCATTCTACTTAAAATGATGGTAAAATGTAGCTATTATTTTTAGTAAAATAACATGTCACTTGTGCAATGCAATATTTGTAATGGAATCATTATGGGACACGGCTAAGAGCCAAACTTAGCCATAGTTCCATAATGATTCCATTTGCATTGCACACGTGCTACACTATGCTAGCTAACGCTGTGCCAGGTATTAGCCGTGTCCCATAAAGATTCCATTACAAAACACGTTAACGTTAACGTTAGCCAAACGTTTTTTTGGTTACACAATGCATTGCCAGCTATCTCAAAAACTAATGTGACAGGATAAGGTCCGTTTGATATGTTGTTAAACGTGTTATTTTACACCGTTTGAAAGAATGAACCCACCTTGAATTCCTTGAACAGGTCTGCCATAAAAAGTTGAATGGAGGCTAAGTAAGCAGCAGAAGCACTATTGTTTTTGTTTTAAATACTTGAGGGCTACATGCCACTGGTGTTGCACTGTCTGCACTCACTGCCATAGGCTACAGAGTTGAATGTAAGAAGTAAGCAGAAGCACATTGTTTTGTTTTAAAGTTGAAGGCTACATGCCATTTGTTCATTGGAAATGGTTGCATACTTTAATAAAGGAGATCTCACCGCTGTTTACATGCTTTTCCGATCGGCTAACACGCTAGTTATAGCCTACTTAGCTCAGCTGTTAGCTACTTATCTTAGCTCTCTGCCTCGCGGTAAGGTGTTCATGTTCCTTACGCATAACATTCATGTATATTTGCTGGAAGGGGAGACGTCTCCCGCTACTGTTGATGTCCAGAGACACTGGGAAATGTGTGTTTGTTTATTTGTTGCGTCGCGTGTAACGTTAACATGGGCGCGGACCCTCTGCGGCCGTGAGCGACTCTGTCAAGCTAAACAAGATCAGATCAGGGCAGACAGGAAGTCCGAAACCGGACATTCATCAAATAAAACAAATTTCAAAGTAAAAGCCCATCTTGATGAAAGGGTGCCAGGAAGGGTGCCAGGAGTCGTGTATGCAGCGATTGGGACACACGTGCTCCTATAGGCCAGTGCAAGCACCGGCCTAAAAAGGCATTTGCATGTGGACTCACTGCAGCAGTTTTCTTTTATTTCCCCAGAAATTCTGAAAGGAGGAATTATGTTCTCAGGAAACCAGCTCTGCAACGTGGAGACAATCCAGTGGTCTGATATTGTGAATGTGAACGGCAACAGTAAACCCGCCACCATGGTGTTGCCTGAGCCCAGTACCAGCCCATTGTGTAAGTATTTGATCGACTACAGAAAAGAAAGTCATTCATTCCATCAGTTGATTCATGTAATACTACAGTAATACTACAGTAATACTACAGCAGTTCAACAAGTTTATTTTTACGCAGGTAAAAAATGTGACTCAAGTTGCTTCAATGGCTCATGCTGGGCTCCTGGTCCTCAGAAGTGTCAGACTTGTAAGTCCTGATGTGTGATTATTTGCTCCTCAAGAAATTACATTTGTCATATTAATACTGTTCCAAAATCAAAGCTGAAAGAATGAATTGTTTGCCCCTGTTCCCGTCTCTAGTGACAAAGCTGAACTGCGCGGAGCAGTGCTCTCAGAGATGCATGGGCCCTTCACCTGGCGACTGCTGCAATGAGCACTGTGCTGCTGGCTGCACAGGACCCCGGCCCACCGACTGCCTGGTGAGAGAAACACACCTTCATATAGGGACAGGACAGAGTCATGACATGAGAGAAACACACCTTCATATAGGGACAGGACAGAGTCATGACATGAGAGAAACACGCCTTCATATAGGGACAGGACAGAGTCATGACATGAGAGAAACACACCTTCATATAGGGACAGGACAGAGTCATAACATGAGAGAAACACGCCTTCATATAGGGACAGGACAGAGTCATGACATGAGAGAAACACACCTTCATATAGGGACAGGACAGAGTCATGACATGAGAGAAACACACCTTCATATAGGGACAGGACAGAGTCATAACATGAGAGAAACACACCTTCATATAGGGACAGGACAGAGTCATGACATGACTGTCTCTGGATGGTGGTCATTTCCATTTCTAAAATTAAAGTTGGAAATTTGTGGGGAAAATCTCTGTATTTTGAGATTAAACTCAGAAATGCCTTGCATATTTCAGAGGTTTTCCCCCCCTCCAGTCTGCTATATATATATATATATATATATATACAGTATATATATATATATAAAAACACCTACAATACTCTTCCATAAGGAGGAAAGACTGAGAAGACAACATAAACCAAAACAATGAATGTTTCATATTCACCCATTACATCTTTATGAGACGCTTCACGCGAAAAAAGCTCTTAGAAAATGCCATCTGTTCTCTGATCCGAAGCACATTGTCGTTGCTCTCAGCTCCAACGAGACATATAACGACTGATTAAATCTTTCATTTGGCAGCAGTGCCTTGAGATCAGCCTGTGCCCTCCCTCTCTGTGAGCGTAGGGTAGAGGAATGCAGTGTTATGGTTAGCTCGCGGCTCTCTGTTATGCTCCCAGTGTACTGAATGGCTGGTTAGCACGCGGCTCTGTTATGCTCCCAGTGTACTGGATGGCTGTTGTTTGTGCTTGCAGGCCTGCCGAGCCTTCCAGGACGACGGGGTGTGTAAGGACTCTTGCCCGAGCCACATGCGCTACGACCCCAACCTGTACCAGCTGGTCCCCAACCCGTACGGGAAGTACAACTTCGGGGCCACCTGTGTCAAGAGCTGCCCGCGTAAGAACGACTAATAAACAGAGAAACCTGTCGTCAAACTCTTTCTTTCCCCAGCCTAAATTGTGAATAAACCTGCACCATTACCAGGAAACGGTGCTGTATCTAATTATTGGTGTATTTATTACCATACATAAAACTAGCACTCTTGGCAGTTGTCTTGACAGCCAAGATAAATAAAATAATACTGGGGGGGTTTCACTTGCCAATGTGCAACAAATCATGCATGAATATGGGCTTTTTCACATTGTGCTATGCTGAGCAAGTGCCCAGGTTCTCCCTCGGGGTCGTTAGACATTGAGTGCTTACAGTCTCTCAGAGTTTAATTATAAACTGTATAAACAAGGAAAGAAAATGATTGAGTTTGGGGCCGTGTTAATGCAACAACTGTGCTCTCTCATTTTAACTTGTAATAGTCCTAACCTAGTACTGCTCAATCTATACTGTACGACATGTAGGATTATCATGTACCTGCAATTATATTTGAGGTATAACCAGTGTTGGGTGTAACTCATTACAAAAGTAACATATTACATGTAATACACTGACTTGACGGCGGTTGACATTATTTTTCATTATTGCAAAAGTAGTGTAATAAGTAACGAGTTACTCTGCACAGACAGTAATATTGTAAAATAACATATTACTTTCAAATGAAAGTAACTAGTAATATGTAGTATATTACATTCTGAAAGTAACTTGCCCAGCACTGGATATATCTCATATGGTCATTGCTGAGAGGTGCAATTTATCTTTATGAGCCCAGAGTCTTAGCAGGGCAGATAAGTCAAGTGGATGTGCCTGTCTGAAATAACGACGCAGCTTGTATTTGATGCTTCACCCTAGATAACTATGTTGTGACGGACCATGGAGCGTGTGTGCGCACATGCACCGGAAATACATACGAGGTGGACGAGGGAGGAATCAGGAAGTGTACCAAGTGTGATGGAATGTGCCCCAAAGGTAGGACTTAAGCCCTTACAACAACACGGTGCTGTGACCTGGAGGACATGGTACTGTGACCTGGGGGACACGGTACTGTGACCTGGGGGACACGGTACTGTGACCTGGGGACACCGCTCTCATTGTACTGTGACCTGGGGACAGCGCACTCATTGCATGTGCAGCAGGTGCTCCATCTGCTGTGAACTGTTTCCTGTGTTGATATTTGTTTTCTCGTTGCTGCTGCTTGCTCACAGTTTGCAATGGACTTGGATTGGGGAATCTGGTTCACGCCCTGGGTATCAATGCCTCCAACATCGACTCTTTAAAAAACTGCACCAAAATCAATGGTAACATCGCTATCATCCATACATCGATTCATGGGTGAGTTAAGGGCATGCAGCATTTTGACAGCAATAGAATATGAGCAGTATTTTCACACTATGCCGAATATAATTAGCTATATTCATTTTAATAGTTGACTGTGCACCTTTGCCAAGATAATATATAGATTTGTGTTGTTGTTTTTTTGGTAGGGATGATTATACCAAAACTCCAAAGATGGACCCTGCCCAGCTAGATGTGTTTAAGACCGTCAGAGAAATTACTGGTAAGATTGCGTAAGACCTGAGCAAACACACTTTTACAATGTCCTATTATCTTTCTAATGGCAAACATTTGTTTGTTTGCATATCTCATAAATAGTTTGCAATGATTTAAATATCTGTTGCCTCAGGATACTTGTTGATTCAAACGTGGCCAGAGAGCATGACGTCACTTAGTCCCTTTGAGAATCTGGAGATCATCCATGGGCGAACCACACGGTATGTTTTTTTTAAAGACCTCCTGCAGATTCAAAACCATTAGATCACGCAGAGTGAATGAGTCAAGCGTTATCCAATGCAGTCATACACTCTTTTCTGTTCTCCTCCACCCATTTCCCCCTCTCTCCCTCCCCCACCATTCCCATTGCTGTTTCAGTGGTGGCCGTAGTTTGGCTATTGTCCACCTGGGCATCAACCACTTGGGCCTTCGGTCCCTGAGGGAGATCAGTGATGGAGACGTAGTCATCACCAAGAACCCCAACCTCTGCTACACCAAGAAACGCCACTGGAAGGGACTCTTCAAATCAAAAAGCCAGAGTGTCAAGATAGAGGAAAATAAAGATAATGCCACCTGCGGTAAATTGGAATTGTTTTCCTACACAGACAGCAGTTAAATTGTTTTGTTCAGTATGGCTTCTGATTGGTTACGCCAGGCAGAAGCTGGATTCAAATGAATGAAATCTATTTTAGAAACTGTCTCATTACCACAGGTGCTTTTTGTCCAAAACTCTTTTTGTGCAACTCCTCCTTGGCTGTTCATCCGATTCACGCGAAACTTGTGTCGTGTGCAGAATATTGGTCTGATTTTTTTTATTTTTTATTGCCCCAGTAGTTTGTCTTTTACACGCCCTCGCACGAAATTGGCCATAACTCATTAAGCGTTCATTGAATTCCGCCAACATTTTTAAAGACATGTTGAGCAGTGTTGCTTGAACACACCCACACATGGCATTTTAAGCTCTACCACTAGGGTGCGCTAAACCAAAAATTATAATAATATCTTGAAAACTGAGGGCACAGTAGATGGAAATGTGCAGCTGCAAATAGTTTGATACATTGACATTGTGATATGTCCATGTGATATGCTCCCTCTCTTTCTACCAGTGGACTCAGTAGCCTTATGGTTAATGCATAGGTCTGCAATGCCAAAGATTGTGATTTCAAATCCCGTGGGTAACACTATTGCCTCTAGGGATGTTCATTTTGAAAAATTTCCATAATCGAAAATCGGGGAAAATTAACGATCAATTACCGATTATCGATCATATTAATAATAATAATATATATACGGTATATATATACTGTATTTTTTTTTTTTTACAAAATGAATGCCTATGGCAGAAAATACGAAAGACAACGTGTTCTCCTCAATGAACTCTTTATTTCAATGTGTCTCCTCTCCAACACTGCTGTCCCCGGCGCATGCCGGTGTGAATTCCCCATGTTTAAAACAGTTTTGTTGGCACAAAGGCCGGTGCCCAGCCAGAAAACTAGAGACTATATGAAGCGCCACCTCACGTTAGTCGGCTGTGCAATGGAGTGGGGCGAGGAGGAACGAATTCCACCCAAACCTAGTCCAAAAAAATATATATATATAATAACAAAATCGATAAAAATTCCACATGATCGATTCCATTCCTTAACGATCAATTATCGATTTTCGATAACTGATGAACATCCCTAATTGCCTCACATATTAAGTTTGTGCTAACTAAGCGTAATGTCTTAGACTTAGGTTGATAATTTTTTGACAAATTACCATATTGTACGTCCTCAAATGCCGCTTGCGTCTATATTTGTAGTTGAGATTGTATGTATTTGTTTCCAGTTGTGCAGAACAACACGTGTGACAGGAAGTGCACAAACCAAGGCTGCTGGGGCCCCGGGCCGGCCATGTGCTTCGCCTGCCGAGACTACAGCCGGGACGGGAGCTGTGTTGACTCCTGCAACATCCTGCAGGGGTAAGGATCACTCCCTTTTTAAGCCCTGATATGCCCTCTTCCTTAAGTTAGACAAATAAACAAGTTTGACCATCAGATCTCTGTGTGCGCTACAGTTAACTCCTCTAAAGTCTATTTTCATACCATGAGCATTTCCTGACCATGATATTAGACGAGATTGAGGATTTGTTATTGAGTCCAGAATTGAGTCCCAAGTAATACCTAAGGTATTTTGAAGTTAAACCTAAATCTTTAGAAGACAAACACTGTAGCAGGAATGGCACACTCGCTCGCAACTGTTTATCTTTGGAGATCTCTGTCAAACATTGAACGTTGCCATGCTTACAATTTAACTCCTGCCCTCAAAAAGGGGATCAAGTATTTCACTTCAGATGCAACCGTTTTGAAACGAAGTGCACTCGCAGTGAGAGTCTGTCCGCTCTGTTATTGTCTTCGCAGAGAACCACGGGAGGCAGTAGTGAATCAAACCTGCGTGGCGTGCAGCTCTGAGTGTCAGCTCCTGAATGGAACCGCCACCTGCAGTGCGCCTGTATGTGTGCCACCAATAACCAAACTGTGCTTGCATACGTAGGAAAAATCCACCCTGAAACCATTTCACACTGTTGGCCGTGTACCTTGCACCTTGTGCCTTCCTGGGCCCATTTCGTTGTTTGGTGTTGTATTTATCTTATTCCCCTGGATAAGTGGTCAAACCGTAGATGACGTGATGTCACATTGAGGGGTTATCAACACAGCTATAATGGCATTTGATATGCAGACCATTCTTCAGCGATCTAAACCATCAATGGCAAACATCCTGTTTTGGTTTCAGACCCTCAAAATCAAAGATTCTTTTGCACATTCAAAAATCGTACATGAGGAATCCATCGGAGAAGAGGCAGAAATATCCATTTCTCCACCAGCAGCAGCCTCAATAGACCATCATGCAAAGCAGCCAAAAGGGATTTTGCATTTGAATAAGATCATAGACAAACCAACAAGGTTCACATACTAGTTGGCTAACTAGCTGTATTCATACAGTCGTACAGCCACCTTTGATTGAAAGCAACAAGTTCACAGACGTTCTTTGAGGCTTGCTGAAAGTCATTTTGGCTGAGGTTGGCTCGGGCAGTTTGAGGGAAGGAAAAGTAAATGACAACATCACAGAATAACTCCTGCAATGCACTGAGCCTAACAAACGGCGTTGATGTCTAATAATGAAATAATGGCTTTTTAAGACATCCCAAGGGTGGAATTTGGCCTTTTTTAAGTTGTTGTTCTGTACCGCCTAAACTGAAGCGCCTAACACGTATTTTGTTGCCAAGCATTTGTGGCTTCATGAGGAAAATGGATGCAGTTGGCCTTGACAAATGATTCATTGGAATGAGTTCAGTCTTTACTGAGGCAGTGCAGACCACTTAATATCTACTCCTAATCTCAGACTACGTAATATCTAGTCCTAATCTCAAGAGAGTTGTAAACATGACATGTCTTGCTTTGACTTTCAGGGTCCTGGCAATTGTACCAAGTGTGCCAACTTCCAAGACGGCCTGTTCTGTGTGCCCCGTTGCCCCCAGGGGGTGCCAGGGAGGGACGACACTCTGGTGTGGAAATACGTTGATGAGATGAGCGTGTGCCAGCTGTGCCACAAAAACTGCACGCAAGGGTATGGTCATTGTTCAGCCGCCCCAAGAACAGTGCTAAGTAACTAACGTTTGTCGGTTATTGTTGGCACAATGTGGGCTCTAACCTGCTGAGTGTTCCAAGCCAGAGGGGCCAGCTGTTACATTAGCCAATTGTTGATACTGTAAGATTAATGATGAAATTACTCATTGTTGGATAAGGTTTTGTGGGAAACATTTAAGCCAAATTACAAGTACATGGGAATTGGGTGGGAATTTCTTGATAATCCCAACAACATACTGTTTCACTTTTAACCAACATCCTTTGCTCCGACATCCAAGCCTGGTTTCTACGTAGAAGATCAGTGATACTCAACCCGAGGCTCTAGAGCCACATGCCGCTCCTTTGTGTGTAGTTGTGGCTCTTTTAAGTCCTACTTAAAATACACAAATAAATAAAAATCTAAATAAATAAAAGGAGGAAAGGGACTTTTTTTTGGATTGTGGCTCTTGCAAAGATTTTTTTTGGTCAATGTGGCTCCTGAGTTGGGCAAGGTTGCGTACCACTGACATAGATGATCACTCTAACCCTGTGGTCACTACGAGCAATTTGGTTGATGGGTCGTTTTGACGAAGAAAAATCAGCTTTGATTCATAGAAATACTATATTTTTCACTGATTTGGTATTGCCTTTCATAACCTTGATAAGTTAACATGGCTGCTGGCTAGTCACTAGCATTAATGAGAAAAAAATAAATCAAATGACTGAAGAGCTTATCATCCTCCCCAATGATAGGTCCGTTCTCCAAGCATTTTAAGAGACACTTATTCTTGTAGATGTTCAAAATAAAAGTTATAGAGAACTAGGAAGCTTTTAATGGCTGTTATCAGCTTCTCATCCATTTAGTTGCCAGGTCACATTGGTAGGGAAACGAGAAAGTGCCGAAATCTGATTGGCTTTTGATGGTCGATGTTGGCAAAGAGTTTCCCTGGTTGTTTAGGAAATGTGTGAATGTACAGTAAAGTGGCCGTTCCATCAGATTCTTTGTATTGATTTGTTTACAGATGCAATGGGCCTGGTCTTCGAGGCTGCCAGACTAAACAGTGAGTAAATGACAAATGGTCATACACTGATATTGAAAGTAGACATTCTAATCTCATCTCTCTTAGTTGATTGGATCTGTGTAGGTGCTCTGTTTTCTGTCTGCATTCTTAAATTGGTTCCCCGCTGTCTTTCAGGAATACTGGCATTTCCATGATTGCGGCCGGTGTTGTTGGCGGTCTGCTGGCTATCCTCATTGCGAGCCTGACTGTCTTTGTGCTGCTTCGCCGACGCCAGATCAAGAGGAAGAGGACCATGCGCAGATTTCTCCAAGAGAGAGAGGTAAAATGAGTCGTCACACTCATTGAGAGACATTGAGAGTAGTTGTTTTGGATGTTAAGATTAATTTGAAATACAAGCCTGTTGTATGTAGAGGTGCTAGTTTTTTTTTTTTTACTAGAATTGTAACAAAGTATAGACATAGAGAAAGAGAAAGTGTGAAAAATGTTGGCATCAACTCCATATTATGTATATTTTTGGATTATTTGGATTGAATATTGATCTGCTACAATGCAACGTGAGAGAGTCATGAGTGTTATTTGAGAGACACTATGTGAGACGTACCTTTTTATCTCTCCAGTTGGTTCAACCGTTGACTCCAAGTGGAGAAACACCTAACCAGGCTCTGCTGCGGATCCTGAAGGAACCCGAGTTTAGGAAGATCAAAGTGTTGGGATCAGGGGCTTTTGGTACAGTTTACAAGGTAATAATAATAACCTTATTCTGATTCCAAACCCAACTACTGTATCACTGAGCTATACTGAAGCTAGAGCTAGAGTGTGTGCCAAAATTACATAACCATGTTTTCCTTCATCTACATCTGTTGCTAATTTTTCAATCAAAAGTCACATTTCTAACTTACCAGATCATGTATCAGTCAGTTCACTCTCACTCTGTGTCTGTGTGTGTGCGTGCGTGCGTGCGTGCGTGCATACGTGCGTGCGTGCGTTGTGCGCGTGCGTGCGTGCGTGTCCACATCTGTGACACGGTCTGGGTAACAAGTATGCAACCGTGAAATCACACAAATTAAGATATTTTTTAAAATACATACATACATACATACATGTTTTTTGTTTGTTGGTTTGTTTTTTCATATTATGCAAGGTTAGATGTTGAAGAATGTGCTCCAATATAACAAACAACACTTTTAGGATCATTAACTAAATACTTGTTTGTTCAGGGCAAACATTCCAAACCAACATTCAAATAAGCATAATCTTCTTCAACTAATTTATTTTCAGATTTCAATGTATGACACATAATTTGACCGCTTACAATCTGCACTTTCATAATCTGTAAAAAAAGACATTGGCCTACTTGTTAGGCAAAACATCAGTCCCTCTCTGTTTGTTTGTGCATGTGTATGTGTGTAGTACATACTGTACATGCGTGAGTCTATGTGATCATTACGTTGCGTTACGGTGATGTTTGCAGTATTTAAATCAGCTGGATGGTTTAGCACTAATAATAATAGCCTATGAAATAACAAACTTCTGTCCACGCAGGGCCTGTGGGTTCCAGAGGGAGAGGATGTGAAGATCCCTGTGGCCATCAAGGTTTTGAGAGAGGCCACATCGCCAAAAGCCAACAAAGAGATCTTAGACGTATGTTCCTTGTTTTTATTGGGATCATTTTTCGACATTCGCTTGCTGTCACACTGTTGCCTCAGCGTTAAAACACCTATTCGATTGATCATTGATTTCCCAACTGCTGCAAAATAGAAAAGTTAGAAATTCTGTAGATGGATTTTAAAATCATCATTTCTTTTAGTAATTATGACAATATTCTGACATGATAAAAAGGCTCAGAACCCCACTATGTTCTCTACGGTGATTAACAATTATTGCTAGCCAGACATCGATTAAAGCAGGGGTGCCCACACTTTTTCAGCTTGCGAGCTACTTTTAAAATGACCAAGTCAAAGTGAGCTACCAAGCATATTTATTTATATATATATACACTGAGTATACAGTGGAAAAACAGTGGAAACAGTGGAAAAACAGTGGAAAAACAGTGGAAACAGTGGAAAAACAGTGGAAAAACAGTGGAAACAGTGGAAAAAAAAAAAAAAAAAAAACTTTTTTTTTTCTTCCTCAATGCCATGCGATCGACCACACTACCTTCGCGATCGACCGGTCGATCGCGATCGACGTATTGGGCACCCCTGGATTAAAGTGTCAAGTTGCGTCTAATTGATAGCACATGATGCACCTCTATTTGAAATTAACGGCCACGTATTTCCACCCAAATGGAGAACGTGTCATATTTCTAGAAAGTGGACCTCTCATCGGGCTGCAGGAAATGGGATTAGCTCATTGAAGGGCTTTGTGTGGGGGTGTGCTGCTGTATGTCTGATCCAAGGCTGAGGTGTTCTGGAGAGGAATGCATCACAGAAGAAACACAGACTGTCTAAAAAAGCTTGGTCCGAGGGGTTGAATGTGCGTCTGGGATGCAGTGATCGTGTGGTCATGTTGTTTGTGGACACTCTGACCTTACTGACTTTAGGGCAGCGGATCGCTTTGAAGGGGAAAAGTTTCCTAAATTTGCTTTGAAGCCTCTTGTCAGAATGACTGACCTCACAGTTAAGTGGTTATTCACATAACGACATAACTGCCCTGTAAGATACATTTAGAAACTGTGCATTTATGAGCGGAAGCTAGCTAAATTAAGCTCATTGTGAAGACTTGTTTGCAAGCTCCTCCTATAATTGTTTGTACGAAGCCTATTTTCGGTGGCCAGTAGGGAATTCACGACTACTGCATTTTAGTATTCATCAGTGACTACGCCCAAAAAGTAGTGGACTAGTCGATAAGTCACGGGAGGTATATAATATCTTTTTCACCCAATAAAAATTATGAATTCGTGCCAAAAATGTCTCAAAAACAGCCAGTCAAGGGTTAACTAATGTAGGTGGGACCAGAGCCATGTACAGTAGATGGAAGAGTCCCGACATCTCCATTCACTCCAATGGACCAGTTTTTTACTCTCAAGAGTTCCAGGAAGTAAGGTCCTGGATTAAGCAGCACTGTCGAGTTGCAGCAAAATAGACAGTTTGTGTTGTACTCTGAAAGGGTTTTTCCCCCCTTGAATCAAATTTTACATTATCAGCTTTATTTTAGCACCCAAAAGTAGCACGAGACCCATTCCTGGCTGTTCATTGGCTAATGAGTCTCGCATTTTGGTCCTCCGCTGACGCCACTCTCTCTCTAGAGGACATTAGGTGGGACCAACCTGGGGGTAAGTGAAATAGCAGAGTCCTGATTGGCTCTGAGAGGCTGTTAACTAATGAGCTGGTAAACCCCCCTTGACTGAGCTGGAGATAGCGACTGTTTAACTGCAGTAACAACATAGACAGGAGTCTTTCCCTCTCTAAATACCTTCAATTCTGTTGATTCAACATGGCATCATGTAGAAAATGATTGTTCAAACAAATCTATGTTCAATTGATTGATTGATTTATATTACCGTATATAGACTATGATGCACAGTGTCGACTAGTTGTTTTGATAGTCAACTAGTCTGAAACCCCTAGTGGCCAGTGTGGATTATCCCCATTGACTTGTGTTTGGCATGGCTTTTCTGTCTCTCTGTCCACTGCAGGAGGCTTATGTGATGGCCAGTGTGGACCATCCTCATGTGTGTCGTCTGCTGGGTATCTGCCTGACCTCCACAGTGCAGCTGGTCACCCAGCTGATGCCCTACGGCTGCCTACTGGACTATGTCAAGGAGAACAAGGACAATATCGGCTCCCAGTACCTGCTCAACTGGTGTGTGCAGATAGCCAAGGTAAGGGAGAAACCTGTCCGTCACGCTGCTTCTGTACCACAGGTAAACAGTGACGTCTGTTATGACCCTGCTGTATGTTCTACTGTAGTTATGGTTTGATAGACTTTTAAGATTCAGTTTCAGTTTTTCATCTTTGCCTTGCCAAACAATAACACACTGTAGACCAGTGGTTCTCAGCGTGGGGTCTGGGGACCACCAGTGGTCCTTGAGGGCATGCCAAGGGCGTCCCCAGCAAATTGATGAATCGATGAATCAGAATTCTGGACAAAATCATATCTGACAATAAAATGTATTCTCAGATTTGGTCCCAAGAGACAAAATGTCATCAAATGGGGGTCCGTGGCTCTAATGTGGACTAAATTAGTGGTCCTTGATATGGAAAAGGTTGAGAATCACTGCTGTACACAGTACCTAGTAATCATTTGGAAGGACTGCTCAATGAGTAAACGGGTAATTCCTATGAGTATTTCGTGCCAGTATTCAGGGTGAACTTTTATCAGGTCTGATCATGCAAGTTGTACACATTCTTCCAACCTTATCCGACATCTGCTGAAAGTGAACACTGTTCTCATGTATTGATTTACACTTCAACCTTGGTTTGGCACAAGGGTATGAACTACCTGGAGGAGCGCCACTTGGTGCACCGTGACTTGGCCGCCAGGAACGTCCTGGTGAAGACTCCTCAGCATGTCAAGATCACCGACTTTGGTCTGGCCAAGCTCCTCAACTCAGATGAGAAGGAGTACCACGCAGATGGAGGAAAGGTCAGTTGGAGAAGAGATGTACAGACTATGCAGCTAGTCTAAGTCACTCTGTCGGCCGGTCGGTAGAGTCGGTCTGTTGGTCTCATAAACCATTGCACCAAAATGCAACAAAGAGTTTGACTCTTTAACCCAGCAAGCACAAAATGTTTACATTATACTATTTCACATGGTCGGTTTAAAACTGACTTTTCCAAAGATCCTCCCATGTGCTACGTCCTGCCGGTGAAACACCTCGCTGTCAGGTGAAAAGCGGCTGGCGACTGCACATTGGAGGAAGCATGTGCTAGTCTACAACTCTCCCCAGATTGGCAGAGGGGTGGACTCAATGATCGGGACAGCAGGTGGAATTGGCCAAGGACAAAGATACTTAGAAAGAAGTCCACACACCAAAATGAATAGTTTAGATTGATAACATTAATTGGTGTTGCACACGGTCAAGGATAGGCTTAAATAACAGATCATTGATTAGGCATATTCATGAACTATTATTAGTGATGAACAATCTAAACAAGTATCAGCCTACTTCAGGCTGCCACAACGTCCCCAATAAGGTAAACCACACCAGGCTGGTCACAGCTTCTCATGAAATTGCGTGTTTGTTCAAAAGAGGACTTCCTGTAAAGGAATGGAATTTGTTCAAGGTCATGAGAATGGTATTTCTGCTTTTGCTCTAGTCTAGATGATATCTTCAGTAAGTGATGTGTTTTGAATGGTTCCTGTCATAGGACTAAGTTCTAAGAAAAAATGACTGCTCAAATCAGATATCTTCTTCTATCAGTCTATTGTTGTCTGTTGTAAGCATTTCTTCCTTAATGTTTTCCCTCACATCAAGTTGTCCAGGAGTTGTGTTTAGCATTATCTAGAGTGAGTCGTGAACTTCTCCCTTTCAACAGGTACCAATCAAATGGATGGCTCTTGAGTCGATCCTGAACAGAACGTACACACACCAGAGTGACGTATGGAGCTACGGTAAGTCCTATACACTACATTATGCTCTCACCTCTAACCCAGTAATGCATGAACCCTGCATGCACTGTCCCAGATGGTGCTGGAAACCTTGTGTAACCAGATATATTTCAAACAGCTGGGTTTATGTCCTGTGTCCTGCTGACAATTGCTTTGGAGAAATATTTATTTTCAACAAAGTGTCTTAACAGCAAGTGAGCAAGAAGGAGTCTTCTTTTTTTCCATGTTTTGTCAATTAAGATGTAACTACTGTATACTGTCAGACCAGATAGTGTTGTTTTTGGATCGAATAATGGTGCAGTCGTCAAAATGAAGAGCATAAAAACAAGTAGGAATAACGTCTTGCTAGCATCTGGGACTTTAAGACACCCACACTTCAATAAGTCTCAGATGGACAATATCATGTCAGAAAAGATTGCTGCCTCAGCCCACATAAGCAATATTCTTCCAGTTCAGGAACACGTGTATGCACAGATGCCTATCCAAACACACACCGTACGCAAACCAAACACCGCACACTACTCTCCTGTGTGGGCCAGCATCCAAATCGTCTTTTCCCAGGGGTTTCATCATAGCTTCCGCTCAATAAGGCAAAGCCATCAAGCCCTGGCAGGGAGTCACAGACTTCCTCTCCTCCTTTTTCAGTCACTCCAGCACAGAGATGCATCCTGCGAACTCCCACTCCTGCAGGCAGGGGCCACTTTGACAGCGTAGCTCTTTGTTTTGATAGCGTGTGATATCAGCGTAGCTATTTGTTTTGATAGCGCGTGATATCGTGGAAACTCGCATCCTGCTACTATCTTCCCTCCTTTTTACCGGGATCAAAACAAAGTCCTCGTCTTGAACGAGAGCATATCAGACTGAGATATGGGCATCTTTGATCCTTTCTGCAGGTGTAACAGTTTGGGAGCTGATGACGTTTGGGACCAAGCCTTACGATGGTATTTCAGCCAGTGACATAGCTGCCATCCTTGAGAAAGGAGAGCGTCTGCCTCAACCGCCTATCTGCACCATAGATGTCTACATGATCATGGTGAAATGTAAGCTTGGTGTTGTGCTGGTTGAAATCTACACAGCAGACACAGCTTTTCCACTTGGTACATGCTCTACATGTGCTGTCTTCAGTTGTAAAGTGAATCGATTTGATAAAATGTACATTTATTTCAGTCGACACACCGCAACACTTTTTGTACACATATATGTGATAACTGTAACTGCCCTCACCTCCCACCAAAACAGTTTACTTAAAATGTTTAAATTGTGACTAGACCTGCCATGATATATTGTCAGAAATAATTGTGAAAATTGTAATAAACAATATTATTGTAATATTTTTGCCAGTGATATGATGATAATATAATAGCATAAGAACGCTCTAGACTCCAGTATAATTCTAAAATGTTGCTGCAGTTCACTGGGGATTCTCACTTAAAGAAGGGTAACTAAACCCTAAAACACTTTTTTCCCCCCAGCCAATGTATATGGCTTTTGAGTAGTGTTGTTGAAAGATTATGGGCAAAATCTACACATTTGAGAGTAAAGGGAGCCCTCTAGGGGTTGAAACCTACTTTTGCAGTTGGGTCTTCCAAGTGTCTGTCAAGAGTCTGCCCATTGGCTGATTTGGGTTCCGATGACATCATCAAGAACCCCTTTCCCAACTAGAGTCAGTCTAAGCCCAGCTTCCCAGCTGAGCTGTCCCCACAGCTGGGCTGCTGCTTGCTCATTCCAAACAAATGGCTATATCTAAAAACAAAAACGAAATGACAGTTCTCGAGTAAGCTGTTATCTTCACCTGCTTCACTCTGCGTGCGTGCGTGCGTGCGTGTGTGTGCGTGTGCGTGTGCGTGTGCGTGTGCGTGTGTGTGTGTGTGTGTGTGTGTGTGTGTGTGTGTGTGTGTGTGTGCGTGGGTGCGTGCGTGCGTGCGCGTGCGTGCGTGCGCGCGCGCGTGTCTCAGCATAGATGTAGTTTTTTCTTATGTAAACAAACACGGAAACACAATGGGCAGTTATTATTAAGGTCAAAAATATTATCGAGGTCATGTCTATCACGATAAGTCAATTAATTGATTATTGAGACCATCTATTCTACATTCTCTTTGCATCCCATTTTATTTCTTTCAGCTTTCCACCCCCCCCCCCCCTGTTTTTATGATTCATATGCTGTTTCTGTGCTTATATTCTGCTTGGCCTTTTTTCCCTGCTGAATCATAACCAGTTACTGCTGCAACTAATTTGTGATCATTTCTCCACAAGGAACATTAATGTTTCATCTTATATTCTTATATAGCTTATGATATCTGTTGATGAATCTGCTAAGGAACATGAATGTTCCAGCTTATATTCTTATATAGCTTATGATGATATATTTTGATGTCCCTGCTAAGGAACATGAATGTTCCAGCTTATATTCTTATATATCTTATGATGATATCTGTTGATGTCCCTGCTAAGGTTGGATGATTGATGCGGACAGCCGGCCTCGTTTCCGTGAACTCATGTCTGAGTTTACAAAGATGGCGCGGGATCCTCCCCGTTACCTTGTCATTCAGGTATGATTTTGCCCTTCCCACAGACCCACTACCATTTAAAATCACCGTTGATTTGAACTTTTGATGGATGTAACCTATTAGAGCCACTGTCCTATAGACAAAGTATATTTCTGATTCCAGGGTGACGACCGCATGCACCTGCCGAGTCCGACAGACAGCAGGTTCTACCGCAGCCTGATCAGTGGAGAGGACATGGAGGACGCTGTAGATGCAGACGAGTACCTGCTGCCCCAACATGGCTTCTTCAGCAGCCCCAGCACCTCCCGCACCCCCCTCATCCACTCCACAGTAGGCTACTTCTTATCATCTACACACATACACCCTAGATTTTTGGATCAGGCCAAAATCTGTCTGTCAACATTTTTGAAAATCGTCAGGTGATATCTACAAAAACCACTGACAAAACTCAGAGGTATGATGCATTTTGGCACAGTGTTCTGGTGTTTAAAAAGCTATGTTTATTGCCCTGGTGGGGGAACTATAATTATAAAAAAAAAAAATCTTTGAAAGGCACTCACTCGACAGTCTCTTTTCTTTCTTTTTTTGCGACTAAAGTTTTATTCAGACACTGCAAGTCTGAATGGACTCAAAACTCCCTACTCGCATCCCAGTATCAGTTGCCTTGTTGAAAGCAATTATGTTCCCCTTTCAGCAGCAGTCAGATCACATCACGCGGTGACTCTTTTCACCGTCACAGTGAAATTGAATCCTAGGTGAACGCACGGCGAGGAGAGGGAAGCTAATTGGCTGGACTTGTATCTGCGTGGGCAGTGGTACCTGGCCTGAACCAGAGTGACCCCAGTTGCCCTCATTCTGTTGAACTGTCACCATCGGGGACTGCGCTCTCCACTCTACCCGCACGCCCTCCTCCCTCTGTCATCTCCGCCTCGCCCACGTTTCCTCCCTTGTGCCCTTTGATGATTAACGAGAGTCGAAACGAGGCGGAATCGTCTCCTCGCTACGACGTTCATGCATGCAGCGGGGGCCACGCGTAGGTCTTGGCTCTGCCGCTGAAAGCCTGCTTAGCCCATATGAGCTTTCCAGTTTGATTAGCTTTGCAGGCGGCCAAACTCGTTAAAATCATTGCGCAGCAGAGGAGTGGAGCTCAGAGTATAAGCCTGTTTTTATAATATCGTGGGGGTACAGCCCTCTGCGGGGCTGGGGATTTTTACAGATGGCCGCTCTTTCAGCGTGTTCAATTTCCTATTCTTGTTGAAAGTAATTGCATTGCCACAGCTGTCACTCTCCTCTCTTTATTCCCTGGGTTTCCATGGTTTATCGACGTTCATAGTGCTCTGACCCTCAGGAACCTGACAGACGTAACAACGCTTGTCAGATTGCTGGAATGAATATGAGTCTGCTTGCTGGAAGTTGATTTCCGTCCTCATCAGCTTGTACTGCGGTGACAGTTATGGTCCCTAGGGTCCACATAAAAACACATGGCGAGCACAATTCAAAGGCAACATATCGTCCCCCGAGCCCCTTAACGAAAATACTAAAACATCACAATGACCAAGCGAAACAAACACACAAGAAAATATAGAAATAAATACAAAAAGAAGGCACGTCTCAATCAAAAGAGAGTCAAAATAAAACCTAATGGCGTCAAAGTAAACAGTTGAACTAATTCAGAAATTGAGCACAGCAGATCAGCTGTGCCTCTCTCGTTTCTTTTGAAGCCTTTCTTCAATTAGTGTGTGGATTATGGATATTGATAGCTGATTCAAATATGGTATGGCCGTATACACCACTGTCTTCAGCATTGCATTCCCTATACACCACCACTGTCTTCAGCATTGTCTTCCTGAAACGTCAACGTAAGTTTGTTGTCTACTTTGCAGAGCATGAGCAGCAGCACTGGAACATGCTACAGCAGAAATGGCTTATCGCAGTTATCGGTAAGAGAAACTTCGTCCTGTCAAAAATACTAAATATATGTATACTGTATATTTGTGTCTACTTAAGTGTTTTACAGCAGTAGTCCCTTAGCCTCAGTACCCTCTCATGTATTGCAGAACGGGTTCCCGGCCAGAGAAGGAAGCATGGTTCTTCGGTACATCCCTGACCCCACAGACAAACTTTTTGACGATGCCTTCCAGCCAGCTCCAGGCAAGTATCCTTCAACTTCAATCTCACTTGTTTCTGTCATTCAAGTGATTCTCAGTTGAGCTCTCCCCTCTGTTCCCTAGATTTAATTAATTAAGGAAGAGGGACATCTAGTGGACAAACTGTGTGTAGCTTATCTGAAAACTTGTTTCAAATGGAGGGTACAGTTCTTATTGCACTGCTGGCTGCTGAAAGAAAAATGCTATTTATCAAATTGGTTGTAAACTTTACCACAGACTCCCATTTGATAAGATTTTGTCCCAGGGTCCCCCATCTAATACGATTTTTGCTTTTAGATGTTTTATTACATTAAAGTGTATGAAACCCATGACCAAAATAATCATACATTCTCTCATTGCGTTACAATGGATGGAATTGGATGGAATTATAGTGAACTAGCCATCTCGCGCGCTACGTGCTCTCGATAACTAGGCTCGCCCGCTGTGCGGGCTCGCCCCCCCTGCAGCTCACCGAGCTGGCCCTGCATCTCACATACGCAGCCCGCCCTGCAGCTGGACTGCTGTGCAGGCTCACATGCTCTTATGACATCACTGATGATGTCACAACTTTGCATCACTGATGACATCACAACTGCTCCTATGACATCACTGATGATGTCACAATGCCTATGACATCATCAGTGATGTCACAATGCACAATTGCTCAAGTGACATCACTGATGACATCACTTCCAGTTGAGTGACATCACTTCTGGGACAAAATTTAAACAGAACAGACAGAGATTGCCCACTTGCCACTTTTATAGAGATAGATACCGTAGATAGATAGATAGATAGATAGATAGATAGATAGATAGATAGATAGATAGATGGATGGATGGATGGATGGATGGATGGATGGATAGATAGATAGATATAAATGATTCCCCTTATTGCTGGGGACCCCCTGGTACAGCCTCAAGGAACCCTGGGTGGCGGGTCCTCAGACCACATTTTGAGAACCACTGTTTTAGATCAAATGAGATAATGAAAAACAGTACATGTAATCAGGTATGTCAACATTTTTGACTGGTAGTGTATGTCTTCATGATTTATAAATATCCCTGTGTGTCTGTGTCATGTTGTCCATTGTTTGTTGCACTAACATTGTCGCCTTAGTGTAAAGTGTCTTTGAGTTCTTGAAGAATGCTAAGTCCCATGTATTATTATTATTACTAGAAATATCATGTGCTTGGCGCTCATTTCTAGCTCGGCCTCGCACGCTTCGCGCGCAACTGCTCAACAGCTGATGAGCAATCGTGCGCCGCTGCGCGGAACCGCCGGCCGCCTTATTATAGTATTGAGATTATTACTGTTATGACTCCTTTTTATTGACCATCTAGTGTGCTCACTAATGTCATTGCTTTCTTACAGACTACATGAACCAGAACGGACTCTCCGACATGATGAACCCCATCTACCAGCACCCCGGTCCCCCCCGCAGCGTCCTGCCCACCATCTCATCGGACGACGCGGAGACGGAGGACCCGCACCGCTTCATGAACGGAGCCGCGGACCCCGAGTACCTCAACGAGATCCCGCTCCCCGCCCTCCTCTCGCCCACCTCCAACGGCACCGTCCACTGCCTTCAGAAATATCAGCCCCAGAACAGTATAGACAACCCCGACTACCAGCAGGACTTCACTCCCACCTTCAAGACCCACACTAACGGACACATCCCAGCAGCGGAGAACGCAGAGTACCTGGGCCCGGACTGAGGCCTCGTGACGACCCCGAGCCCTGCGGCGGGGGGGAAAACAGACTGTTTTCCGCTCCGTTAAGAAAGGGCATAGTGGTACCATGGATTATTTGATATGTCGTATCCGGTCTTGAGGAGTCAGGTGACATGCTGTGCAGCTTACTGTGTCGTTTTGCATGCTGTTATAATTGTCAAGCAAAAACTCTCCTCGTTCCAAAGAGTTTCCCTTAACCAACGACCTGCAACTGACTTGGCTTTGATGAAAGCTGGGTGAACGGAGACTTGCATCAAATGACTCGGTGGAGCTCAGTGTTGCTGAACCAGACACGCTCCATGCGAATGTTGCAACCCCTGTCAGGAAGTGAAAATTAGTCTTAACTTTGTGCACAAAATCCGAATGTACTGCTGGAGGAACGCTATGAAATGATGCAGCTTCACGTTCGAAGGCAAAGACTGTGTTGCAAAGAAATTAACAGAAAGTGGCAGCTCATCCTAAAACACAGCTTAAGGTACATGTGTTGTAGAATCACAACAACAACAACAACAACAAAACACAATCGGTAAACAGTATTGATGAGTGAGTATTCAAAAGGGTTGGCAAAACTGTTTTCACAACAGTTACAAATGCGCACTCGCCGTAGCAGGACTTTGATGTGAAGCGTCACATTTTTGCATTTTCGTGATTGTGTCAAGAAGATGAAAGGGATAACCTGATATCAGACTGAACTGTCAACTCTTCAGAAGCAGTCGACTTGGTGGAGTGGCCGGATACGAAGGTCTGGGACCAGGCGATGACAGGGAGGCTCTTCAGGGTGAAATGCTGGCTGGACTAGTATGGGGTCTTCAGAGGCCTGACGACACTCTTCCTGAAGGACGAGTCAATGAGGAAACGATCAGATTTAATGTTGCAATGTATGGTTGATTTTAATGGGGAACACTGCTGAATTTCAGCTTTTTGAATGCGTTACCTGCAGTATGCCCTTGGACAGTTGTATTGGCACACATTCACCACTATCATCCATTGCTCCAAAGAAGAGAGAAGAGAATATTGTGGTGGTAGTAGTACCCACAATGATTTTCAGGGGGTTACAGTGTGTTTTGTACTTTGAGAACAAACAGCAACTCCTATAATATGAAGCTTATTGTTCAGATATCGTATCGGGCCCACGAGGTAGTCGAGCTTTGGGCTTTACTTCAGTATGGCATCATAAATGAATCTGTGCATAGTATACCCAGGAAGCTCTTTTTACAGTGCTTTCTTATTACTCTCCACAGATCTGTTTTTACAGTGCTGGCCTCTCTTCCTTATTACTCTCCACAGGTCTGTTTTGTTACACTCCTAACACTAAAAGAGTTGATGCTTTTAGTGCTTAGCAAGATATATTAAAAACACACTGTGCCTCAAAAGAGCTTGCAGTCTAAACTGCAGGGACCACAACCACCACTTCCCATACATTCAGGCGGTGTCTCGTCATAGACGCGTGGTCAATGGGTCAGCATGGGGGAAATCCGTTCTCCCCATTCAGCATAGTTAGCATGTAGCTGCTAGCCCAGCCCAGGCAGACAGGATCGGGAATTCAACGCCCGCAGTAAACGCACATCTGAACAGACGTCTATGTACCTGCTCTTGAATCCCCAATCCTGTAGTGTAGAGCCGCAGCACCTTCCGCTGGTGAGTCAGCCCATTGAGATATATGGGGGGTTTTCCCCCACCGGCGTCCTACTGACACGACGATACCGGAAGTAACGTTTTGTGGGTGTTCCCACACAGATCGACTATCTATTAGCACTGCTAGCTAAAAAAAGAAGTGACAAAGTTAAATACTGGTTGAACTGCTCTTAGGCCACGAGACTACCCTATTTTATTTTATTGTTTTATTAAAGTGGTATTCCCCTTTAAATGCACTGTGTCAAACAGCAAAGCTGTTTGGATGGCTCCATCGCATGACGGAAATGTACGAAGTTTCTGCTGTTGGTGATCTAAAGTAATTATATTGTTACTAGGAGACCTCTTCTTGTCTGATTTTTTTTAACTACTTGTTATTGTTTCACACAGGGTTTTAAGTGTCGACACTACATCTATAAATCTGCTCATAGCTTTAAAGTATTGTAGTCTTGCAAGAGCATTAACTTTGAATACAAATACAGTATATTTCCTAGTTTTAAAGGAATACACTATAGTAGCAACTTGTGAGCCTCCTTTTTACGATTTTACACAGGTACATGTACAGAGAAGAGTGATTATGCTGTGTACAATATAGCCCAAATAGTCACCTATAAATGATCCTATCAGTACATGGTTTTACCACGTCATACACAAAATGCACATATTCCTGAATTGTAATTATTTCATTTAAAAGTGACCATGAATAAAATGTTTTTTAATGGAAAATACATCTCATGTTTGGTGTTTGCAACATTTTCACAGCTTGGGCGATATGTACATTGAACACACAGGTAGGCTACCTGAAGTGCCCCACACCATGTGAATGATTCACTCATCTCATCAGTCTTGTTTATCAGGATACCTGGAGGCTTTGAGGAAGTGTCTTGAAGATATGGGATAGCAGATAAGCAGTGCTACACCAGCAGAGTGACAACAGCATCCACCGGGCTGCCTGCCAACTTTTGACTCTTGGAGCTTGGAGCGAGATTTGCGCAAGGGGGGGGTGGGGGGTGTTGGTAATAAATAAATGTTATATTGTCCGTGTTAAACTGACCCACTCAACCTTTCTTAGGCCTTATGGACGAACAACACCTTTTTCATAAGACTTTTGTCTTTTTGCTAATTTGTGCTTTAGGCATTTTTGATATATTGTACTCCAGATATTACACATTTTTCTTCCAAAGATAGAAGATCCACTTAATTCTCTCAGGTCCAAATTAAACTAATATCTGAATAAATTATCATCTTAATCCAGAACCAGAGAAAATAATGGTAGAAAATAATACAATATACAATATGAACAAACATGGGTGCCTGATTATGTTCTGAAATGAGGGAGCAACATTGGAAAGATAGATGATTGATGGGGGGCTTTTTCATCTTGGGACCCAAAACAGAAATTTTGAGTGAGAAATAGTGTGGTGTGAGAGAGTGAGAAGAGAGTCATTTGAGTGAGTCTCATTGATTGAGTGAGATTTGGCGGCTATGAGTATCATGATAGCTGCCACTGACGGTTTCCTGTTTTCACTCAAAAAGAGTTCCCAATACAAACGAGTTTAGCGGGTCCGTCAAGACTTGAGAATGTTCACTCACAGGTGAAATTACCCTTGATGTGTTTAGCAATGCCATAGGAAGGTGAGACTGGGAGGCCTCACACTGTGCAATTCAGCCCCACTGCGCTTGGTGGCAGCACTGAGCCAACAGTGTGTCTCCGCCCCAAAGTCAAACACGTGAAGAAGAAGGAACCAATAACAAGAAATGCGAAACTTTACGTCGTGGGCTGTCAGAGCGATTCTGTCTGTTCAGTAGATGATGGGAGTCCTACCAGAGAGAACCAATTTGTTTATACTTTTGTTCGTAATACTCTTAACAGAGGGACATTATCGATGGGTGAGTATTACTTGTCAGCGTGCTCGTGACTGAAACATGACTCAGCTCTGCTTGTTGCTGTTGCTATGTGATGATTATTTAAGGCGGCTAGTTTCGGATTAGCTAACGCTAGCTAGTCTGGGATCCAACTCTTTTTAAATAGCTGTCTGTAACGCAACAATTTCTAGAGAACATATTAAGAAAGCAAGCAGCTCTTTGGTAAAAGCTGAAAATGCATAACAGAACAGTTGAGGTTAGCCTTGAAATACCACAGGGACGGACGTCACTACTGGTACAAATTGTACGCGAGGCGGCATTAGTCACACGGATGCAAAGCCGGGTGTTGTAGAATGTTCAGACTCCCCCGCAGAATCAGGTGAGTTGCGGAAAGTTCTTCCTTTCTATTGTGTCTTGACAGATCCAGGACACAGCCCAGTTTAACTAGCCAACCTTACCTGAATACCTTTCTGCACCTCCCCGTTGTATATAACCTGGTTTAACTTGAACATAATTGGGCTTAAAGACACATAACTCTGCAGTGCATTTAGCTACAGAAGCCAATTTACAGTAGATTAGCATGCTAGCTATAGCCTATGTGCTCAGTTGTAGGCGCAAAACAAAGAGGAATACTACACACTCTCCAGATTTGATTAGATTTAGAGAATGCAATCATGTCACAGTTGTACGCTTTGATTGCACTCCTGTTCATTATTAGGTAACGTTAATTAGGTTAGTCCTATTCAAAGCTTCTAAACCTAGTTCTAAACCGAGCTAAAACAGCAGATTTGAATATATATGAGGATTACTCAATACTGCTGAAGGATAAATGAGCATCATCATGTCAAACAGGCTGTGGATTGAGTTAAATAGATCACTGGGACACTGGAATGGATAAGAGTGGGCCTATAGTTGCTTTTCAGGATTTCCTTTTTACTTCTAGAAACTGACACATTATCTGATCAATCTAAATGTTGTATGGGCCATTGAAACTGCCGAGTTGATACGTGTCTGTTTGTTTTGGAGGGTGGGTAGTCTACAGCAGGTGCTGCAGGTTGTTTACTAATACTTTTCAACATACACTTTCTACTCAAGTCTTTAATGCCTATAGATCCGAGTCCTGCAGATTGAGATAGGGACAACCATGTGCAGCTTGATGTCCTAGTCTGCAACTCCATACAAGCCCAGCTGTGAAAATAATGGCATTTGAATGGTGACCTTGAACTTAACCCACCCACAATAGCCATAGATAGACATGACTAGGACAGAGTTTAACACTGCGGTTGGTCATAAAACGTTTTAGCAAACTCAGTGAATTATGTTCCTTCCTTGACTTGCTCAGATGTTGAAAAGTCAGCTAACAGAGAAGTTGGCCAGAGTTGGCAGCTGCAAGAGAGGAAGGCAATAACTATAAACTATATTACACTGTATAATATTGTTTTAACTTTGTTAGCCATATTTTCTCAAAAGTGAAAACAACAGAGTGCACACCCAAACAAACAGATTTTTATAGAAGTGAAATTTCTCTTTTCAGTCATACTATGCAGTAGACACTAGAATCATAGGAAATGAAACCTTCGAAATATTAGACCTCAAGGTAAAACGTGTGTGTAGCCTAAACTCCAGCTATGCAAAAAATCATCTTTTTGTATAGCCAAGAATTCAAATCTATCTAAATACATCTATACGTCATCTATATAAAAGGGGGCATGTGGGCAATTGTTGTCCCACCACTACACACTAGGGCTGTGGCGATTCACTTATCTCCCGATTCGATACTATCACGATTCTTGGGTGCCGATTCGATTTATATTGCGATTCTTAAGTATTACGATTCTACGATTATTGCGATTCGATATTACGATTTATTGCGATTTTTGTTTCTTTTTTTCTTTTCTTTTTTCAGTAAGTTGAATCATACGGTTCTAGAGACTGTATATTATATCATGAGTAGGGCTGGGCGATATACGGTAGTTAAAAAGTATATCGATATAACATCTTTCATATCAGTCGACATCGATAATTATTGATCATTTTAATTACCCGTTTTTATTAATAAAAAACATGAGAAGAAAAAGGTTGCATTTAGCCACTTTATTTTGAACCACCTTATTTTCAAGGCACACAGGTAGGTCTAATTTGTCACACACACACATATGCTCTGAGTGCAACTGCAAGCAGTAATTTACAGACATGGTGACGTTTTACTTTGTTGACAGCCTAGCGTTGCCAGCCTTCTAAAAAAACGTTTGGTAACGTGTATTTCAGGGTTGTAGGGTTAACGTTAGGTGAATCAGGGGTGTGGAAAAGCCTGGGTTTTGCTTTGACTTGCTTAACTACAAATATGTCATAGGCTTATGTAGGGCTGGAGGGCGACCGCGCGCCATTGGTTGGGCGAGAAAAAGCCTTGCCTGGCTGAAAATGCAGTAGGCTACATTTCTCAGTTTTTTATCATTTTTATCAGTTTTATATACCCATCAAGACTCCACCCAAGCAGAAGACATAAAGTCATAAGCTGTGTGCTCAATAGATGACACAATGAGTTATTCCTGTCCCAGAGTACAAGTAAAACCTTTCCAACAGTTCAACTTTGTCTCTGCTCACAGAGGTGAATTGAGCTGTGGGTGCCCCGCATTCCATAAAGGAATGTTGCAGACGTCCGTATTTGTGAAAATGGTGTCTTAACATTAACGTTAATTTCCCGGGCGCTCATTAATAGAACACATGTTAACACGTTACGTTAACATGAATCGAAACTCACCTCACCCACATCAATTCTTTGTAACGCCGGGTGAGATCAAATGAGTGGCATCAAAATGCAAGACTCATTAGCCAGGAATGGGTCTCGCGCTACTTTTGCATGCTAAAATAAAGCTGATAATGTACAATTTGATTCAAGGGGGGGAAACCCTTTCAGAGTACAACACAAACGGTCTATTTTGCTGCAACTCAACAGTGCGTGGGACTCTTGCCTCTGGATCAAACCGTCGAGGGATACTCGAAATCCTACATTTCCCACAATGCACTGGGCTCGCGTGGCCTTAGATTCCACGCCCACCCCTCAGGCATTTGGCTGATGTCAAACTCCAGTAGGTGGCGGTAATGCACATATATGTTTGCCAACCGCCATAAAACTCAAAGAAGAAGAAGAAGAAGGCTTCGACAATAAAACATTATGAGAAGAAGAAAAAATCGAAAATAAAATTGCCTCCAAATTGCACCAAATTTAAACCGAAGTATAGATGTCTTCATAAAAAAAAATTCATGCATTTTAAGGCATTTTCCAAGGAGTTACGCGCATCTGATGTTGTAACTATTTCATGTAAAAATGTGTAAAAACGGGTACATTGCTCAGCGTTGATTTCGTTACTTCAACGCACCTACTACTAGATGTAAAATTTGACGAGCTTTCCAATGCCGCCAGTCCGGTGTCGGTACGTGCTTCCGTTCCCGAGATATGGTCTCTTTGCAAGGAACTATGGAAAGCTAATATTAGCTACCATAGGCTATGCGGTTGAAAAAGATGGCTGCCTTTTGTTTTTGTTCAAGACCTCTGAAGGGGCGTGGAGGACCTCTAGAGGCGGGACCATGGCAGCACAGGCCCACAAGTAGTGTAGTTCATAGGTGCTCGACTTCCGCAAGGCTGGACTTGTCGTCGCCCCGACGCGTTTTGCGTCAGAGCGTCATGGAAATAATGTGAGAGATGGTTGATATCTCTGGCTGTAAACAACCAATTTCAAAAATTTCAACGGATTCGAAAACCTTAGGGGCGTGAGATTTAATATATATTCATATTCCCCACGGAAAAGCCGTCCTTTAAGTGAATCGATTTTTTTTCCCCCACCCCTACTACACACACACACACACACACACACACACACACATCAGTGATGTCATAAGAGAAAGTGAGCCACCAGCTCGATGGGTGCAGGGCATGCGAGGCCTACGCGGCTGAGCCAGCGAGCCCGCTGCTAGGAATCGATGCCTAGTAAATTCAAAATTGTATAGAGATCATCCTTCATATGCTTCACCAGACAGTGGCAAAACTGCAAGGCCAAATGCATTTGCTGTGAGAACTCACTGGACATATGATCATGGTGTTTTTGTTGTCTCACTGTCAGGTCCAGGCCCAGCACTGCGTGTGGTATGGTGAGTGTGGAGAGTCAGTCAAGGTCCATGGGAAAAAATACAACTGTAACTACACCGGTCCTCCCATCCCGCTAGCTTCTGAGGGCTCTGAGCTTCTCACGGTAAACGTCTCTCTGCGCCTTAGTCCAGTTTACCCCTGACATCCACTGCTTGAATCATACTTCTGTGCTTCTACTTTCAAGTGGTACTTTATTGTGCACTGTTGAAAAATGGTATGAAATTGTATTGAGTTAGCTAATGACATCATCCTCTTTTCGCTTGCACGTAGGAGCTTTGCCCCGGATATAACTATGGAAACCAAAGTCTCTGCTGTGATGTCACCCAGTTGCGCACTCTCAAAGGGAGTCTGCAGCTGCCCCTTCAGTTCCTGTCTCGGTATGCAGCGTGGTTATAACATTAACTAAATAAAGGAACACATGACATGACAGGCTCACAAGAGCATTACCATTCCTCCTTATTAGAGTTTCTGAATTTCTTCAGACAAGGAGTGGGCTATCTGCCCCGTTTAAAACATCAGTCCTACTCATGCTTTACTCTTCTAACTGGAAGACTTTTCTGTGATGATCTCCCTAGTATTGGTATAGTATAGGTTCTCTCTCTTATTGTATAAAGCACACGAAAGGCTTCTCTCTATATTAAAGGTGTATTCATGCTTGGAGAGAGGAACGATACATGCAGTTCTATAAAAGGGAAATACTCTTATCAAAGCTTATAAACACAGTGACCAACCACTTTCGTGACAAAGCAACACCTTATGATGCCATTTCTGTTCCGCAAAGACCAAGACTACAAGAATCTTTGTCTTTGCATGCAACACTGACTGGCAGGGCCCAGTGACTATGATTTGCCTAGATGCCCATGTTGTCTTGTCTTTGTAGATTGTTGTCGACTTCAGCATGCTTATCTTCTCCGGTTTACTTTACAACTCTTTTCCACTCTTAAAACTTTAACTATTTTCATACTCTGTTAGTTATGCGGTGGTACCTCTTTCTTTATATTGTCTCGATGTCTGCTGCCACAACTGTTTGCAGGTGCCCCGCCTGTTTCTTCAATCTGATGAACCTGTTCTGCGAGCTGACATGCAGCCCGCACCAGAGTCGCTTCATGAACGCCACCCAGATCACCCCGGACCCTGACCCAAAACTAGCGGGCAAGTCCAATGTGGTGGAAGTGCAGTACTATATCGGACAGGCCTTTGCTAATGGTGAGTTCCCACAGCAGTAGCCTGCTTATTGTTTCTTATCTGAAAAGCAGCGTCACCTTCTTTTCCCGTTGGATTTGAGGGAAACTATGCCATGTAGGAACAGTTGGATATGTCAGATCTGCTGAGTAAACAGTTCCCCACTCACACATAACCTCGTGCTCTCAGTTGGGTAATTCTTAATCTCCGGGTGACTAAGGGTCAGGATTGTTTGAAAATAATATGGTTTATAGGGAAGGAAATGTTCTGCGGTCGGTGCAAAGATGAGTAACTCTTTGTCTTTACTCCCGATCCGGATTAATTCAAGTTGACTTTTTTACCCCCCAGCCATGTACAATGCATGTAAGGATGTCCAGGCACCATCTAGCAACGTGAAGGCCTTGTCACTGCTGTGTGGCAAGGAGGCAAAGGACTGCAATGCTACTAACTGGATCCAGTACATGTTTGACATTAGGAATGGCCAGAGTCCCTTCTCTATCATCCCCATATTCTCAGGTAAATCAGTTTGTAGTATTTGGTGAATATATTAATATTCCCACCGCTTCCTTTATTTTGTGGTTAGGGTTTCAATTGTCCTTTTCCTTTATTGTTAGGGTTTCAAGTTCAACTGTCCTATGCCTGTGTTGTTACATTTTGGATAATTATTTCAACATGCACTGCTTTACTATTTCTTTGTTGTAGATGCTCAAGTGTCTGGTTTCACTCCCATGAACAACCAAACATATGACTGCACAGAGGGCCTGGAAGATGGTTCAGGTCCCTGCTCCTGTCAGGACTGCACCAAGGCCTGCGGCCCCAAACCGGTCCCTCCCCCTCTGCCCCCTCCCTGGACAATCCTTGGTATCGATGCCATGACTGTCATCATGTGGATCTCTTACCTGGCCTTCCTGTTTATCTTCATTGGAGCTGTACTGGGAGCTTGGTGTTATCGGTAAAGGACTGAGAAACTTTGGTGGCTTCTCTCTGTTTTTAAGTTCAACATCATGTCTCTAGAGCCGTTTTCCCACATGCGTACCGGAAAATTACCTGTAAGTCAATATTGGACATTTCCCGGAATTTCCCTCCACACCTGGGCGCTCCCATGTGGGAATCTAGCAGCGAAATTGCCTGTATGTTGGGGGGCGGGGCGGCACTGCAGAGAACTGAAATCTTTGAAGAAGTTGGGATCCGTGTCTGAGAGAAATAGCCTGGCTGGTTCATGTTTATCCGTTCACCTGCGTCGCGTTGAAGCACTTTTTACAGACTGGCTTCGTTTGATGTGTCCGGGCTTGCCTTCGCCTTCGGAAATCAGCACGCCCACACATGAAGCTGACATACCGCTCTTATTATCACAAGATCATTTCGCCAGTTTGCTTTAATGTGCGCGAATGATTAGATTATGCCCGCTGGAACATTAAGCAACGTGTGTACACCTCGCCCATGAGAGAAGGACCGCTGTCGCGGAAAATGACTGGACCCGTTTCACACTTGTGTCCCCTTAAGAGCATACCGCTCTTCTGACTGGCTCGAAACTGGTGAAATGTCCGCGATGACGGGGTCGCGCTTATACCGGAAAACAACTTTCACACATGAAGGCATTAGACCACGTTCCGGTCATTTAGCGGTACAAAGCGCATGTGGGAAAACGGCTCTAGGTGTGTCCTTGTGACCCATATTGTGTGCATGGAACCACTTGCCCACAAAATATCTTGGGTGCGTTGTCAGGGTGTCAATGAGTCAGGCTACATCCACACGAATACGTTTTGATTTTAATGCGCATAACTTTTGCTGCTTTTATGCTTAGCCTAGCATCCATACTATTCCAGCAGAGTAAAGGAGACCAAAGTTTAATTTATAGTAGGGCGCTCGACATTTTTGATAAGTGTCTCTCGACAGAAATAAAATAGTCGCACGTCGTTTTTAATTGATACTATGGTGAAAGGTTTCAGTGGTCTCCATGGTAACAGGAGCCGCCCCATCCCCACCCCTCCCGGCAGGAACGGTTTTTACGGCTGTTATATTTTCGCCTTTCTCGGAGTCCAAATCACTGAAAAACATCTTGCCCGACTCCTAAATGCAAGAAATAACCACTGGCCCTTGTATCTGGATCTCGCTGCATCCGTTTTGACAGACAACCGCTCACTCACTCTCTTTTCAGAGAATCGCTCCACTCCTCCAGACTTCCACTCCGCCCACACCGAGCCCTGACTCCGCCCACACCAAGCCCTGACTCCGCCCACACCGAGCCCTGACTCCGCCCACACCGAGCCCTGACTCTGCCCACACCGAGCCCTGACTCCGCCCACACCGAGCCCTGACTCGACCCACACCAAGACCTGACTCCACCCACACCAAGCCCTGACTCCACCCACACCAAGCCCTGACTCCGCCCACACCAAGTTGGTTTTCCCTTGTCTGGGAACCTTTTAATCCGCTTTGTGTCATGGGGGCGTAAACCAAGGAAACAGGAAACAACACCGGAAATAAGTGCGCCAAAAAACGTCTTTGTTGCCGTTAGCTTGACGCAGCGAGGTTACGTTAGCTAGAGCCTGAAAAGAACAACAACACAAGTTGTATAGTAGCGTTAATCTTGCCAGCCTCTTTCTCGCCGAGAAGAGCCTGGTGGCGCGAGGTTAGGTTTTCCCCGGTGTCAAGACACTGCTACACTGACAGAACTCTCTCTCTAGCCAATCACAGTGCGCGACAAAATATGATGATGTCCACGACATAACAAAATCCTCCAGGTAGGCGACACCAAAGAAAAGTGTTGAGACACTTTTTTCTGTCGCTAAAGATGTCAAATCCGCACGCGCATGCCCAGTGTACGTGACCCGTCATGTGATCCAGTGTGGAGGTGCAGAAGGAACGGGAGTCAGACGCCTTGCTGCCGTGAGGTCACACCAACTCGCGTGCCGTTTATTTGTGACACACCAAACAACCAACACAAACACCGGCATTCACTTCCCCATATAGCTAACCCAGAAAACCCCATTACCCACAACCCCTCAGTTCCTTAAAGGGGTCATGCGGCCACACACGGTCCACAGCGCAACAGCCAGTGTCAATGGAGAATACTGCATCCTCCAAAGTATCCTACAGGAGATTATTCCTGAAACGCTCATGTGGACAGAAATCGTTTCCATTTTAAAACAACAACCTATTTTGGATGGGATGTAGCCTCAGTGTGTCAGTGTTGGTGTGTTCATAACTTTATATCTAATTGGCTTATATGGTTTTTCATGTCTACAGGAGAAGGACAATCATGACTGAGTATCCCCCCATATTGGACAGCAATAACCCACTGTCTGTTAACAATGACAACCCCGACCAAGGTACAGTAATGCTTGAGGAATGATTCAAAGTAATAACATTGTTCTGCCATTCCCACATGAGCCAAACTAAGTCCCAATTTCGTTCTCTTTTTAGCAGATGCGTCGTGCTGTGAAACGCTGGGCGAGCGCTTTGAAAATGCCATGCGGCTCGTCTTCAGCGCCTGGGGCTCCTTCTGCGTGCGGCAGCCCCTGCTGGTCATCCTGGGCACCTTGATCCTGGTGGCGGCCTGCTCAGCGGGCCTGGTGTACATGCGCATCACCACGGACCCCGTGGAGCTGTGGTCGTCTCCCAGCAGCCAGGCACGCCAAGAGAAGGACTACTTTGACAGCCACTTTGGACCCTTCTTCAGGACCGAGCAGCTCATCATAACCACTCCCCTCACTGACAACTCCACCTACTCGCCCGTCCCTTCTGGGTCGGACGTCCCTTTCGGAGCCATCCTGGGCAAAGACATCCTGCACCAGGTGGGTTAGAAGAAGATGGAAATTGGAGAAAAGGAAATGGGATGAAATTCAATTATATACTGCGATATAAAAATGTGACAATATTGTGGGGGGGCAGAACAATTAATTGTGATATTACTGTAGCTACATTTTATTCTCCTGTAGTATTCACAAATGAGACGGCTTTCCCATCACAATTTCTTGAGCACTCCATCCAAATTATCATATTATTAGTACTTTATTGCAATATTTTATTACAATAAATACTTTACTTGCAATAAATACTTTATTGCAATATTTGAATACTGCTGTTTCTGCACCTTACCTACGGAAGTTGTGTAACTTTTTTATTTGTGTAACTTTTTTTATTGTTTAATTGTTTAATGTCATTGATGCTCTTGTTGCTGTCATTGATGCTACTGCTGCTGTAACGCCAGAATTTCCCCTCGGGGATGAATAAAGTACTCTATCTTTATAATTAATTTAAATAAATAAATAAAAATTAAATCATAATTTTTAAATGACCAATGCCATCAGTAGAAGATTTGGCCCAGAAATTAACATCATGCTGCACAGTCACACTGAACTTTTATGTATTCTGTCGTATCATGGTTGTACTGAATTGTGAAGCCCATATCGAAACATATCACGAGATTGTGGCCAGTGTGTGTTTTGTATAAAGAGAGATTGTGCAGGGTTCAAAGGAGACAGATCACCCCATTAATTATTTTTCTTAACCATGACCATCCAGGTGCTGGATCTGCAGCTTGCCATCGAAGGCCTGGAAGCCACATACGAAGGTCAGAATGTGACCCTGAAGGACATTTGCCTGTCTCCTCTGGCCCCGTACAACAACAACTGCACCATCCTCAGCGTCCTCAACTACTTCCAGAATAGCCACAGTGTGCTGGACCACATCAACACAGATGGATTCTGGGTCTATGCTGACTTTCACAGCCACTTCCTCTACTGTGTCAGGTGATTTTCTAACAGACTTCTGTAATTTCGGCGGTTTTTAGGCATGGCATTCATGTCATCTAAAATGTAGCTTTTCCCTCAAAATGTTCCATAATTGCTTGGCTTACAGAAATCGGTTGGTGGTAAAGTTGGTGCTATAGTGAAAATATATATATTTTTAATGTTGAAAGTAGGGATGTTCATCAGTTGTCGAAAATCGATAATTGATCGTTAAGGATTGGAATCGATCCTGTGGAATGTGGATCGATTTTGTTATTATTAAAAAAAATAAAAAAAAATTGGACTAGGTTTGGGTGGAATTCGTTCCTCCTCGCCCCACTCCATTGCACAGCCGACTAACGTGAGGTGGAGCTTCATATAGTCTCTAGTTTTCTGGCTGGGCACGGGCCTTTGTGCCAACAAAACTGTTTTAAACATTCATTGAGGAGAACACATTGTCTTTTGTATTTTCTGCCATAGGCATTCATTTTGTAAAAAAAAATAAAAATGAAAAGAAATTTAAATATGAATATGATCGATAATTGATCGTTAATTTTCACCGATTATCGATTATGGAAAATTTTCAAAATGAACATCCCTAGTTGAAAGTGTTGCAGCTGTTGCCGCTGCAGCCGACAAGATGCACGAGCTTCTATTTTCTTTCTCCAGACGTGAGCATTTGTGCTTCCTGGTGTTCTCTTGTGGGGGAAAAGTGCTATTCTTAAAATAGAACATTCATGCTTCCTCATTTGTTGTGGTGTGCTGCTCTTCTTAGACGTGTGGTACAGATAATGTCCACACCTGTACTGATGGGCGTCAGGGTAGTGCAGCGCTACATTTCCTGCCTACCAACACAAGGGTTGCAGGTTCGATCCCTCGTGTCACCTCCGGCTTGGTCGGGTGTCCGTACAGGCACAATTGGCCGTGTCTGCGGGTGGGAAGCCGGAATAAGGGTATGTGTCCTGTGGTCGCTGCACCAGCGCCTCCTCTGGTCGGACGGGGCGCCTGTTTGGGGGGGAGGGGAACTGGGGGGAATAGCATGATCTTCCCACATGCTACACCCTGCCGGTGAAACTGCCACCTGTTGAAACTCGCTGTCCGGTGAAAAGAAGCGGCTGGCGAATGCACGTCAGAGGAAGCATGTGCTAGTCTACAACTCTCCCGAGATCGGCTGAGGGGGTGGAGCAACGGCCGGGACAGCAGGGGGAATTGGCTAAGTACAATTGGGGAGATAAATCCGGAGAAGGGGGGGGGGGGGGAGTACTGATGACTGGATTTATCTGCTCAACTGCCTTTGTCTTTTTCTTCTCCACAGTGCTCCAGCATCCCTCAACGACACTACTCTCCTTCATGACCCCTGTATGGGAACCTTTGGAGGCCCCATCTTCCCTTGGCTGGCGCTTGGGGGTTACGATGGTGAGCTGGAATAACATGCGTAGATGGAGAGAGTGAAGTTAAATAAAAAACAAGTAGTAGTTACTTAGATACAACAGTTACGCCTATATGAGTTTTCAGGCTCTCTGCAAAGTCTTTTATTGCACTGACAGAAAGATTTGCTATGTTGGCCATTGACCTTCCAATTTAACAGCAGTAAAACCTAAATAAGTAGTTTAGACTACAAAAAAACAAAACTAAAAAGATTGCTAACTCCTTCCATGATTACCATAAGAGCTGCCATAGCAACCAATGCCATTTATCTTAAGGGTAGTAGTCATGTTTTTTAATGAAAATTATCAGCACTATTGGATTGTTTCCTTCCCCAACTGGATTGCCAGTTTTATAAACCTCTTTACGGTGGATGATATGGAGCTTATGTTTATGTCATGGCCTCATCATTGCACTTTATCTTGTTTTTTCCACACTGCAGACACCAACTACAACAACGCCACCGCTCTAGTGATCACGTTTCCTGTCAACAACTACCTTGACGACACCGTCAAGCTGGGCAAAGCAAAGGCATGGGAACAAGAGTGAGACACCAATCTGGATCTGAAATCCACCAGAGGCAGCAGCATAGTCTTTATTATCAGGCTTGGGTTGATTTGTACCTACCTACAGTAGCAGGATAGGTGCTGTAGTCGTTACGTCACTTTTCTTCATGTTTATGTCAATGTTTTATTGTGCCCATTTCAGATTTATCCGCTTCATGAAGAGCTACAGCAACCCCAACCTGACCATCGCCTTTAACTCCGAGAGGAGTATAGAAGATGAGATCGACAGGGAGAGCGACAGTGACATCAGCACCATAGTGGTCAGCTATGCCATCATGTTCGTCTACATCTCCTTGGCCCTCGGTCACATCCACAGCCTCAGGCGACTGCTGGTAAGAGACTCTGCCCTCATATGTAGGCTTCATTGTTTCCATACAAATAGAGCCCAGGGTTTCCCCTGGGTTTGCTGCTTTGGGGGGGTGGGATGGGCCGGTGCAGGGGGATGAAATGAAACGAGTGCACATAAATTAGGCAAATGACATTAAGAAAAAGAAAAACATTTTCATTCTTTCAGTGGGGAGGAGGGGTCCCGCCCCCCCCCCCCCCCCCCCCCCCCCCCAAGGCAATGGTAGGGGAAACACTGGAGCTGCCTGCAACGATCAATCGATCGACAGGAAATTAATGGCCAACTATTTTTTATAATTGATTCATCGGTTAGACACATTTTTAAGAAAAGCAATAAACTAAACTTCTCTCATTCCAGCTGTGTGATTATTTTCTGGTTTCTTTAGTCTTCTATGACAGTAAACTAATTATCTTTGGGTTGTGGACTGTTGGTCAGGACAAAAGAAGACATTTAAGGATGTTATCTTGGGCTTTCAGGGAAAAAGCGATTGACATTTTTCACCATTTTGTAACACTTTATAGACCAAACACCTATCAATCAATAATCAATTAGTGGAGAAAATAACCGACACAGATTAATCGATAATGAAAATAATCGTTAGTTTTAGCCCTACATACAATGTGTCGTACAATTATACTTATCCGAAGTTGCTGGATTTGGATGCTTCATGCCAGCCAATAACCTTGCAAGGCAGCTGGATTCGTGCAACATCATGAGATCAGATCACACGTTTGTGAAAACCATACCATTTGGCAGCGGCACGTTAGCCAGCCAAGTTACGCAATGTGTTTCCGGCTTGACTAATCCTAGGCTCAACATTCCCATAGATTCAGCGAAACTAGTATGACATGTTTGACAACGTTCTGCAGCTCAAGCGTTAAAAGAAGGAAGTATGACGGGAAGCTGACTGGCTGTCTGGCCCATGCAGGTGGATTCGAAGATCTCTCTGGGTATAGCGGGCATCCTGATTGTGCTGAGCTCTGTGGCCTGCTCTCTGGGGATCTTCAGCTATGCCGGAGTCCCTCTCACCCTCATCGTGATCGAGGTCATCCCCTTCCTGGTGCTTGCCGTTGGAGTGGACAACATCTTCATTATAGTGCAAACATACCAGGTACTGTCCCTTCTGCCCTCCACGAACGGAATGTGTCGTAGGCCTACTGTAGCCGACTGTATTAACCCCCGTTAATGGAAAACTATTTCTGTTTGCATTTCCGAACAGAGGGATGAGCGGCTGCACCAGGAGGAGCTTCACCAGCAGATTGGTCGAATCCTTGGAGACGTCGCCCCTAGCATGTTCCTCTCCTCCTTCTCCGAGACTGTGGCCTTCTTCCTGGGTAAGACTGGGTTGTAGAGGACAGTTTGGAGGAGGATGCAGTATTATTTGACGCCAACTGTTGTGCTGTGTGGACTGTGTGGATGCACGGCCCCTTTAAAGAAACTATCCATCACTTATGAACCTTATCTGTATCTATCCGAAATCGGGATATAGTGTGAAACACAACAGTCGTCGTTTTCAATGCTCTCTCCCTGTCTCTGGGGGGCGGCTTCAGGATCTTGAAGCTGTGCAGCTCGCATGGCTAGTGTTATTTGAACTACAGATTATAGAGACACTGCATGAAATAGGCCACGTCCATCACAGGGGAAAAGCTCCGTTCATTTCCACACACCAGCGTCATTTTCCTTGAATTAAACATAGCTAAAAGCTGTTGTGTGGTGGGCTGCGCAGACAACAAATGTAAAAAATCGCCAGTTAAAGTTTTTTTGTACTCCTGAGCAAAACAAGGAAGCCATTGAGAATCGGCGAGAAGAAAAATGTGGATCTAGCTGTCAAGGAAGTAAGTTGGAGTGTTCATCTTCCGTATATACATCTTTTTGTGCAACACGCAAGCATGCACGTGACATAGGAGAACGCCAGGATTGGAGCGGGGATTTCGGTTTTCCCCCGTCTTGGGCGTGGTTTCTGAATGATGACGCGTTACGCAGTGTCTCTATACTTACTCACTTTTGTATCGGATTGAGATGTTTAACGAGCCTTTAACGAGCCATACCAGCTGGCAGGGGCGGAGTTTCTGCCAGCAATGAACGGCGAGTTCTCGGTGCAGGAAAGATGGAGGGAAGGGAAACATTGTTCATCTGCATATACTACCAACATTGTAATGATACAAAGCTGGTAGAAAAGCGGACAGTTCCTTTAAGGAACTGAGGGGTTGTGGGTAATGGGGTTTTCTGGGTTAGCTATATGGGGATGTGAATGCCGAGGTTTGTGTTGGTTGTTTGGTGTGTCACAAATAAATGGCACGTGAGTTTGTGTGACAGCAAGGCAGCGGACTCCCGTTCCTTCTGCCCCATCCACAGGGTCATCTACTAAGGTCTCCTGTACTTACACATCTGTGTACACATGACACTGTAATAGAGGCGCTATAAGTGATTACAAAAAAAGCTAGATGTTTTTGTGGATAGGGTTGAAATGGGTATCGCAGGGATTTTTCTCAGGAGTTTGTAGTATACCACACTTGTCGTCTTTCTTGTGAGTCACCTGCTGATCAAGGTGGCCACTTGTTCTACAGGAGCCCTGTCCAACATGCCTGCGGTGAGGACCTTCTCCATGTTCGCTGGCTTGGCCATCTTTATCGACTTCCTTCTGCAGATCAGCTGCTTTGTCAGCCTGCTCGGTCTGGACGCCAGGAGACAAGAGGTGAGACTGATGGGGGTGGACTGGATGCTGACAGTAGCTGTGTTTACATGGAGCCTTTTATTCCACTTGTAATCAGAATAGAAGCCCAATCAATAAAAATGCCTCATATAACCACCTCAATCAGAATAAATCGCCCATTTCGAATGAAATTTCATTCCGTTTGGCAGGCTATAACCCTTCCATAAAGTATTTAAAAAGAATTGTCATGTAAGTTTCTGTGCATGCTCGCTCATGGCTAGTTTTGACACCTAGCAGCTACGGTACAGCTCATTCCACGCTCGCCTTTTCCATATTGTGTGTTATGTTTAATAACACATAGACAATGTGCAACTTCAGTCCTCAACTTGATTGTGTGCTGCAACAACCTCAACAGCTCTCCTAGCTTTTTACAACCACAACATTTTCTGGAAGACTGACGTAAAAGCTGCCGTGCCTGCAGCAATTACAGCCACAACTGATATGGCTCATCTTTTCAAAACATGCTGGATTCGCTGTTTTGCGCATGTCAGAAACGTTTATTTCTGATTGCATATCACATCATAAAGCAATCATTATATTTAGCGCTGATCTAAACACTTGCGTGGGGAACCCTCCTTGGGAATGATTTCATTCAGAAATGAAAAAAAACAAAAGTCTCGTGTAACCGCAGATAGTGATGACGATGCTGAGGAGGCGGGGATGACTCAGAGCTGTGTGAAAGAATCTGATTGAAGAACAATAGAAGCATTGTATGGTGTTTAGATTATGTACAGGCAATTTGATAAATGCTCCACACATTTAATAAAACATTTTAATCCTCTACAGATTTATGAGACTAATATTCACCGGCAGAGGAAGTCTCCTTTAATCTGTGGTTTTCAATCATTCCAACTAATCGTTACACCAGTTGATTCCACTGATTAGTTCCTCTCCAGGGTTTTTTGCTGGCTCAAAGTAGGCCTTTGGGGGGGGGGGGGGGGGGGTGACTATGCACAACAGGAAGCAGTGAGCATGGGGGGGGGGGGGGGCTAAAACCTCTTTGGGTGGGCCACCAAAAATTCTTCTATGCAGGAAAAATCCCTGCTCTCTGGTTGAAGGCGTGTAAATCAATGGAATCAGCTGAGCTAGTGTAGTGGGTGTACTGCCCTCGGGTGTCGATGGCACATGGTTGAGAAACACTAACGATTTATAGTAAACCTCCCAACTTCACGAGGTTGTCTGTTGTGTTTCAAAGAGCAATCGTCTCGACATCATTTGCTGCTTGAAGATGCCAGAAGGTGAGGGGGAGAAGACAGACGGCTTCCTCTTCCGCTTCTTCAAGAAGATCTACGCCCCATTCATCCTCAAGGAGTGGGTGCGGCCCTTAGTAGTAAGTGACTCAATGATGCATCAGTCTCTACTAGGCATTTGAGGAATCCGTCTCTAACATAACATAACATAACATACTATTGAAATGTGTCATTGAGCCCATGCTTTTGATTCACAAAGATCCCATTGTTGCGTTCTTAGGTGGCGGTGTTTGTGGGGATGCTCTCCTTCAGTATTGCTGTGGTGAATAAAGTCGAGATTGGACTGGACCAGAAACTCTCCATGCCTGATGTAAGTCTACTGGGCACGTTGTTGATTTGATCATTCGGACCATGTAGCTGTAGGCAGTATAAGTGTAAGTCGATTAGATTTTGAATGTTTTCTAAAGCAGGTGTGACTGATTTAGCTTGTCTTGCAAGTGATGTTACCACTGCTGTAAACTGTCTGGTGAGCTAAATCAAGCACACCTGTCAAGTCGTTTTAATATTAGATTTTTGCCACAGTGGCAGTCTACCACCTACAACAGAACGTAAAATCCGCAGTAAGCACTCCGATCCATGTGGAGGTCTCTTCTTACGGACTGTCTTCCCCACCTAGGACTCGTATGTGCTCGAGTACTTTAAGAACATGAGCCTGTACCTCCACACTGGTCCTCCAGTCTACTTTGTGGTAGAAGACGGTCTGAACTACAGCAGCCTGGAGGGCCAGAACGCTGTGTGTGGAGGGGTGGGCTGCAACAACAACTCCCTGGTCCAGCAGGTCTACTACGCCTCCCTCATCAGCAACTAGTAAGTAGGGGGGGAAATTACATGTTGTAGCGACACACCACAACTTATGTGGATATGATGTGGAGCATGGGTGTGGCAAAACAACACACACACACACACAGAATTACAACTGCACTCTTACTATCAAGAATAATGATATCACTATCGTTTCAAATACGTGGTTGTATGGTATGTGGGGAAATTCTATTACAGTGGGGGATTTCTATTTCAGTGGGGAATCTAATGTAATCCGCGATAAAGTAGTATATTTAATTTCACCTTTCGTTTCGCCAGCACCACCGTGGCCTACACGCCGTCCTCCTGGCTAGACGACTACTTTGACTGGGTGAAGCCCCAATCCAGCTGCTGCCGTTACTTCAACTCTACTGGGGATTTCTGCAATGCCTCCGGTAAACCATTACCCACTGTGTCAATATGCTGTTCATCTGAGCAGGCTGAACTCCTGTCTGCATGGTGACCCTGCATGCCCACGTTTAAATTTAGCTCAACTTTTTATTTGTCATTGCTCTGTACACAAAATACACAGAATTCATCTGATTAATAGAAACACACAGACATTTATTGCTGCATTTTTTTTTATCTCTACATTCCAATTGTCTTCTACAATCTTATTGGTTGAATGGATGGGAAAATGTGCAATATTGTTTTTCAGTGGTGAATCCGTCCTGCGTGCACTGTCGGCCCATGACTCCCAGTGGAAAGCAGAGGCCTGAAGGAGAAGACTTCATGCGGTTCTTACCCATGTTCCTGTCAGACAATCCCAACATTAACTGTGGAAAAGGGTAACTGTCAAACTGTCTTCTATTTAGGCTTTCATTTGAACTACTTGAAAGAGCACTTCTGTTTCCAATGTGTTTTCCAAAGTTTGCCCAGTTTCTTCACAATGAACCTTGTGTCATTCATTGTTTTGTTCTTTCTCAACAATGCTGCTGTGTTCCTCCAGGGGCCACGCGGCCTACAGCGCAGCACTTGACCTGTACGACAATAACACCCGGGTCGGAGCCACCTACTTCATGACCTACCACACCATCCTGCAGGAGTCCCCGGACTTCATAGAGGCCATGAAGATGGCTCGCATTCTGGCTGACAACATTACTCAGTCCATCGGCCACAAAGTTTTCCCCTACAGGTATTTTACGGCTTCCACTGCTCTTGCCTTTGCTTAACATGTTAATGAAACAATCATTAATTCATATAATTTAATATTGTCAATATTCAATATCGTCTTTGTATAGCCAGCTTTTGTCTGGCCCAGAAGAGATGTTTTCAGTTTCACCTGCCGGTTGGGGAACTGTGAAGTCAATTGGTCTGTTTTTGTGGTGAAAGGCCTGTATCTGAGGTTCGCCTCGTTTTGAACTCAAAGTTCAAGGACGTTGGTCATAGATAAGCACACAGCAAAGAAAACATTATTTATGGCATGTAGGCAGTGTTTGACCTTCATTATTGTGTTTGAACTTCCAGTCCCCCTATATCCTATATTTCAGAAAAGTCATGTCAGTACAACCCTATACAGACCATGTAGACCACAACCTCAGACACAGAATTAAGAGACAAATATTTTATGCAAAGGTGGGAGGTGAATAAACAATTTAAATCGAGACAATATTAGAATAAATTAACTCTTCATTGATATTCATGACCAGTGGATGGCTGTTCGAATTAAGGAGGTGATCAGATAACTGAATTTGATTTTAACGATCATGGATATGATATCTGCTACAAACAAAAACAATTTCCAAATATTCATTGGAAACTTTACATATTAGTATAGTAGTAGTATTAGATATTCTCATTCGGGCAACAGGTGTCGCCATTGCTCCTAATGGCTGTCCACATCCTACTAATCCTTCTTTTTCTCCCTCCGCAGCATATTCTACGTGTTTTACGAGCAGTACCTGACCATTGCCTACGACACGGCTCTGAACCTGAGCGCGTCGCTGGCAGCCATCTTTGTGGTGTCCACAGTGTTGTTGGGCTTTGAGCTGTGGTCCGCCGTGCTGGTCAGCATCACCATTGCCATGATCCTGGTCAACATGTTTGGCGTCATGTGGCTGTTTGGCATCAGCCTCAATGCAGTGTCTCTCGTCAACCTGGTCATGGTGAGCACGAACAGAAAACACTCAAGCTGCCAGTGAACCTGCTGCAATAAGCAATATTTTCTAACCACTAGAGGGTGACAGAAACCACAACGTAAATAACACGCAGCATAGCAACTGAAGCATGGGGGCCTCCGAAGGACAAATGGGAGGATAAATGCTAATTGCGAAGCCAACCGTACCTATGGAGTAAGTTTGGCCGCTTGCCAGTCTCACTTTGACAGATCTCTTTCAGTCTTTAAGATGTTGTTTTTTTAAGAATGGGAGGGGTAAAGCTGCTAAACTAGGAAACTAAACTCACTGATTGGTCCGGGTGGAGCTTTGCTGCAGAGCGGAAATTGACAACAAGCTTTATAAGAGAGGAGAAATCAACAACACAGCTGGCTCATGTGTGTGGATAATATTGTTTTATAGTTATCTCAATGAAATCTCCACATAGCATACACTTGTTTCATGATTGGTCATAAGGTCTAATATTGCTTATTGCAGATTTAAATTGAATAAGACAGGAGTATTTTCAAAGTGAGTAAATGTGGAAGCCATGCGAGAGGGACAGGAGGTATTTCCTCTAGTTTATAGTACCAGTAGGTTGCGACAGAAGGGTTTGGTCAGATTCTATAGAATGACTATATAGAATTCTATAGCATTTGTTGCAACTTCCCCTTCATCATGTCCTGCTTGACGTGGCAAATATTGTGAACTTTAGTTGCTTGGCTTTCAGTCCATCACGTCTGTGCTGTGAAGTAGTTTCCTCTGGTGTGTTGCAGAGCTGTGGTATCTCCGTGGAGTTCTGCAGTCACATCGTGCGAGCCTTTTCCATCAGCGTAAAGAGGAACCGAGTGGAGCGGGCCGAGGAGGCCCTGGCCCACATGGGCAGCTCTGTAAGTTCTCACCTAACAAGTAACAAGAGTTTGAGAAGTATGAGAATATTGTGGATTTCTGTGGAATTTTGGGTTTGAGAGAATGTGAGCTAGCTTGTGCACGGTTATAATTGATGACAATTTAATTTAGAATGTCTTCTGTCGTCGCCATAAGATCAGTAAAGCAATTTTGGTCCTGTAATCATCAAGGCTTTGTGCGGTTAATGGCCATCATCACAATATCAGTCAAAAATAATACAAATGTATCTTTTTAGTTGTAATGTACAGCTTTCCATTTCAAATTGAATGAAAACGTGGTTTCCTTCTTTCCAGGTGTTCAGTGGGATCACATTGACTAAGTTTGGAGGCATCTTGATTCTGGCCCTATCCAAGTCCCAGATCTTCCAGATCTTCTACTTTCGGATGTACCTGGCTATAGTGCTGCTGGGGGCGACGCACGGCCTCATATTCCTCCCTGTTCTGCTCAGCTATATAGGTCAGGAATGTCATATGTGGATGGGAAACACTTGAAATATTTGAAGCATGTGTTCTCCTTTGGCCGGTTTCAGTAGACGTCACTGCATGTGAAAATCTACATTACATCATCACACACAGTATCAGCAACCAGGCCAACTCAGATGTCATGCACTTGCTGGTTCCTTTGTCTCAAAGTCAATGGGATTTTTGTATGGGGATTTGGTTAAAGGAAGGTTTTGCCGATTTTCAACCGGCTTTGTATCATTATAATCTCGGTAATATAAAGCAGATGGACAGTGCTTACCTTCGGTATAGAGACAGTCTGTGTCTCGTCATAGACGCTGGGGTAGCTGGCTGGGGGCGTGGTCAGGGTGAGGTAAATCCTCCCGTTCTCCCCATTCAGCATAGTTGGCATTTAGCTGCTAGCCCAGCCCAGGCAGACACAATCAGGGATTCAACCATTGCAGTAAACGCACATCTGAACAGACATCTATGTACCTGCTCTAGAATCCCCAATCCTGTAGTGTAGAGCCACAGCACTGTCCTTTGGTGAGTCAGCCCATTGAGATATATGGGGGGGTTTTACCCCACTCGCGCGCCAGCCGTATCACATTTTGTGGGCGTTCCCACACAGACCGACTATCTACAGTATGTTTTCTGCATGTCTGACCGCCAGCTGGTATGAGTCATTAGCGCTCATTAAGGCTGTCCATGATTCTCCATGGATCTGCGCATACAGAAAAAATGAAACGAAACAACCGCGCTCGAGCAACATCTGTTCACTTCCGCTTCCAAAATGACGTTACGCGTCATTCAAAAATAATAAAAGTGATTCTCATTTGTGAAGATTCTCTTGCTGAACACAACCGGTTGCTGTTTCATAAACTTTTGTTGACCATTTCAGGCATTTAACCAAAATCCACATTCAGAAATCCCATTGACTTTGAGAGGAGGGAACCGGAAGTGCTAACATCCGGGTCTCAGGCAGGTCTTAGGACACATTCCTGCAGTATATGAAGGTACTCCTGCAGTATATGAAGGTATTCCTGCAGTATATGAAGGTACTCCTGCAGTATATGAAGGTATTCCTGCAGTATATGAAGGTACTCCTGCAGTATATGAAGGTATTCCTGCAGTATATGAAGGTACTCCTGCAGTATATGAAGGTATTCCTGCAGTATATGAAGGTACGCCTGCAGTATATGAAGGTACTCCTGCAGTATATGAAGGTATTCCTGCAGTATATGAAGGTACTCCTGCAGTATATGAAGGTACTCCTGCAGTATATGAAGGTATTCCTGCAGTATATGAAGGTACTCCTGCAGTATATGAAGGTATTCCTGCAGTATATGAAGGTATTCCTGCAGTATATGAAGGTACTCCTGCAGTATATGAAGGTATTCCTGCAGTATATGAAGGTACTCCTGCAGTATATGAAGGTACTCCTGCAGTATATGAAGGTACTCCTGCAGTATATGAAGGTATGAAGGTATTCCTGCAGTATATGAAGGTATGAAGGTACTCCTGCAGTATATGAAGGTACTCCTGCAGTATATGAAGGTACTCCTGCAGTATATGAAGCTAATGGGATCATTCTCTTGTGACTCTCTCCACAGGTCCTTCGCCGAACAAAGCCAAGGTGTTTGCTGCTAACAAGCGCTACGTCGGTACGGAAAGGGAGCGCCTCCTCAACTAGTGAGCCGTTTGAGACGATGAACAATGAACTAACCGTTTTGTCTGCGCGAGACTGTGGGTGTGTGTGAGCACAACGCAGTTTCTGTGATTACTGACACACTCATCATTGCCACTACTATGCACAGCTGTAACTCAGGAAGAATCCACTCGGGAGTAGAGTTCTCTACAGGGAGTAGAGTGCCAGAGGCCTTGTCCAAGCGTATACCCCCCCCCCCCAACCCGTCTCACCTTCCTCCTCGCACTACAAGGCAGTTCAGTCTTACCTGGCCTACCATGGAACAGTTCAGTCTTACCTGGCCTACCATGGAACAGTTCAGTCTTACCTGGCCTACCATGGAACAGTTCAGTCTTACCTGGCCTACCATGGAACAGTTCAGTCTTACCTGGCCTACCATGGACCAGGAAAACACTTGAGCGGTGTGGAAGTAGGAGAGACGCCGCCCTCGGCATCAGTTTACAAACAGAAACTTTCAGTCAGTTCCATATGCTATGAGCAGTTGTCTTGTGGGGGAAACTCAAAAGGGTCACATTGGTCAGTGTTTTGATGTTTCTTTTAAAATATGTATACTGGACAAAAGAGAATGTGTATAGGAAAATGTTTATGCAAACGTTTACTAATGTGGTCCTTTTGTAGAACTATTTGATATGATGAGTACCGTACACACTGTAGCTAACAGATAACAATAATGACAGAATAGGGCCCCCCCCTCCTTACTCCTGGCATTAACGTGCATCTCGTGTTCAGATCGGGTCTAGATATGGTTAATCTGGCATGTCAGGTGTAACATTTACACCTGACATTATTCACATGTGTTTGCAGTATACACATTGATAACACATTTCTATTTCCCTCACCAAAATACGCACATCACTTCATCCTGTAATATTTATGTCCTTGTTTACACTTGGGTGTCAACGAGTACCCTGACAATCCATTTGTGATGATGTATGTTACTATTCAAACTGATTGAGTTGTTTTATTGCCACTTTGGTACTTAATGTAGTCTGGTGATGGCCTTTACACTGGTTAATGTGGCCCTGATGCATCTCTAGCGCCCCCTGGAAGTGGTTTGGGTGATGGGATTGTCAGTGCATTTTGGGTGCTTTTACAAATGGATGTTTTTTTGCTCTGTCAAACGACAATCCATCAGTCAGGACGCATGTTAATGCCAGAGTTTAAAGGGGGTCCCATGGTGATAATGAAGAAAATTTACATCGAATTGTAAATTATGCATTTTTCAGTTACTGAACCGAACACGTGTCAAGTCAGGATTGGGAATGAGAAGCAGCATTTCATGGCTTTACTTAATAACTGTAAATAGCTTGCATCGGTCTAATTTAAAATTGTATTCCTTTCTAACGCCTGCTGGTTCAGAGTATCGTAGAAAAAGACAGCTGGATAACGGTGTAATCCTGTGTCTTTACACACTTTCCTGGACAGGTTTGGTTAAGTTGATATTAATTTTAAAATGTTATCTATTAATATTGAGTTACCATGTATTCCTATCTTACTGTAAAGCCCTCTTCCAAAGCAACAATCATTGGTTTGCAAGGAAAAGCAAGCGTAACCTCTCATTGCTGCCAACTGAAAAAGATGAAGCTTTACATCCCTGCCTGGTTCACCTGCATCACCTGCACCTCATCCTGTCTGGATTATGACCAGTGGAGATGATCTTTGATGGGTTTTGGAGATGTGTGTTCCCAGTAGTTACTGTACCATAGCTCAGTTTGAATGGGTCAATGACATTTTGCCCAGCGAGTGTAATACCTACTGGGCCCTGTAAGGAGCAGTAGCATTCCTTTTGGTAGTTGTGTTATCATGGGATTCTCCATGATGCCGTTATTTTTTTGTTTGCTTGTAAGAAAGCATATTGACCAAGCAAAAGTAGTACCTTGTTCCACGGTTGAACCTAGATTTAAAAAAACAGATCCACTAATTGAAAAAGATGTAAAACATATGAATGTTGCTTGGCATGGATGATCCACAACTTTCCTCCTGAAGCACATAATTGTATAAAAAGCCTTGAAAGACCTTTGTTTTTAACCATTCTAATCTGTATGAAAGTGTGCAGTGGAGCCCTCTCACTCCCTCTATATTTCACAATGGGTACACATTCACTTTTTCTTGCCCCAAATATATGACTTATACTAATGTGTTCATCTGATTGATTTAACATCATAATACTCTTTATTCAATGAGGTTACAGTTATACCGATGTAGCCACTGTAGAAGTCCCTCCGTAGTGAACTGTTGCTTTAGTTTATTAGCTCCAACCTAGACAAATGTTGTTTGGCAGGGGAAAATCTTGCTTTTTCAAAAATGAATTGCATGCACTATAAATGCAGAAAATGAAGAATTGGCTACAAAGGCTGCTACAGTATAAACCACACATCTAGCTGTGATTGTCCAAACTGACCACAGTGTGGCGTCTGATACCACTCATGGAGCTGTGGCTGGACTACACTATTGGCCTACATTTTTATGTCTTTATTGGAAGTATCCATGCAATCTGTTTAAATTGTCAATGAGAACATATGTTAGGTCCAATATTTCACGTCATAATATTTGCAACATATTGCCTAAGGCGTGCAAATAGGACCGGCCACTGTCCATCTAAATCTGATCTTTTATTTGTTATACCAAACCTTTACTGGTAATCAGTCACTCACATCCCATTGGAACATCCCTGCTGCCAAAACCAGAGTTGTTCCTGGACTTCCTCACAGCGTGCGTTAGCGTTTCCAAGTTGGCCGCCTGTCCAGCCTTGTTGTCACACAAACCTCCAGTTCATGACTTATTGATGCGTTTCTCTGTGAGAGAGCCGGCGCTGCTCTTTGAATCTGGCTGACAGATTAAAATATTAATTTCCCTGGCAGGGCCGCTGCTCTGTCTGTCTGCGGGGGACCATACACACACACACACACACACACACACACCCACAGGCAGGGGGTGAGTGACTGTGCTGTTATGTAAGATCTGCAAGCCTCACCTCTCGCTCCACCCTCACCTGACACAACATATTGCAGGTGACGCAGCACAGACACACATCCACCCAGGTGGAGTTAAATCAAATGTGATATAAATCATGGAAGTTACTGAAATTAAAATACTGGCTGAAAGAGATGGTCAATTGAATGTACAATCTCTGCTGCCAAATAACTGGAGAAAAATCATTACAACTTTTTTGGTTGAAGCCAATGAGAGTGGAGGAGAGGGTCTTCTAGAAATGAATAAGTCTTCTGCTTGTGAAAAGTGATGTGTACTATGAGCCTTGTAAAGCCCTTTATGAATTTATTTAATTTTTTATAATGGATAGTAAATGGTAGTGTTGGATTCGAGACTTGGCGACTTCACGGCCAAATTTTGGCGAGACTGAGACTGAGGGAGGGTGAGACCGAGTCAAGGCCAAGACCTAGGGCGGACGAGACCAAGACCAGACCAATGCGAGAGCATTTTCCAGACCATTACTCTAATGATGGCTTAACCTTACACCATTGCTCTGCTAACAATGAAGGAAATCATTATTTAGGAATTTTAGTAAAATACAAATGGCTGGAGGCTACAGTATATACTCAGTGACAGAAGGCAATCATTTGATCTGAAACACTGCAGTTCCATATCACTGACATTCAGAAGTATAAAAACACTTTACTGTTGCTAAATTATGACTCACCCAAACTGCCAAACACTGGTCAATTATACAGTATATAATAACCTGTATGATGATACTGTATATGATCTGTATGTGGGAGTATGCTGTTAATTAACAGAAGCATTAGTCCAGGGGTTCTCCTTTTTACAGTACACCAAATACCACCTCAGAAATGACCAGCATATGAGTGGTTGGAATGTATGTTCATGTAAAGTAGCTCCTGTACTGCATCTCCTGGGGACAAGGTCATTCATGATGATTTAGTATGAAAGGATGGGTTCTGATTGGCTGAGCTCCAGCTGAACCTCCCCTCCCTGTCTGGACTGAAGGGCCATGACCTTGGATTATCAGTCCCTGGAATTCATTTTGTTGTTGTTTGTTTTTCCTTTTCCTTTTCCTTTCCCCTTTTTTTATGCCTCCGCCGGCTATGTTTTTGGGCTGTCCGTCTAGGATTACCATTTGCTGGTGAAAGGTCAAAGGTCAAGGCGATTTTTTTGGTTATGGCCAGTTTTTGGCCATAACCCAAGAATTCATACACTAATTATGACAACATTTTACACAAATGTCTAATACAATAAAATTAAGTGAAGACATTTTATATCCAAAAGGTCAAAGGTTGATTTTGGTTGTCAAAGGTCAAAGCCCAGGGTCACTGTGACCTCAGATGAACACGATATATCAGGAACGTCTTGGAGGAATCTCTTCAGATTTGGCACAAACGATTCCACTTGGACTCAAGGATGAATTGATTACTATTTGGTGGTCAAAGAAATGTCAAGGTCACTGTGACCTCACAGAAGACGTTTTTGGCCATAACTCAAGAATTCATAAGCTAATTACTATTATTATTCAAAGTTCAAAGGTCAACTTCACAGTGACATCATAATGTTTTGCTTACCACTGTAGCCGAGAAAATGATCTTGGGTCATTCTACAAAAACTGTGCAAGTGCTGTTACTTATTTTTGCAGACATCAAAATCCTTTAATTTGGCCTAATAATCACATTACTTATATTGATTTGGACGCCACAATACTTGTACGAGTACACCCTCTTCACTTCCTCTTCCTGGATGACCACCAAGTCCTGTTCCTCTGTTAGTCCACCACAAGTTTTGAGCATTCGCTGATATTGAGCTTCAGGTGATTGTCATTGCACCATGTGACGATGCTCTCTATCAGTCCTCTGTACTCTCTGACTGAAGACGGCATGTTTCTCACTGGAAACTATTCACTGGAATCATACATGTCAATAAAATACACTTAATACTTTTTTATTAAATTCCTTCCAAGTCTTCACTACATATATTTTATAAGTCTGGACAGACATGAATGTCAACTGCAACTTGACTCATAGGCATACAACCACAGGATGAAAATGGTCTCGTGTTCATCAGGAGTATAAAGTAGTTGCAGTTAGTTTCACCTTCACCCACTTCACCCTATAGGTCGTTATTCTGTAAAAGCAGTTTACTTTTTTTTGTTATTATGACTTCTCATGATAAAATAATTGCATTGACGTTCTTGAGGGGATGAAAAAAAGTCTTGATAGCCTTTTTCCCATATTTCTGAATATAATAACAAAAAGGTAAATGTTTAATATAGGTATAAACATGACTCTCGATCAAATGTTCTTGCATTTTCCTTGTTCGTGTTAAGAAATCTCATGAGAATCTAGTGGCATTGAACATCAACACACTAAAGTAGTTTATGTAAGTGTTCCCCTAGTGGAGAATGAAGGTAAACCACTGCCCATACTGTAACAAGTGCTTTTACACTTTGAATTCCTGAGGTTGCATAGGCTACTTATTCGATCAGTCAGGATTTTTTGTTTTTGTTTTCAGATAAATAAAGAAAAGATGTTGCAAGTGAAATTTACAGCAAAAGTAAAATTTCTGGCTGGCTTTTAAAACTCAAAAAGCAGTACACAAAAAAGCAAATCAATTACAGTAACTGGAGTAGATGTAATTACATCGTCCCTCCACCTTTGTGCTCTTTGACCAACGCCCTGTCGCCCTCGTCCCAACAGGGCAGTCCCGTCCAACAGCCCAACTTGTCTGATGCCAGTGTACCACTACCTCTCTCTCCCTAGTGTACTTCACTTTTAGGCGGCTGCCACATTATCCTCTTAAAACAGTTGAATGGAGTGTTTTTTCCCATCAATAAATAAGCGTACGCAGCATTTAATGTCCTGTTTTTGCGTCAGCGGTTTTCTGTTACACTAGGGTTCAGTTGTCTCTGAAATAGACTCTTAGGGTGGAACAAAAGGGATTAGATGGCCATCTCAAACATGGAGAGAGGATCAGATTTTCAGGTCCACCTGCAGTGCTTTCCCCTCCTAAGCAGGGCCGGTGTTGGATGGAACACTCCTCACATTTCAGGGACTGTAGAGCGGTTGTGGGGAGCTGAAATGAGACTTGACCTGGCCAGATGGAGTCACACCTGTTCACATTAGAAATCTCTCTTATGTAAATAATGGAAGCCAGTCGGTGCAGTCACACTTGCCTGCATCATTTATCTGAACAGGTGTTATTACTGCTGTTGAATGGGCCAAAAGATTCAGTAGCACGTTATATTAAGGTGCACATATTCACCATTTTGCTTATTAGCATGCATATTAGTAGCATATTTTCTACTAGTCTTTATAAAGCACTTATTAATGCCTTATTCTGAATGACAATGGGCCTTATAGGGTGGTAGTAGGCTACCACTAAAGCATATTAAGATCATAATTAATGTACAATAAGGTCCTTACTTACTATCGATAAGCAGTAATTATGAGATTATTGAGGGAAAACTCTTAGTTAATGACCTAGTAGTTGTAGAATACGGTCATGCAGAATCAGCGTAGGAGATTTCAAATATATATAATTTGGGGGCAACTTTTGCCCCCACTGCATTAATAATGACAGGGTTCCTACACATCTTCCATTTCAGAATCCCATACTTTTCCAGACTCAAATTTCTAGAATTCTCTGTCAGACCCTATTTGACATCTGAGTACACAAGGGTGTCACTTTGTGTTGAAAAGTGGTGTGGACATGTCCCCATTGTAAATGACACCTATGGCCACACCACAATTTGGAGGCTTTGGGGTTGAGCCATGATAAAACACTTGTATTATCAATGTATTGGTATAAATTCATAATTTTATTATTTAGAAAATTGAATAGTCAGATAGTCACAATAGACAATAGTCTGGAAACGTTTCTCCATACTCTCTTTCCCTTTTTCCATACTTTTTCAGACCTGGAAAACACTCAAATCAAATTCCATACTTTCCATAATTGTGTAGGAACCCTGTAGTGACTAATAAACAGCAATATGCTACTAATATGCATGCTAATAAGCAACTAGTTAATGGTGAATATGTGTACTTTAACATAAAATCTTACCAAAGATTCAAATGATCAAAGCGGGGTCCCATCTCATCCTCAGATAACATGCCCCACAATGTCAACGCTCACTACTTCCTTGTTTACAAGAAATGACCAATAATAATAATAATGGTCGAAGGTGGGCTGACCCCGGGGGAAAGCCCTTAGTCACAGCATCATGAGGAAGGGGGCAAAATGCCATTTCAGCCAAATGTTATTTTAAAGGGAAGGCCAATAGACCGGTGCTTGCCCCAAACGATGGTACACATATTTTCACAATGAGGGTCACTTATGTGTGAGCAGGGCTCAGGAAGCGCTGTCAATAGCCCCCTTTATGAGGCTGCGAGGGGGGAATTAGGCCGTCAATGGAGGGGACTAAGCTACGTATGCCATGTGTCCACACTCAGGCCGCTCTGTTTGTTTTGATGGCAGCACGAGTCTGGCGTGACTGCAGACCTTGTTTACCTTGTGGGATACGTGTCACGCAGAGAATTCCCTCCCTCCCTCGCCCGCCCTCTATGAGAAACTGCCCTCTCAGATTGCATCAGAGCCACAGGTGCAATGTGTGTCCAGTGTTGCAAGATTTTCAACCAGCTTTGTATCATTACAAAATCAGTAGTATATATTATGCAAAATTAACAATGTTTAACTTCCCTCCATCCCGCTCGGCCCGGAGAGCTCCCCGTTCGGTCGCAGAACCTCCTGGTCCAAATTATGTCGTTTGGTCCAAATTATGTCATTTGGTCCAAATTATGTCATTTGGTCCAGGAACTTCAGAAGTCCTGTGAGTGAAGGGAGAGAGAGAGCAATAAGATAGTAATCGTATCCTCCCACGTGCTCCTTCCTGCCGGTGAAACACCTCGCTGTCAGGTGACAAGAAGTGACTGCACATGTATCGGAGGAAACACATGCTAGTCATGGGGGAGAAAACGGGAGCAATAAAATCTGAGAGAATTTGATTTAAAAAAAAAGTAATAGTGAATAGTGACAGTAATCGTGACACCATGGCAAAACTGCTCCAAATGACGTCATTATGACCTCATTAAGGACCAGGAATTTCTGTGAATGAACGGGGAGCTCTCTGTGCAGGCAAGATGGAGGGAAGATCAACGTTGTTCATTTGCATAATATACTACCGATTTTCTAATGATACAAAGCTGGTTGAAAATCAGCAAAGCGGCCCTTTAAATAGATGTGGCAGTTTGTGAGATTGAGTGGTCGGTGTTTTTCGAGACCGGATGGTGATTTGTAAGACAGGAGAGTTTCACTTAGTCCCAGGTACACCTCTACTGTAGCAAACACTGCCTGCTCATTCAAAATGCTGGATTCAGCACATAACGGAAGAAAAAAAGCAAAACAATTTCACACTCTGGCTTTGATTGAACAAGCAAAGCGGTTTATTTACAAACATACGCACATGTAAGTGTCGCTCATGAGTCTTTTGTGTGCAGCTTACAGCGAAATCTTGGCCTTGCGAACAGGAATGAGCTCAATGATATTTCACCTTCAATCGACATAACCCATGTCCTCATTACAATTTGGTTTAGTCTATTGATCATTTTAACTCCAATACCGTCAATACCTTCGAGTAGCATTGGATATTTCAAGTAGGCCTACTTTCCTGATTCAGTAGCCTCTCAATACTCTACGGTTCTCTGTGAGGCTACATTAATACATTAATTCAGTCCAGTAACATTTTCAACAAAGTAAAAAAAAAAAAAAAAAAATCAAGTTAGATTCATGCCAAACATTAGGCATCAATGTTATGAAACATACTTTTTTTTTTTAATTGGTCACAATGATATAGCTGTCAATTTTCCTTCCTTTTCAAAACACACCGATTTCAAATCTCACAATGCTAATTCAAGTTAGATTCAAATGAGTGATACTGTACGTCATTGATCCCCATAGGGAAGTTCTCTTTTCGCTGCCCCCCCTCCCCCCTCCCTCCTCCAGGGAGGTCAGAGGTCAAGGTCGGCTACATAGCAAGCAATCCTGGAGCTGCTAGGGATTCTTGCTCAAGGGCACTTTAGCAGGGCGGGTCTTCACCCAGGTGTCGCTAACCACGAGAGCACCCTGCTGCCACCCTGCCACTCTCAATACCAAATCTTGATCATTGGTTAACGGCATTTTCTGCACTCATGCACACCTCTGCACAACAACTCCCTTCCTGACCCTCAACATAGCACTGTAAAATGTGCTGGCAATACACTCTAACATAGAGCACAAGATATTATACACTGATAATAGTGGGTCTGGTCTCCATAGTTCCAAAGCAAGCATTTGACAGGTAGAAAACAAGTGGAATACTGAAGCTGTTATGAATACAGGAAATCCCATCTGGTCTGCAAATACACTTGCATTCAAACATTTGTCTTGATTACTTTGCATGCGGCTAGTGGTAGCTAGAAAATGGTGAATTAGCAATGGGGAAGAAATCAACAAAGGTCCATTCAATTGCCTTGTATGTAGTGCTTACTGTATGAACACAGCTTATTTTTCCAGGGTTAGTTCACAAGCTCTTTTAGAAGTCTGAAAAATATCCCCCTGCCCCATGTCTTCCAATATTCAAAAAGTGCACTTTTAGTGAAGAGGAACTGGACGATGACTTGCAAAAAGATGAGTCACTCTGAGAAATAACAGTCCAGCCAAAAACAGCCACTTCAAGGCTTTGTTTAAATTTTCTGCCAGTCAGAAGGCAACCAATCATATCAAAGTTTACAAGGAGCATTAGTCATGGGGGAAAAAAGATGGTAAAAATTGTACAATCATTGGTTGCTCCAACTGAAAACAAAAAGTTCGCCATCGGATTCAAACGAAAAAACTTAACAACCCTCTTACCGAAAAAGAGAGACCTCAAATGTACAAAGTGAGGATGAAGAGATGCGAAAACACGCAAACTAGAAAAACGGGTCAAAAAGGGTCGAACCCTTTCTTTCACAAGTCCGGCAAAAAAACGCGGCGTGATGAAGAATGTAGAAGTCAAACGATGGCAAAAAATCGGTTGGGAAATGTGCGTTGTCACTTTGGCTGCTTTCAAGTCTCTGAGAGGAGGGAGAATATCGCCTGTGTTGATGATGAAGAGCTGCAGCTCAGCGACAGCCAGCGGTACCTTGGGGTCGTCCCACAGAGCTGACGGGAGATGAGGGGTGGGGTCTGTGGGGAGGATGGGGGTATCAGGAGGGGAACCTGGGGGTCCTCCTCCTGATGGTTCACTAATGCTAGGAGGTCTGCAGCAGGCGTCTGTAGTGGGGCATGATCTCGTGCTCGGGCAGGTGCAGGTTGAACTCCAGCGCCACCAGAACCGGGAACTCGAAGGCTATCAGTTCCCTGCGGTTCACTCGGAACCTCTCCTCGAGTTTCTGTCAGGAAAAGAAATACACCAGTTTAGATGAAGCAGAGGATAAAGGCTACGCGCCTTTTGTTTTTTTGTTTGTTTGTTTTTTCACCCGTTTTTCTCCCCAATTGTACTTGGCCAATTCGCCCTGGCAAGCTGTCCCTCTGCCGATCTGAGGAGAGTTGTAGACTAGCACATACGACAGCTGCTTCTTTTCACCTGACAGCGAGGTTCACCTGACAGCGAGGAGTTTCACCGGCAGGACGTAGCGCCTTCCCTCCCCAGGCTCCCCTCTGAACACACACTCCGACTGACCAGAGGAGGCACTAGTGCAGCGACAGGACACATACTCTTAATCCGGCTTCCCACCCGCAGACACGGTCAATTGTGCCTGTATGGACGCCCTACCAAACCGGAGGTAACATGGGGGCTTGAACCCGCAACCCTAGGCAAGAAGTCTACCACTGCACTACCCAGGTGTCCCTGCATTTGGTATTTTGATCTTACTTTTTTGATAGCAACACCAGATCCTGTGTATTGGTAAATACTGAGATCTGATTCAAAAGATCTCCCCCCCAATAATCAAGTCCCCCCCAATTGTACTTGGCCTGCTGTCCTGATCGTTGCTCCACCCCCTCTGATGATCTGGGGAGAGTTGTAGACTAGCACATGCTTCCTCCGATACATGTGCATTCGCCAGCCGCTTCTTTTCACCTGACAGTGTAGAGTTTCACCGGCAGGATGTAACGCATGGGAGGATCACGCTATTCCCCCCAGTTCTCCTCCTCCCGAACAGGCGCCCCGACCGACCAACCAGAGGAGGAGCTAGTGCAGCAGCCAGGACTCATACCCCACCGGCTTCCCACCCGCAGACACGGCCAATTGTCTCTGTAGGAACGTCTGACCAAGCCGGAAGTACCGCTGCCAGCCCCCTGTAGACCCCTGTCTACACTACCCAGACGCCCTCAGATCAGATCAGATAATGGTTGTGTCCACGCTTGGCCGGAGAATGCCTATGGGTCTCCTGTAGCGGTAATTAATTCAAAACTGTGTTTGAACTACGGTCTTCCTGCTCCCCCTCTCCATTTCTTTCTGTTGCTTTGATGTGCATTATGTCCAAACTGCAGCAGCGATCACAGCTGAAATCACAATATGAGCCAGGCCACTTACATATCTGTTTTCCTTTTCTGGCAACATCTGACAGTAATGTGAGCAAAATCCAATTTCCCAGCGTCCAGACCTGTTTCCTAATGTGGTCTGGCATGATGGGACAATAAACCTCGCATTGTGTAACCACCACAGCCATAGTAAAATGTTCAAAATAACAAAAGGGAACATCAGATTATCATCAAGCCATTTGGTCAAACATAGTTCATACATACATACATACATAGTTGGTAGTTGCTTTTCACAAACGTCCGGTGGAAGAAACTTACATCTATCAGGAGCTTGACCTCGTGCTTCTTGAGATCTCCGCTGATCTTGGCTGCCAGGAGGACACACGCGCCCGCCACCAGCTTACGGTTCTGCTTGTTGAGTTTGCCCTGGAGAACCAGCTTCTCAAAGTAGACAAAAGCCATGGCCACGGTGGGTTCCTCATAGCCACATTCATCCTGGACCAGCTTCTTTATCTCCCTCTTTAAGCTGAGAGAGAAGAGAGGACAGAGGGGGGGGGGGGGGGGGACAAATGTCATAGGAGAGGAAGTGAAAGAACTCATGGTTATTGCGCCAAAGAAAATGAAGACATGAAAGTTATAAACAATATTCAAGCAAACGTAAAAGAACACTGCACCAAACTGCTGACAAATATGGCATACAGTACACTGTAGATTTCTGTCAACCGTACCTCCTTATTTTGCTGAGTGTCAGCCTTATGTGGGGGAACTTCTCTTTGAATGTCTCGTTCATGTCCTTCTTGAGGTCAGAGGGTTTGACGTATTCGATGACCGTCGTCTGAAAGGGAAAACCAGCGGCGGCGTCAGAGCGAGCACACTTTCAGCGCAGAAGGTGACTGGAGCCTCGCACGCTAGTGTTAGATTCCACTGACTCACAATGAGGCTCACTGAGTGCTGAGATACACAAGACTGGTGAAAACCGGGGTGGCTCAAATGCCCAGAAGACACTAAATATACTCGACTGCCTGTTTAATTGACCGAGACCATTCTTATCGTTCGTTATAACGCGCTCCGAGTGCCAGATGGGCGGGTCACATGGGAGAATATAATGAGGGCCCTAAAGTTCAAGTCAGTGGGATGTTCACACCATGATGAATGAGTCACCGGGAAAAATCTGCAGGTGCTGTGAGACGCATTCAAATCCACACGGACCGACATGCCTGTGGAACAAAACACACTTTCAGCACTCAGCAGGGGGACCGACATGCCTGTGGAACAAAACACACTTTCAGCACTCAGCGGGGGTCCAAATCTTCTTTTTTTTTTCTTACATTTTCCAAGGTTTTTCTCCACAATTGTACTTGGGCAACTCATTGCTCCACCCCCTCTGTCGATTTGGCGAGAGCTAGACTAGCACTACAAAAAGCCTCCATCTACTGTAAGTAATTTGGTCTCATTCAGCCTTCAAAGCTAATTTTGGGAAAAAAAAATAGAAAAAAAAATCCGCCATTGAGGTTATGGCCCAAAATAACACTTGATTCAAGAAAATGACACTTGATTCTACAAAATTCTTAAAAGATACATGTATATGTGTGTGTGTGTGTGTGTGTGTGTGTGTGTGTGTGTGTGTGTGTGTGTGTGTGTGTGTGTGTGTGTGTGTGTGTGTGTGTTTGTATATATATATATATATATATATATATATACTGTATATATACTGTATATATATATATATATGTTGATTGATTGATTGATTGATTGATTGATTGATTGATTGATTGATTGATTGATTGATCAATCACAGCAGCTGGCTGTGCTCATGCTGAGTTATTGGTTTTCAAATTAAATAATTAAGGGTTCATGATTTTTTTGTAATCCTTTGTGGGGTTGTGACTAGACCAACATACAAGACTGGTCAAACCGCTACAACATTATCCCTTACTTTTATTTCAATTTGCAGTGGAAATTATTAGTGAAATTATCGAACCCCATTGGCAGATTTGTTGCACTTCTTTATGATTTTAGGATTCAATAAGAGGTTAAATGACTTTTTTGCAGTGTACACTTCACACGTACTACACTGAAGCCAAGCTTTGCCTGCAACCAAATGGAAGCAAATGTAGCTGGATCTAATTCTAATTCACAAAAAAATCCCGGATTACACGGCGAGTAAGAAAAGCTGATAGCTTGTTCAACTTGAAAGTTCAGTTGGAGAAGGTCATGTCTTCTAAGCATCCTGTGTCCGTCCTGTGGAGTGAAAACCTTCAGGACGGACTGGTTCCACTCCTGTAGTAAACACAATGGCTATTGTTGCGAGACACTGGGCTTGTTGCAATTGGAGGAAGAGAAGAAAAAACATTCTGTCTGGCCTTGACTGAACATTTCAACCATTCCAATTCTTATTGTGTATTCTGCCAGTCTGCCAAAGAAAAACAAGATCCCAGGAAAGAATGAGGTGGGAGTCTGGCAAACACAATTCAACATCCGCTCTTTCCCGGAGAAACAGAGTGATTAGCGCAGCGGCTACAGGAGACACAAACGCCACGCTGGCCGTTACGATGTGGTGGAGTGGCTGTTTGATAGCTACTGCCCACGGGAACAGGGATACAGTACGTGTATTCATCCAGGCATCCCAGAAGCGGAGCGGGAGCGGAGTTTGGGTCCAGTGACCTTGCTGATTAGAACGGACTGACAGATCCTCCTGGCTGCTATTCAAAACCGCCGATGAAGTTCGGGAGGATTTTTTTTTTTTTTTTTCATACAAAAACGTGGGGGGGCAAATCTTTGTTCTTGATTGTGGTGGGAAAAAGTACGGAGAAAGGTCAATAATGATAAATACATAGAAAAAGATATCTCAGAGAATTTCACCCAAGGAAGCATGTCAACAGAAGCGGGTCTATTTCAGCGAGTGACGCCCTTGGGCTCGCGGGGGCGGGGCTTGTGGTTGTTTTTGCTGCCGGTGTCTCGCTCTCACCATGTAGGAAGGGAAGATGAGGACTCTCTTGTGCTTCCCACAGGGCCACTGCGGGTCATCCAGCAGATTGGGGTCGTACTCACGAAAGTCCCCCAGATCATTCCCTGTGAGGAGCACAAACACAACAACACCAGATCATTCCCTGCGAGGAGCACAAACACAACAACAGCGATTGAGCAAGAAGCAGACATCTGCACATTTTCTCCTCCAGAATCCAACTGTCTTTTTTTTCTGATCAAGTTGTTTTTCTGAAATTTTCCTCTCCAATTGTACTTGGCCAAGTCCCCCTGCTGTCCCGGTCGTTGCGCCACCCCCTCTGCCGATCTGGGGAGAGCCGTAGACTAGCACATGCTTCCCCCAATACATGTGCAGTCACCAGCTGCTTCTTTTCACCCCCCCCCCGAACAGGCGCCCCGACCGACCAGAGGAGGCACTAGTGCAACCACCAGGACTCATACCCCACCGGCTTCCCACCCGCAGACACGACCAATTGTGTCTGTGGGAACGTCTGACCAAGCCGGAAGTACTGCAGTCGGGAATTGAACCCAGGTTTCCGCGATGGTAGGCGAGTGCTTTTACCTCTACTGACCCAGACGCCCCTATCTTCCAGAATCCAACTCTGTCATTCAGATGAAATCAAACGACAGCGCATGTATGAATAGTAGTGAAGAACACTGGGAAGTGGGAACGGGGGCAAATTTGATCCTATTATATTACACAGGCCCATTAATAAAAGGGATAAGTATACAGTGCCTGGAGATACGGGGGTTGAACTGAATGGAGACTGACCTGTATCTATGCTGCTCTGGTTGCTGTTGGCCCGGCCCAGACTGAGGCTGCGGTGGCTGGCATTGCGAGACTGGGAGAAGGATGAGGTGGAGTCCATGGTGTTCCTCCGCCCGCCCAGAGGCCCCAGCGCATTGGTGGGGTACAGGAACTGGGTGTAGGACACAGTCTGTGGGTGCAGATATCAAATAAACTGGCAGCAATGGATTTACCATAAGTACTGTATGACCTGTTGAAAAGTCCTGTCCTATGTGCTCACACCATACATACATATGTTGGGAAGATGGCAAACCTCATTTTGCACAGTTTCCCCACTGAAAAATATAAAATATAGGTCTGGACGATATAGCTGAACTCATCATAGTTCATGTATGCAAAACCACGTTAAATAAATGGAATTAATGTTCATCTCATTGAACCGAATGGTAATGTTGGTGTGATGTCAAACAAAACAGAGATATTCAAATAATATTCTTACCATACTTCATTTTATCAGTGTTTTTAAAATCTCAGGTAAAATTTGCTTGTCGTCATCAATTTAGACAGCAGAAATGTGTGTCAAATATCATCACGATATGATTCCAGTGAAAGAAGACGATCAATGATATTGAATTATCATCCAGCCCTATATATATATATATAGGTATATATACTGTGTGTATATATACATATATATATATATATATATATATATATATATATATATATATATATACACTAGGGCTGCACGATATTGGAAAAAACTGACATTGCAATATTTTTTTATTCTGCGATATATATTGCGATATGAAAAAATACAGGAATTTTCCACCAAAAGTCTTAAATAGGTCTATCAAGCCTTGCTCATTTAAGAAGGTGGCCTAGTGGGTAACGTGCGCGGTTGACGTAGTAGGAAGTGAGTGTGTTTTTAGCCACAGACAGGGTGAGTTGCAGGATCCTAAGTGAGTAAAGGTACTATAGTTAGTAGGAAAGAGCTTAGAACGTCACAGAGAGGGCATGCATTACTGTATGTTATCAGTTAATTTACCTTACTTGACATTGCACGCTCTGCGATGTGACTATTGCGCATGTGCACATTGCGATGACGATGCTGAAACGATATATTGTGCAGCCCTAATATACACTGTATATATATATATATACTGTATGTATATATATATGTAAGGGATAATGTATATTGAGGCGGTGATTACGGGGGAAATAATGACCGACAGGTGATGATTGAGCCCGACGCGCAGCGGAGGGCTTAATGATTCACCTGAAGGTCATTATTTCCCAGTAATCACCGGCTCAGTATACATTATCCCGCTTAGAACACGGCCTACAACTAAATCATTCAATAATCTGACAAAAATAATTATTCAAATAGATTTTTTAATAGCGTTTTCAACGACAAAGCGGTTTCATTCGTAATTGGCACACAAGACACCACAGCTGCAACTGGTTGGCCTAATTAGTAGTGTCTGCAGACAAAATGCTCTTATCAACTGATTAATCCAGGTGTGGCAGAGCAGCGGTCGGTTGTCGAGAAATAATGACCGGTGAATCTTGTTGATTGACCAATCAGAATCGAGTATTCAAGAGAGCCGTGTTCTAAATATATATATATATATATATATATATATATATATATATATATATATAAACACACCACAATCTGATTATGTAAAGCTCTTAGAGCAAGCATAATCGCAGTATATGCAGAGTACTCCCAATTTTACTCACATTAGTAGAGACGAGTTACAACCTGCGCGCACCTTAATCGCATTTCTTTAGGTATGATCAAGTAAATTACGTTGTTCCATCATTATTTAGTCATTTCCATTTCAGTGCTTAGTTGCAATAACCACATGTAAATGATCAGCAGAGGTGTCACTTCCCTAGAATGGTGTAAACAGCTTCATTGCACTACATAGTGTATTGGTAATAGTCACATTATTGTGTGCATGTAAACGTAGCCAGTGTCTCTGTATATGCTTCTTCAAAGGATCAAAGGAGTCCCTCACTCACCTTTCCATCAGCTCCGAGCTCCACTCCCTCCAGGCCGATCACCGTCTCCTTGGCACTGACGCCGCCCGACGGGTGCCTCTGACGCCCTGCTTCCAGCTTGATCTCCCTGTCAGAGCACAAGAGCTTTACACAGCGCCGCCCTGCTGGTGCTGCAACTCCCAGCCCATTCTGAGGCCTCCTCTTCTCTAACGCTCACACAGGCCCACTATCCATCTGCCTCCTCTTCTCTACCACTCACATAGTAGGCTCACTATCGATCTGTGCTCATCGGCTGGCCTACATTCTTTAATTGACTGTGTCTTTTGGGTGCATTTCAGGGCAATTAGAGATGAAGTGCACCCTTGGGAGGGGGGAGGCGGAGGGGAGCAGAGTTTCATTTGAGCAGGGTAGCAGTCTCTTGCAGGGCAGCAGTCTCTTGCAGGCTGGGTTGTTGTTGCATCACCAGTGCCTGAAATGCGTGGGAGATTTTTGCTGCAGTGGAACTGTGTCAGTGGAGCAAAAAGTGGAGAGCCGACTGAACAAAGTCTGCATGAGCCAAATGATTCGGTATTCAATGTCCACTACTGAGAACACAGACTGAGGCTATCACATACCAAATTAAAAGCCTATGTCCATACATATTAATGGAGGAGCCTTATTAAAGCCAAACAAATATTAAAATGTACCAATTAAAGCAATTAAAGATTGGTGGGTTTACTGGGGGATTACTACTAGGGATTACTACTAGGGATGCAGCGATTAACCGATTTCACTACTAACAGCGGGTTAAAGCATCATGGTTTTATAACCTTAAAGGCTCTGCTACACCGAGTGTTCTCACTCTCAAAAAAGGGACATTATGGTACTGTGGAAGTTAAAGGGACATTATGGTACTGTGGAAGTTAAAGGGACATTATCGTACTGTGGAAGTTAAAGAGACATTATGGTACTGTGGAAGTTAAAGGGACATTATGGTACTGTGGGAGTTAAAGGGACATTATGGTACTGTGGGAGTTAAAGGGACATTATGGTAGTGTGGAAGTTAAAGGGACATTATGGTACTGTGGAAGTTAAAGGGACATTATGGTACTGTGGAAGTTAAAGGGACATTATGGTAGTGTGGGAGTTAAAGGGACATTATGGTATTGTGGAAGTTAAAGGGACATTATGGTACTGTGGAAGTTAAAGGGACATTATGGTACTGTGGAAGTTAAAGGGACATTATGGTACTGTGGAAGTTAAAGGGACATTATGGTACTGTGGAAGCTAAAGGGACATTATGGTACTGTGGAAGTTAAAGGGACATTATGGTACTGTGGAAGTTAAAGGGACATTATGGTACTGTGGAAGTTAAAGGGACATTATGGTACTGTGGGAGTTAAAGGGACATTATGGTATTGTGGGAGTTAAAGGGACATTATGGTACTGTGGAAGTTAAAGGGACATTATGGTACTGTGGAAGTTAAAGGGACATTATGGTACTGTGGAAGTTAAAGGGACATTATGGTACTGTGGAAGTTAAAGAGACATTATGGTACTGTGGAAGTTAAAGGGACATTATGGTACTGTGGAAGTTAAAGGGACATTATGGTACTGTGGAGGTTAAAGGGACATTATGGTACTGTGGAAGTTAAAGGGACATTATGGTACTGTGGAAGTTAAAGAGACATTATGGTACTGTGGAAGTTAAAGGGACATTATGGTACTGTGGAAGTTAAAGGGACATTATGGTACTGTGGAGGTTAAAGGGACATTATGGTACTGTGGAAGTTAAAGGGACATTATGGTACTGTGGAAGTTAAAGAGACATTATGGTACTGTGGAAGTTAAAGGGACATTATGGTACTGTGGAAGTTAAAGGGACATTATGGTACTGTGGAAGTTAAAGGGACATTATGGTACTGTGGAAGTTAAAGAGACATTATGGTACTGTGGAAGTTAAAGGGACATTATGGTACTGTGGAAGTTAAAGAGACATTATGGTACTGTGGAAGTTAAAGGGACGTTATGGTACTGTGGAAGTTAAAGGGACATTATGGTACTGTGGAAGTTAAAGAGACATTATGGTACTGTGGAAGTTAAAGGGACATTATGGTACTGTGGAAGTTAAAGAGACATTATGGTACTGTGGAAGTTAAAGAGACATTATGGTACTGTGGAAGTTAAAGGGACATTATGGTACTGTGGAAGTTAAAGGGACATTATGGTACTGTGGAAGTTAAAGGGACATTATGGTACTGTGGAAGTTAAAGGGACATTATGGTACTGTGGAAGTTAAAGGGACATTATGGTACTGTGGAAGTTAAAGGGACATTATGGTACTGTGGAAGTTAAAGGGACATTATGGTACTGTGGAAGTTAAAGGGACATTATGGTACTGTGGAAGTTAAAGAGACATTATGGTACTGTGGAAGTTAAAGGGACATTATGGTACTGTGGAAGTTAAAGGGACATTATGGTCCTGTGGAAGTTAAAGGGACATTATGGTACTGTGGAAGTTAAAGGGACATTATGGTACTGTGGAAGTTAAAGAGACATTATGGTACTGTGGAAGTTAAAGGGACATTATGGTACTGTGGGAGTTAAAGGGACATTATGGTACTGTGGAAGTTAAAGGGACATTATGGTACTGTGGAAGTTAAAGAGACATTATGGTACTGTGGAAGTTAAAGGGACATTATGGTATTGTGGAAGTTAAAGGGACATTATGGTACTGTGGAAGTTAAAGAGACATTATGGTACTGTGGAAGTTAAAGGGACATTATGGTACTGTGGAAGTTAAAGGGACATTATGGTACTGTGGAAGTTAAAGGGACATTATGGTACTGTGGAAGTTAAAGGGACATTATGGTACTGTGGAAGTTAAAGAGACATTATGGTACTGTGGAAGTTAAAGGGACATTATGGTACTGTGGAAGTTAAAGGGACATTATGGTACTGTGGAAGTTAAAGAGACATTATGGTACTGTGGAAGTTAAATAGACATTATGTTACTGTGGAAGTTAAAGGGACATTATGGTACTGTGGAAGTTAAAGGGACATTATGGTACTGTGGAAGTTAAAGGGACATTATGGTACTGTGGAAGTTAAAGGGACATTATGGTACTGTGGAAGTTAAAGGGACATTATGGTACTGTGGAAGTTAAAGGGACATTATGGTACTGTGGAAGTTAAAGAGACATTATGGTACTGTGGAAGTTAAAGGGACATTATGGTACTGTGGAAGTTAAAGGGACATTATGGTACTGTGGAAGTTAAAGAGACATTATGGTACTGTGGAAGTTAAAGGGACATTATGGTACTGTGGAAGTTAAAGGGACATTATGGTACTGTGGAAGTTAAAGGGACATTATGGTACTGTGGAAGTTAAAGGGACATTATGGTACTGTAGAAGTTAAAGGGACATTATGGTACTGTGGAAGTTAAAGGGACATTATGGTACTGTGGAAGTTAAAGAGACATTATGGTACTGTGGAAGTTAAAGGGACATTATGGTACTGTGGAAGTTAAAGGGACATTATGGTACTGTGGAAGTTAAAGGGACATTATGGTACTGTGGAAGTTAAAGGGACATTATGGTACTGTGGAAGTTAAAGGGACATTATGGTACTGTAGAAGTTAAAGGGACATTATGGTACTGTAGAAGTTAAAGGGACATTATGGTACTGTGGAAGTTAAAGGGACATTATGGTACTGTAGAAGTTAAAGGGACATTATGGTACTGTGGAAGCTGTGTGCTAGGGAAACAAGACAAGTCCTTGTTTAAGAGTTAAAAATCACCCTTTGTTTATTTTAACAACACAACTTGACTTCCTACTGTAGGTGTCACACAGACCACAAACTGTAATTACTGTACACCCCAGGGTGTATGGGACACGTAACAATCTACTAGTGTGAATGTATTGTAAACACATTAGAACATGGGCGGGATTGCTGTGAAATATCTGTAGTGTTGTGAAATAAATGAATGCCTAATAATCGTGAAACCGTGATTTTCCCTCGGAATATAATCCATCAAAATGTATAATGGTTGCATCCCGAGTTACGACTATGATGAAAGCAAATTGAGGTCAGAGTCAGTCAAAGCTAATGCAGCCTCTCAACACTGACAGAGAGACTACACGCCCTGCAGTTCACTTCATTCACACCCTCTGTCATTGATTGATAGAAACAGTGGGGTGGCTGCAGCAAGCTGAAGAACCTGTCCAACCGCAATCAAAAAAAGACACTATAAAGACACTGGACACTATAAAGACACTGGAGGACTGAAATGATAAGAGCAACAGGCAGAATGCACAAGCATAACTACAAATTCATAGCTAATCAATTCAACTGCCCTAGCTTTCTTGTTTTGAAATGGACAGGAGTGAAATAGTGCTCTGCTTACATGCCCCCTAAACAAATTTGTATTGAGATTTAAGAACTAAAGTCTCCGAAGACCATGGCAACATTTCCTGCTTTTCCTATCGGACCTCCAATCATTGCGCCCAGATAAATACAACAAATGACACATGACTCGTCTAGTGTTTTGATGACATGTGGGGCCACTCTGCTATAAGGAAAACAGTGTTGCAGTACAGAGCTGGGAGACAGGCACACCAGGACACAATGTTGACAGATGCATCAGAGACATGGAGATCCCCAAACAGTAGACAACCCACGGAACAGTGAAGAGGAGAGAAGACATACAGTCAGAGATGAAAAGCGTTCCAGAGACTAGAGAGCTTTTCTTTGAGGCAAAACCAGAAAATGAAACTTGGGTCTGTTGAGAAGGAAGAGAGACAGAAGGAAATCATAGGAAAACGCTGACATTGCTTAGTAACATGCAGGACTAGCAATCGTTGATTTCAATTGTTTTTAATGTTAGTAGTGTTATCATCTAGGCAAAGTGCTCAGGCCCAGGTTCATCTTTCTAAATTAAGGCTTAATAATGAAGTGATTAGCATTGCTATCAACGAAAGCTGAAACGGTGCAAAAAGAAATGAGGCCTTATTTGCTATTTCAAGGCTTAACTTTGAAATTGGCCCACTAGTGGCTACTTTAGAGTGCGACAGCATTCATTCATGATTCCCTTAATTGAGTGAAGTCATGCTCTAGAGGCCTGCGCTAATTAGCAATATAATTGAATCGCTCACTTGCACTGCATTAAACCAATACATGTAATTGGGGCAAGACAAAGAGAAATGAGAGGGCAAATACTGTGGTTATTAAAGGACCAAAAACAACTGTTATGAACAGCGCCGTGTTGGAAGTCGAGCCGAATCGGCTGTTGATAACGCGCCATTTTGCAGTCAAGCACTTGACAGAGCCAGCCAAAGCCTCAGCGTAAACTGTCAATTAGCAGCAATGGGCAGTCAAACATGCATATTGGACAGCCCTGGGGGTTCATTAACCTTTGACCTTGCACTGTTTGACTGGCTTAGGAAATTCCACACGTGGATTGAGCCTTTGATGCTCTTCACTAAGCCCTAGTGTGGTGTTTTTCTTTCTGTCCATTGTACTCTCTGCTGTTTATCTGTCCCCTTTCTCTTTCACTTCCTCCAAAACACGCCGCGTCATGTGACCGGGGGAAAGGGGGGGGGCATCGGATTCAAGGCCGCCCCAGAGAGTGATCCCCCTGCAGGCCAGGTTGGGAGTGTGGAGGTCCTGGGAGCCACTATAGCTTCCTATAACACAGACTAGAGCCTGGTGTTGCTTTAAGAAAGGAAGCTAGCCTCCTCTACAGATAAGCCAGAGACGTCTTCTGTTCCAGTGCCAAGACATGTCATCTCTAAAGCCATAATAACAAAGCGTCATGTCTGTGTGCACCCCAAACACAAACTCCAGCCACCCCGGGCAGCATCATGGATCATTTGCCGTCTTAAACCATTTGCACAGCACATGAAAACGACATAAAGATGAATCTCTGTTGAGTTTTTTGCAAATGCTACAGTTGCTAGGCGAGCGAGAACCTCAGGAAAGGTGCACCCTAAAGAGCGAAGCCAGCGACAGTTGCGACGGACAAAAATGGGTTGAACTGAACAAAAGGGGTGAGCATCCAAAAGCCACCTGAGCTCAAATGAAAGATACAAGCAAATAAGCATCAAGCTATAATGTAGCAGAAGATACATGAGCGATTAAAGGGGCGCTTTACCCATTTTCAACCCGCGTTGTATCTTTACTAAATCAGTAGTATATTTTGCAAATGAAGTATGTTTAACTTCCCTCCATCTTGCCTGGACCAAGAGCTCCCTGTTCATTCGGAGAACTTCCTGGTCCAAATGATGTCATAATGATGTAATTTGGAAGCAGTTTTGCCATGATGTTACTATTACCATCACTATTGCTCTCTCTACCTTCATTTGCAGAACTTCCTGGACCAAATGACAACATTATGACATCATTTTGGACCAGGAAGTTCTGCGAATGAACATCCAGGCAAGACGGAGGGAGGTTAAACATTTGTCAGTTGCATATACTACTGATGTCAGTTGCATACACAGTATACTACTGATTTTATAATGATACAAAGATGGTTGAAAATCGGCAACGTCGCCCTTTAAGCCTTTTACAGCCCATTGGATTTAATCAAAATTTGAGGGTAAAAATGCATCCACCAAAACCAACCCTTAGCACCAGTCAGAGGAGAGTGCATCCACAGAAAAAAGGATGGGAAAAGAAAGGGGAAAGAGGGGGCGCAGGCTGGAGGAAATAGGAGGTTGGCATGCTGTAGGATACATACCCTGCTTGGCTACAATCTCGATAGGGCAGGACAGAAAATACACTATAGAAGGATCTTCTGCCACTGATAAGGACTATCCTATAAAAACAAAAGTGGTAAATAAGCTAATTAATATCTACGGTGAGATCTACAGGTTAAGTTGGAGAAGTGTGCAGTAAATGATTAGAATAAAGACAGAGAATGAAGTGAAACATCAGTATACGTGAGTGCGTGTGCGTGTGCGTGTGTGTGTGTGTGTGTGTGTGTGTGTGTGTGTGTGTGTGTGTGTGTGTGTGTGTGTGTGTGTGTCTGCGTGTGTGTGGCTCAGTTACAGTAATGTGGTTTGGGGGCAACAATGATGCATTTTTGATAAAAGATCCCGCCCCCTTTTGTTTATAACTAAAACGCCTTGTACTTGTGTAGGCAGAGATATCTAATCAGAAATGTGTCAATGAAAGAATGTCAACAGCACAGAGGGCAGAATGACTGGTTTAAGGAATAGTACAAGAACCTCAAAATTCTTATTGAAATGATCTTCTAACAGCTGTAGCTCATGGACACGTAAATCTTACAACGGGGCAAAAGAAATGGGCGTCGGAGCAACAACAACACGTCAGTCTCAAAACGCCGATTGTTTCAGCATCAGTTAATCAACAAGCAATAGGCCCTTTTCACGGTGGCCATTTTGTGTCGAAAAGGCAGGGTAAACACAGGTGCAAGCAAAACACTAATGAGGGTTTCTAACTTGCAATCATGGAAGTTTGAAACCCTCATTAGTGTTTTGCTTGCACCTGTGTTTACCCTGCCTTTTCGACACAGAATGGCTACGGTGAAAAGGGCCTATTGCTAAATGGTGCAACAATTGAATCCAGATCACCTTGATTCCACATCAGATTATGCACTGGACAGGAGGCAGAAACGCACAACAGAGGCAAACTTACGGTAATCTACAAAATGACTTCATTTAACAAATTGCCTCATCAAACGGTTTGCTGATTATGTAGACAAAATGCCTGCGTTGAGGTTCGTTTTGGGTTACTGCGCTACATTATGCACAAAGTCAGCCACTCCATAACAACCAAATGCCGAATAATAAACCTTAAGATGACGACCAGCGAATAGGCCGACACTTTAAAAAAAAAACATTCAACTGATTCTTTCTTTTTACAGCAACCAAAACTAGATTCTGTGTATCTCAAAACACCGCGAGTTAAAGCGAACTGAGTCACTTCTCCGCTCCAAAGAATGTGCCGGGCACCACCGCGACACTTAATCTAGTTCTCCTGGCCCGGTCGGTCTACACAACAGTCTTTTGCTTGGATTACTCTCTGCACACACTGTAAAACAAGCAGCCAGTTCAACACCACTGTGCCAATTTGGCTGTTCAGCGATCTGTGCGTGACCCTCATGCATCCTTTAGTCAATTGAGAGTGTGTTATGTTGTGTGATTGAGCTCTTCATAGTGATTTAATGTGCAACAACGATCACATACAAATTGGGGGGAAATCTTTATAATACAATACTTGATCAGATCGTATGTAGGAGAATGGACAGGATTCCCAATGAACCTCTAGTCTCTCAGTGAATATAAATAGCCAATTACATTTGACTTGTAAGTTACACTATGAATAAGTCTGCTTGCCTGGGATTTGCCTTGTAATGTGAGAGACATTCTGCAGTTCATTGACTGGGGCAGCCTGCCATTCTCCGTCGAGGGCTACTTGTATTGACTAAGAGGATGGCACTGTTTGCCTCCATACCTTCCATTGCGTATATCATGTTGCCTCATGTTCTTGATGAAGTGGATCTTCTTGAAGCTCTTTGGTCGCGGTGAACCCGATAGGGTTCGGCATCTAAAACGTAGACCAAGCACAAAACATCAGTACCTCAAAAACGGAGAAACTGTGCCATTTGGATCCATTACACTGAGCTGAATGGCCTCCTCTTATGACATAGACGTACTGTATATTGAAGACAAAGTGAGACCATCTCTCTGGGGGGGAAGAGTGCCAAGTGGCTAATCTAAGCAGTGTTCCAGTGCAGTTTAATACCTGCGTAGAGGAGCATTCTCCTCAATGTCCTCTAGAGTCTCCAGTGAGGAGCGCTGAGAGATGAGTCTCCGTCTGGGAAAACAGACACATGGAAAACAGTTAGGAGATAAGGAAGGAAGGACAGTGCTGGAGCAGTTAGACGAAAGTTAGCAAGTAAAGTAAGAAAGTAACGTTAGCAAATAAGCAACAATTGGGTTAGAAGGCGGGCTGAATAAAGCTCGAATGACGCTGGCAGGTGGGCGGGGCCTGTTTATGAATCGCATCATAGCCTTAGCGCCAATTTGATTTTGATTTGAATTTATTTGGATATAAAGACAGCAATCCAAGGGATGTGCGTAGATGTAAAAGTGCAGACACTTATTTCCAACATGGTCCCTGGTCTTAAAAACAGGACATACAGCAACACATTACATCTGTCTCATATATCCAGACTTATATTTTGCTTCTTTTTCCCAGTATTTTCTTGTACTTATTTTTAGAATATATGTATATATATATATATTTTTTTTTCTTTCCAGAATTACTTCTTCTGATAAACTAAGTTTATTATTTAGAGAAATGACTGTACTTTTGATAAACAAACAGTAACCGTGTCAAAAAAATTAAGATGTATAAAAGGGGTAGGAAACTACAAGCATTAGCTTCTTCCTTCTCCTTTTTTGAACATGCATGTAATTTATTTTCTTGGTATAACATGTGAAACCATGTGGAAAATGCTTGATTGTTTGATCTCATGTTCAAAAATAAAAATCTCATTCATTCATTCATTCATACATCAAATGAACATTACAAAATAATCAAGGATAAAGGGAAACGAGATGTAAGCAACAAATGTTCGAAAACTAACTAAACACAAGAAAATACACCGCCGTCTAGTCTACTCTAGCTTACTCAGCAGGTATTTTTTCAGAAGCTTCTTAAAACCGCTCAGAGAACCCGCAGTGTTAATTTCTTGAGGGATCTTGTTCCACTCCTCTCCCCCCGTGTAGATCAATGTACTTCTTCCCACCTTGCTTTTTAGATGAGCTAGTTTCACGTCTGCTACACGAGCTCTGGTGTTCCGGCCGTGAGCATCCCCAACAAACTGAAAATACTTAGTCAAGTATTTTGGACAAAGGTCATGCAATATTTTATAGACCATGATGAGTTTCAACTGTTGGACTCTACTTTCAACAAGGAGCCAATTCAACTCTTTCAAATGGATTGGGCTAATAAGAGTTCTTGGACTGAGGTTAAGAAGAATAACCCTCATTAGTTTGTTTTGAGCTTTCTGAAGCTTGTCCTTTAATCCTTTAGTTAAACCACTGTACCAGGATATACAGGTGTAGTCATAATGACATTGAATTAAAGACGTAGCTAAAAGCCTCATGGTCTTCTTGTCCAGGAATTTAGATATTCTTGCCAAATACTTTGTCCTTGAGCGGATTTTCCCAATGACAGAGAGGGCCATAGCCTCACTCGACATACAATGGTCCAATTGACATCCCAGATACGTTACACAACATTTTTCCTGTAGCTTAGTACCATTACATTCCACCGTAAAACTGGGTTGGTCCCTTAATTTATACTTTGTTCCAGAAACAATATTCAGATTTTCCTAAGTGCAGGGATAGCTTATTGTTGCATAATCACCTGCCAGTGGGCCAAGATGTGACTTGGGTGGTGGTAAAAGCTTTATTTTATTTTTTATTTTATTATGCTATTACGTTTTTTGTTTTGTTTTTTTGTTTGTCAAGATCTGGTTTTGCCATTGGAAAGAAACATACAGCTACAGTATTTGTAAAGCCATTTGATTTCACATACATAGCAGTGTGAGTCGTGGGATTTCGCAACAACGCCTAAGTAAAGGGGCAGGAGTGGTCACAGAAAATCCCCAGAAGGTTCAGTGTAACCAAGTGGCAACCGCGGGCTTGGACAGATGAAGCCAATGCGGACCTGCAGTTCCTCTCATGGCCACTTGAGGCTGGCTCATGAGAGCTGCGTGAGAACCAAGATGACAGCGGCCAAAATGTCCAACTGGAGGCTTCAAAAAGCCACAAACCAATGGGTGATGTCACGGTGGCTACTTCCGTATTTTATATATCGTCTATGGGTGTAGCTCATGTAATAAAGTAAAGTATCAGCATTCACCAAAAAACGCAAGTATTTTCTACCTAAATCTCCATTACCCACCACATTGACAAAGCACTGAGAAATTATAAAACATGGAAGACAACTCCCATCACCACCTTCCAATGAGAAAACAATTGGTAGTTATGTTAGGTAATAAGTAAATGTCCTGTGTCGCGTCTCGGTAATCCACCGTGTTAAAATGTTATTGCCCGTGGTCTTTCTTTGCACGCTCAGTGGTTAATTTACAAAGCGAAGTTGCGAGACTCTTGAACGGCCTCGTTATGACTCGTACGCCTGCCATCAATCAACCACTGTGCCTGTGTGGTCAACGATCACTCCTGAATGCTGCTCAGCGTCTATGCAAGATCACAGAGACGTTTCCAGGACCATGCTCTGGAGCTGCTGAGAGGACAAGCAGCTGGCTCTGACACTACTTTGTGGAACACATGTTATCACAGACACCATTTATTATTTCACACTACTTCCGTTGCATGACTTAACCGTCATTCTACTGGGCCATTTCTATATCTGATCAGCGGCCAGTTTCAGAAACAATGCCACATGTGACGATCTAAAGCGTGCCGGAGCCATTCCAGAATGCAGTTGTAATTGCACGTTTCGCACCACAATAACATAATCCCATTAGTCATACTGAACAAGTGACCACATTTGATGTAGCACAAATTAACGGACAAATTAGGCAACGTGGAGACGACATCCTGGGAGAGGGTCTGTCTGGCATCGAGAAATAATTACGTCTGCGGCAGAGTCGGACTCAGCCAAGCGAGGCTGTAAACAAACGAACGCGCAGCACCATGCATACTAGGCCTATATCATCTTGGACCGCCGATTTAATTGGTGCCACCTCTTACCCCTTTACTGTGCCAGATCTGAGGAGAGCTGATGACCTTTGACCTGACTGCCCGCTCCCCCCCCCCACCCGTCTCTCCTGTGAGCATTTCAGCTAGAGGAGAGACCACAGAGTGCAGCCCATGAGGGGCTGGTTAATGAACGACAGGGCATGCTGGACAGATTAACGAAAGATGACTCTGT
>NC_139635.1:31680677-31690677 GCF_964638095.1 Poromitra crassiceps | reverse complement strand
GACCTTGTCTGTCTGCACGCCAAACCAGGCAATGTGCGCCACGTGACCTGGTCTGTCTGCACGCCAAACCAGGCAATGTGCGCCACGTGACCTTGTCTGTCTGCACGCCAAACCAGGCAATGTGCGCCACGTGACCTGGTCTGTCTGCACGCCAAACCAGGCAATGTGCGCCACGTGACCTGGTCTGTCTGCACGCCAAACCAGGCAATGTGCGCCACGTGACCTGGTCTGTCTGCACGCCAAACCAGGCAATGTGCGCCACGTGACCTTGTCTGTCTGCACGCCAAACCAGGCAATGTGCGCCACGTGACCTGGTCTGTCTGCACACCAAACCAGGCACTGTGTGCGTCCGGGGGAATATGGCCGCACTCCATCAACAGGTTGCGCTTACTTTCCTGACCGATTTGAATACGGCTCACGTGGACGTCGTCCCAACACATTCCACGGCTGACTGGAAATTAAAAGACAAATACGCATAATAATGGTAGAAACTAAAGGGGCCGATTTAAAACACCAAATGTTGTGTTTCGTTGTAAAATACATTTTGAGGATCAATGTGTATTAATGGTCACTTGGAAAAAGCAGTGTAGCGGTAAGCACTCGCCGACGCCTACCACCGCAAGACGCGGGTTCATTTCCCGATAGCGGTACTCCCGGCTTGGTCTGTATCATCATACAGGTTATTACATAGGTTATTACTATTACATAGGCTACTATAATTGACCAATCAGTGGCTGCAGTTTGGGGGAGTCATAATTTAGCAGCAGCAAGGTGTTTTTAAACTTCATTCTGCCCACTGTGTTGAGACTTTCAATGGTTAAGCCGTCACTAGAGTCATGGTCTTGAAAATGGTCTCGCATTGGTCCCCGTCGGTCTTGGTCGTGGTCTCGGTCTCGGTTTAGGTGGTGTCGACTCCAACACTAGGGAGAACAATGCGGGGAAAACTTGATCGAATAAGAAGGAAAAAGCAGGGAGCATTCACAAATGATTCGTGTGGTCTACAACAGTGTTATATAACTTCATCAGGTCTGCGCCTTTTTCACTATTAAGAAGTATAGCATTCATGGGGGCTTTCAGAGACCGTTAGTTTAGTAAGGCCATTTCCATGAAGTCAGGAAGGGGAACCAAATGCTTAATGACTGTTTCATGACAAAGCAGAGCTTCCTGTGAAGGCCCCACAGGGAGGAGAGGACCTGCGGAAGAAAAGGGTCCTGGATGAGCCCAGAGTGGAGAGGGTCTGACAGCAGGTCCAGACAGTGAGAGAGACGCACGAGACCACTGTTACTGACAGCTGTCCCGCTGTGGAGCAGCAACACCCTCCGGAACGTCCTTGAAAAGTTCTTGAATTTGGCCCTGGGAAGTTTCCTGGGCCAATTCCCTCGAATTCAAAGACCCAACACATCATAGTTTGAGACATGGATCAAGGTTAATTATTACTGTCACAACACTGAGGATGTTTATAATGAGAGCTAGCAGGCTTTACAGAAGCTCATAACAGAGCACACCTGGGATGTGGGAACACTTCTCAACTGTGCTGTTACAGTGATGGCAGAGACATTAATGTTTGAAGACCTTCCTTCACAAAATATATAAATTCATGCACTTTCAATGACCCATGTCTATTATGTCTATTTTCAAAAACTTTCAAGGCATTGATTTGTTTCTCTCAAATTCACAAACTTTCAAGGAATTTCAAGGAGCCATGGGAACAGGCAGAGCACACAGAGAGAGAGAGGCAGAGTCAAAGACATCCACATGGGGGGCTGTACGCCTGCTAGTGTGTAGCTAATACAGAGGTGTCCAGTTACAGGATGTTTACATCACTACAGAGGGTAAGGAGACAGCAGGTGGGTGCCAACTTTTGGAATGACATTCACTAAAAATACTTTCTAGTCTACTAGATGAGACAAAGGGGTGAGCAATAGAGGAGAGAGAGAGAGAGAGAGAGAGAGAGAGATGCAGCATATTCTTGGACTGATGAAGTGTGCCGAGTTGCCTCTCAGGGAAACTAGATTACGATTCCACAGATGTTGGACGTGCGATCATATGCATCTGTCTCTGTGCAAGCATCGGCATGGAGTAGAAATAATGTACACAAACAACTGACATTTTGCCTCTAGTTGCTGTGTGGTGTTGTTGTCTGGGCTGGCTGTCTGACCCAAAAGCACCTTTTCCAACTGGCTCTCTGACACACAGGGCTGGCATGGCATCAGTACTGGATATACCTTTAAGACCGAAATAACCCACCCAGTACCAATTAGTAATAGAAACGTCTCCAGTCAAACAATACCTGCATGGCTGCATTTGATCATTTTTGTGCACATTTCTATAAAAATGTGTCTATTTGTATGGATTTTCTTGCAGCCAATCACCACGAGTGTTCTTCGATTTCATGTGACGTCACGTGTGATTGGCCCATTATTGCAGCACCTACTGTACAACCCATACAGTCTGTGGTGGTGAAGTGGAGTGCGGTGTATGTGACGGCAGCGTGCGGAGATGGCACCAAAACATTCAAAAGTATGACTACTACACAAAAAGGTATCCAATTAAGTAGTACTCTATTTGGTATCGGTACTGGTATATTGGTATTGGTATTTTTTTAAATGGTACCCAGCAGCCCAGTACTGACACATCACCACTGACTGACTGACAGCAAGAAAGCTGTGAGAAATGTGTTCCTGAATGGATCCTACGGGTTCATTCATGCAGGCCTCCAGTGGCTGTGGGTGTGAGGAAATGAATGGGCCGTGGTAAACCAAACACCTTACCCACGGGAGGGAAACATCTGGATAATATGAGCAGTTTTGTCTATCACCTTCTGTGGACTTTTGTTTGGTCTGTTGCCTTAACTTAATAACCGCTGTGCTGAACGCTTTGCCAAAATGTGACATGCACAACAAGCCATTGTCCTGCTGATCTACTAAAGACGAGACAAAACAAAACAAACGAATCAACAAATAACAGCTACAGGCGATGCTGGTGATTATTATTCTGACAGAACAAAATAACAGAGTAGGAGGCTGCATAGTCAGTCCTATTATTATAATTAGTAATGATGTGTAACTGCATTTATGTGCTTCCATTAGACAATTAAGTAAAACCTCAACAGTTGAGGGAATCTCAGGTCTTATAGTATTACTCTACTACAGCTGCTGTTTGCTCCATTGCATACTTGTCAATGGAATATAGGGGCAATTACAGCTATCCTTCAGGGAAAACCAACCAGCTCTTGTTGGCTATGATCAGATCAAGGTCCAGTCTGCTGCAGAGTCAGAGCCTGCAGACAAGCTGGCTAATGGAACGTGTAACGTATTTATTACTCTCATTACATGCAGCACAGTGCATGGCATTCCCCGTTAGATTCGGCCGTTAAGTAAAACAAATACCTCAGCTGTTCACCCCATTACCTGGACCTCTGCAGCTCTATGGCAGAGTTGGCTATCTGTCCGCCCTCCAGACAGTAGTTCTGGGAGGCTTGCCTGGAGTAGGGCGCAGGCAAAACTCCCTGAGTGTAGGTCTGCAGCCTCCCTCTGGTCGCGGAGAAAGGCGAGCTGTACACGGAGGAGCTGGGCCCGAAAGCAGCATCCCCCTCCGGGTCCGTGCTGCTGCTGCTGGGACCCGTCCCCGAACCGGCCCGGGTGTTCGCCTGCAGGAGGAGAGCCTGGTTTGCGGCGGCGAGCGCCTGGGCGGCCGTGGTGGTCCCCGCAGTGCGCTCCGGGGACACCAGGCTCTGCTGTCTAGTCCTGCCCTCAAGTGAGCTCTCCTCTTCGGCTTGATTGTCTGCGTCATCCTGCACGGGTCGTCCATCCAGCGAGATGTTAGTGAGAAAAGACAGCGCGGCTTGCCTCCTCCTCGGGTCTATGCGTTTCCGCGTATGTTCGATACTGGAGTGCTTGATCTGGAGCGTGGCTGTGGATGAGTTGCTGCTCGTAGCAGCCGCCATGGTCCACTGTTACTTCCAGTCAGAGTCTCCCAGGCTGCCTGTGCTCTGCTCTTACCTTGATAGCATAAATAGTGTTATAATCGTGCTTGTGTTGTTGGTGGATGCCAGTGGCCTGTCTTTTAAGTACATGCGTTAAACTGGCTAAAAACAGGGGGTCACGTGTGTGCAGTATTGTGGTAGCACAAGGAAAAATCCGACCAATAGGGTCTCAGGGATACGTGTAGGTTTTTTTCCCTCTCTCTCCTTTTCCTGCCTGGCGAAGCCTCGCTCTCTCTTCTCTGACAGGGTTATGCCAAAATTACATAAAAGTACGCACACAGACACAGTATCTCTAAAATAGATTTTGTGATATATCGAATGCAGCAGATCGAATTAATAGCAGACTGTAATTAACATTGCCTGTTGCAGTGTTTTGGGCAATAAAGCCCTACACGTGATTTTTAATTAAATTAGGAACTCGGACAAATTGAATAGGCTTGCTTGCGCATTAAAAATCGATATCAGAGAATGTTCTCAATCCGTACAAGGCTAGCGGTTAGACGCACATGATCAATGGTTGTTGACAGAATGGGGCCTAGCTGTGTTTGTTTTGAGGAATAAATCATTTTCTAAACTCTGCAAGTCAGCATCTCTTCAGCAATTGCGCCATCTGTCTGCTTGACATGGACTATGTTCTGTTTTTGGCTTAACCTAATTAAATATGCCATCTAGTGGTTTTGGTTGACAATCGCACGTTTATCTTTTCCCCTGCTCTCTTCTCAGGTCTTGCAGTTGATATCCTGCCCCATCCCTGCCATGTCCCTGCCTGCAGTAGCCACTGCTCACCTGTGTATGCAGATTATAGCGGTAATTTCATTTTGCAAGCATGTTCTCTTCATACTAATGGTCCTTAAGGAGGTTCCAGGGGTCCCTAGTAACTGACTTGATTTGTTGATTGAATAGTTAAACTACTTCATTATTTCATTGTTTTGTTTTTTATCTCTCTACCTGCTACAATACAGTAATGCAGTTCCGCACAGAATGATATCGGACAATAAAAAATATTCTCAGATTTGGGTTCAAGGGAATAAATCTCATCAAATGGGGGTCCATGCCTCTATTAATGTGGACTAAATACAGGTCCGTGAAAGGTTGAGAACCACTGCATTGGTTAGACCACTGGTTCTCAAACTTTTCCATGTTCAGGACCCCTAAACTGGCACAAATTAGACCCCCATCCCCATTGGATACGATTTTGTCAAAGGGCCCTCCATCTGATATGATCTTTGCTTTAGTTTTAGATGTTTTATCACAGAAAGTGTATGAAACCCATGACTATAGTCATATATTCTGTCATTGTGTTACTTATGGATGGTATTATAGTGAAAATAAATCATTCCCCTTTTTGCTGGGGACCCTCTAGAACCCCCTCAAGGACCCCTGGGGGTCCCCAGACCCCACTTTGGGAACCACTGGATTATACTATGTATAACACTATTACCAGAGGAAGCCATATATTCCAGTGTAGCATGTGCCAGAGTCTGCAGGTTTTCATTACAATCTTAAAATTACAGCAGCTACACCATAAGTAACACAATGACAGAATTGGTTCGGCACGGTGGCTCAGTGGTTAGCGCTGTTGCCTCACAGCAAGAAGGTCCCGAGTTTGAACCCCCGGTCCGTCCCAGGTCCTTTCTGTGTGGAGTTCTCCCCCGTGTTCATGTGGGTTTTCTCCGGGTGCTCCGGTTTCCTCCCACCACCAAAATACATGGCAATGGCAAAAGAACTGGAGTTGGTCCCCGGGCGCTGCACTGTCTGCGGCTGCCCACTGTGGCTGCCCACTGCGGCTGCCCACTGCTCCTGCCCACTGCTCCTAGTTCTAGGAAGGTTGCTAGTAGAGGATGGGTAAAATGCAGAGGATAAATTTCCCTATGGGAATAGATAAATAAATAAAGGAAAACTTAGATTTCACTGATTTACAGACTAATCAGTGAAATCAGTGTGATTTCACCGATTTACACACTAATCAGTGAAATCAGTGTGTGCCGTATTTGGATGGAAAACCTGCAGCCTCCTGGGCCTTGATAGCACATGGTTGAGAGCCACTGGTACGTCTTCATCTCTCTTCATACATTCTTCATACTCACCGACATAAACTCACTCTCCTCAAGGGAGTTCAGAGTTCGTATGGCTGTGTGGAAGAAACTGTCCTTGAAGAGAGTGGTTTTGGGGTGAATAGACCTGTAGCGTCTAGCTGAAATAGGTGGTGGGCTGGGTGGGTGGGAGGGGTCCTTGGCAATATTGCCAGCATGATTGGCTGTACAGGTGGTGAAGATAGAGTCCCAGACAGAAGGTCACATCCTATGATTTTGGAGGCCTTCTTGACTATATGCTGTAGTTTGTGTCTGGAGTGTTTATCTGCGGTTCTGTACCAGACTATGATGAGGTGAATATACTTTGAATGATGGCAGTGCAGAATTGGACCAGCAGGTGTTGTTTGACCGCACTTCCTCAGTTGCCTAAGGAAATACAGTGGCTGCTGAGCCTTTTTCATCATGGAGGTGGTGTTGATGTCCCATGTTAAGAGTATTTCTGATGTGGGTGCCAAGGAATTTGAAGGAGAGTTATGGGTTAGTTTAAGACGGTTATTGGAAGTTTAGGTGACTTTTTTGCGGTCCTGAAATCAATGGTTATTTCCATAGTTTTGGACGTGTTGAGCAGGTTATTGTTGGAGCCTCACCTCCCTGCCTTGTCCACCTCTTGACGGTATGAGGACTCGTTATTATATATTGTAAATAATAATGTTATTCATGATGCTTTTTTAAGTATCTCAAAAGGGAATTTATTTAATATACATTTGAAGTCCTCAGAGTCAGAACAGTCACAATACTGGATAAATAACTGTCAGTTAAAAAGTTGCACAACAGGGTTTTTTTCAGGCCAAAATGGCAAAACCGTGTTTTTGAAAAAGAAAAGAAAAAAAAAAAAAGGCACCAGAGCTCTGACTCTTGCCTTCAATACTCTTTGGTTGGAGGGTCGTCACCCTCCATAATAACAGGGTCACACCAGGGAACCCTGAAACACAAGAAATACTATAGGATCTAAAATTATACATCTCAATGCGATGTCTCCAACCCGCCTGCCCCTGGCCAGCTACTCACCCCATCCTCCGCAGACCTCGCTCGGATCCTAGGTAGCAGTTTGAGAGGAAGAGAAGAGCAGCACAGGAGACAAAACAGGAAACAGACAGCACCTCATGCAGCCTGCATGCAGGGCTGGGACAACACAGACTACTTACAAAGCAAAAGAACAGAAAAAATGTGCACACAGGTGAGGGGAGAGAGACTGAAAGGATTTTAAAGTCCAAGGAGTACACCAGGCCCAGGCGCAACGACGCCAACCGGTCCTGCAAGACATCATCACAAAGTACATGACGTGAATCTAGCCATCAGTGATATATTATTTTACAAACTAACCTACTGTGTTAAATGTAGGCTTTACAGGGCCTGATTCATACTGGAATGTAAATACAATCATACAAATGAGATACTGTATTTAGAGACAGCGCACAGCAAATCATTTGCTCACCACTGGATGTCTCTGTTGGACCTTCAAATCTGCTCCTCATGTTTGTCTGACCCCAGCTGATCTGACAGACAGACAACATGGCTTCATTGTGTCACAGGCATTTCTAGAGGCATGTGCAACAAGGGATGAAACAGGTAGATCAGGCACAAATTATGACTTTCCTCACGGAGCAATATGGTGCATATCAATTTGATATCAATTACACAAAACAGTGGGCTACTTTACGGTACAGATGTTTATAAAGCCTAACTGTTATTATATCCGCAGGTGTCCCCAGGTGAGAGCATCTATCATATTATTAATCGTTTTTACATTTATTGCAGGAGTACCCCTGCCTGGGTTTGTTTTCTGAAATACTGCAGTGTTAGAGTTAGACGGACTGGGGGTCATGACATCAACTCCCTAAGGATCTCATCTCACTTTTTTTATAATAATAATAATAATAATAATTATTATTATTATTATTATTATTATTGTACATTGATTGAAGAAGGCTCTGTTCTTTCACTTGAACACGTATTGTACATGTGGGAAAAAGAAGGACTCCTGTGTGTCACAATCCAAAGTCCAAAGCAGAATGCAATGCGTCACTCCAATAATCCAGCTGTATATTGAGCATCCATGCAGTGCAGAGCTGTGGCGAGATGCCGAGGGCCCCGCGGGGGAACTGAACTGCAGGTTCTCTGGCCTCAGTTAATCTGCGCCGCCCATCGGTCGCTGCAGCGCCGCGGCTCCGACGCCTGCCCTCGCCGAGAAACGCCGAGCTTCCTGTGTTTGTGTGAAGTTTCCTACGAGATGAAGTGCTTCAGCACCTCATTGTGCACATGACTCTGCTATTACTTTCACATTGATTAAAGAAAAACATGCCAAGAGCCTCATAAATTAGCCCTAACTGCTCTGGTAGAAACCACATAACACAATAGAAGTAGTGGCCCAGTGGACATAGCATTGTGCACTAGCGTGTAATAGGTGCTGCTAATAGTGAAAAGGGAAGAAGAATGGGGTTAAGGTGAAAGGGCCGGGGGGAATGTGGAAGGAAGAGGTCAAAGGTCAGGGAGTATCAAGTTCAACCATCCGGGTATTTATCGTTATATTAAAAGCTCATTCATGGAATTTGGTTGTCACAATGACAGACACTCCCAACTCATGATATAGTATTCGTGTTTTTGTTAATCCCAGGCCTGGGAAACGTTTCACTCTTTTGTCTTAATATCAATCATGTTTTGATCCATTGCAGAGTAAAGCAATTAAAATGCCTGCCAAGCTATTTCAGGGGTGTTATTGTCGCTTGCCTTAGTTGGTCTTGCTGGGGACACACACTTTACATGCCTACGTCACACACATGCACGCACACACACACGCATGCATGCACACACGCACACGCACACACACACACACACACACACACACACACACACACACACACACACACACACACACACACACAGCAAGGAAAGCCCTGGCAGCATGACAGCATCACCTACTGACTACTGTATGGGGCTGTCTTAGCTCCTGTTACACCTAAGCATGGAAATAAACTAAACTAAACAGAGTCTAGAAAAAGCTCCTAATTCTGCAAAGCCACAAGACATAATCCGATATGACATGGTCTGCTATTGTTTGATTTCTGACACTGAACGCTCCCATCTTCCCCCCAGCGGAGAATCAAATCTATCAAAATGAGCAGGCGTGCTCAGATTAGCCATGTGTTGATGAAGGATTTAGATAAGGGCGAGTGTGTGAGGCGGGCTGGCTAGTCTTAATGGGACCAGGGCTCTTATCAGTAGAATCTAAAGCGCTCCCTGAAGTTCACCTCAGTTCAATCACAGGCTTTTGGGATGACACTTATATAAGCCAATGATGTACTCAATGGCGAGGGCCGCTCACTTTCTCATGCTAAATACATCCATTGATTTACAGGTATAGGGAGGCGTAAAGGGGAAAACAACACTACTTAAAGGGACACTCCACCCAAAAACAATGCTGATTTATTTCGCACATGATCTCACACATATCTGAAAACTGAAAACCGTTTTGCAGGCGTTCATTTAGTTTGATAGATATTGAGAGTTGATGTGAGTTACGTTGTGGACCAGTGATGTCATTAAGACGCATTTCCGTGCTTTAATGTGAACGAACCAGGCAACAACTCCAGGACGGGTCCCGGCGTTGAAGGCAACGGGCCTCGTAATGGTTAACGTCGTAACATACTCTCAGTCACTCAGTGGTGGTTTGAGCCCTTTACTCAGCAAGCTGTAGCCTACGTTAGTAGCCTAGCCAGAGATATTTCACTAGTGCACTAGCATCCAGCGTGCTCCACCAATCACAGACAGTCATACAGCGAGCTCCACCAATCAAAGACGTCAATATTACACGTTAGAATTGTGGGTAGTAGTAGTGTAGTACTTCTCCATGACATCATATATAAAAATGTTTAAAAATAAACAAGGATGATATCATACAGATTTCTGGGTTCTACAGGAAAAT
>NC_139635.1:31648177-31675677 GCF_964638095.1 Poromitra crassiceps | reverse complement strand
TTGCATAATATACTACTGATTTTGTAATGATACAAAGCTGGTTGAAAAACAGCAAAGTGGCCCTTTAATTATTATGCTGTTTTTGACACATTAAACATGCAAAGGATCGGTGTTGTTTGTATGAGAAATAATTTCTGGGTACACAATTCTCAGTCCTAATATTCCTACTACAGTAAGCTCGCCACCTTGTCAGACCAAATCCAAATTGTGGGCCATTTCTTCCTGGAGCAGAGACTGTTATGGCTCCCTGGTGCTGTCGATGAGAACGGGTTGAGGGAGAGAAGAGAAAACACGACCAGCGTCTTCCAGGCATTCTGCAACGCATTAGGTCATGAGAATTGGAACTCGTGCTGTTTAAATGATGAAATGGCTCACCAATGGGACCTCGATCAAGAGGTCCACGCTATTGGTCACCAAGAGGTCATCTCCATGCAGAGAGAGAAGAAGGAATGATAAATACACTCGGCTCCACACAATTATTGAATTTCGACGTTCTTCGCCCCCCTTTCCTGCTCAACAGTAGAGCAAATGAGTTTGTTCTCGAGGGCGGCTTAGGTTCGAACATGAGCTTGTTATTCCTGTGGGAAGTCCATGTGACAGACACGCAGAGAGCGACGAGGGCCAGAGAACAGAGAGGTCGTCGCCAGACTACATCAGAGCTATTTTTGTTTGTAGAAATTTCAGAAGTGGTCCTGTTACCCTGGAGGTGGCTGGTGTTTTCCATACAGCTCAGCGACTTGGCAGGCCTTTGTAGAGGCAGTTTCACATTGAGTCCCACCCCCCCACACCCCCCCCCCCCCCTGAATTTCCCCACCCTCTCCCTTCCTCCCCCCTGTCCTCCCCCCATCCTCCTCTCCTCTCACCCCCAGCAGGAAAGTGCTCGCGGCCCGCCGTGGAGACAGCCTGACTGCGCAGGCGGCCCGGCAGATGCACTGGAGATAAGTTTGTGTGCGTAAGCCGGGCCGCGACCCTCGGCGGCAGGACATTGACCAGATCCTGTCAGTGAGAGGGCAAGAACCCCCCCCCCCCCCCCCCCCCCGGCCCCCCTCCATCCCCAGCCCCATCCTCCGGCCGGCCTGCCTGGCTCCCCACCAGTCCAACAGGGGCCGGAGGGGATGACTGATGCCGTGTTCCAGTTGCACTGGGAACTAGGAAGCTCCCGGTTCAAAGGTCAGGAGCGCCCCCTGTGACGTCACCTGAACTGGGATGTCCTACGTCAAAACTCGGGGAAAACCTCACCTACCCCGACCTTAAAAATCCAAGATGGCAGCCAGGTCCCGCAGCAACAGTAGTAGTTTACAGTAGTAAAAGCTGTAGTAATACACTATTTATTAGCAGCTCTGTCTCATTAAATCAGTTGTACAGTACTGTACACAGTACTGTCTAACTTCTATCTGTGGACATGTTGCTATGGTGTTTGTATGTAGGCGCAAAATACTGCGTAATGCGTTGTGGTCAACTGTTATTGCTAACAATGGCTAGCCTGGCTAGAGCTAACCTGGTTTTCGGGGCTGTTTTACTCCAACGCGGTCGACTCGGGTGTGACGTCACTCGACTGGGATATTCCTAGTTCCCAGTGCAACTGGAACAGGACGTAAGGAGAGGCCCCCTGGAGCCAAGGCTTTCCTCTGGGGTCCTAGACAGCAGCTCCTCTAGGCACAGTAGAGGTGTGTGAGGCCACAAACACACACACACACACACACACACACACACACACACACACACACACAGTCGGCCAAGCACACAATAGGTCCCCCAGATAACTTCCCCTGTCCCACACACAGCTAATGGATAGCGGCGTGTGACAGCCTTTGTGACGGAGACGCCAAAGCACTTATGAAAACAGCATCCTTCACGCTGCATCAGCACTTTTCACTTTCTTTTGTCTATGGAGTGGTTTTGGAGGAAACGCCTCGCTGGAAATATGAATGATTTGTCATGAGAAAGGATAGCTGGTGGCACCAAGTGGTGACGTTTAGAGAAGGAGGTTTATTTTATTTATATAGCCATGGGTTTTTCCCCAGCAGGATAATATACAAGTGGCTCTCTTCTCATCTCATTTTCAATAGTAGGCCATTCATCTAAACAGTTGACGAAAACTACCTCTGAAGAAAAGACATCAGAGGATGAAGTACCAAAACAGCATGGGAGAATAAATTATCCCAAAAAGATATGGCACGAGCATGATAGCAATAATAATAATTTATTGGATTTATATAGGGTTTTTTCAAGGCACCGAAGGGTGTGTGTGTGTGTGGTGGGGGTGGGGAGGGGGGAACTTAACTCATCCACCACCGATGTGTAGCATCCACCTGGGTGATGCACGGCAGCCAGTTTGCGCCAGAACGCTCACCACACATCAGCTATCACTGTGGAGATTTGAGGACTGAAAGAGCCAATTAAGTAACGAGGAATGATTAGGTGGCCATGATGAAGGCCTGTGTGGGAATTTAGCCAGGGCATCGGGGTTACACCCCTACTCTTGTGAAGAGTGCCGATGGGTTCTTTAATGACCACAGAAGGACGGTGCTCACTCACAGGACAGAGTACCTCTGTCTCTGCCCTAGGTCATTGGGGACAGGGAGATTATTCACGAGACCAGAGGGAAGAGCACCTCCTACTGGTCCTCCAACACCATGGTCTCCCATCCAAGGACTAACCACAATCAGACCTGCTTAGCTTCCCCCAGCAAGCCAGCGATGTAATGCAGACCCAAGAGAAAGGAAAGACAGATCTTCTCCTTGGGTGAAAGCTGGCCAGTCCTCTTCCATCCCAGAATGCCAAGCAGTACCAATGACTTCCTGACTCCGTCTTAAGTGCTGGACCCTCAAGGGCCATGGGCCGAGATAAAAGAACTGGCACAACTTGAAATGCCGCGGGGAAGGATTGAAAATGCGTCTGCTTTGAAGTACAGCTCATTTAGCTTTCGCTAGTTTATCTCCTTCAGAGGCTATGTTTAGACCAGTGTGGACTGACTGGCTTCAGTTGGATCTCACCAGCAAGTCAGTGGCCAGAGCTTCGTAAACACAAATCACGTAGAGCACACTTTGATTCAAAAATACTGAATGGGATTTAGCCTCACACTCCACCGCCATGAAAACCAGAATATAAACTACTTTTGAATGACGCTTGAGACATTTAACATTTAACACGTTTGTGAACAGATTGAACAACAGATCCTGCTTTTAAGACAGCAAAGCAGTCATTGGTCCGTTGTCATTTTGAATTTCTATTCTTGGTTTACACAAAATAATTATAATAATAATGAATAAACGTAGATCCGGTCTCCCAAAACATGCAGGAACTATCTGTCCTAAATGGTATCCCGCCGCTGTGTTCTCTTCTATCAATAGAAATGCTGAGAAATAACGTTGGACCCACAGTCAATTGAAAATCACAGTAGCAGGATCTGTTGTTGAATCTGTTCACGAACGTGTTAAATGTCCGTTTTCACTATTATTACCATTATTACTACTATTACTGTTACTACTATTTGCATGGCAATGGCAACAGGCATATTAGCCTGGGTAAACCCAGACTCCACGTGACCTCCATGTAGAAACTTGCGTTACAGACGTAGTCTGTGACGTGACGTTGAAGGCTGGTTTCACCCAGGCTAGAGACGTATGGCTTTCGCCTCCTCGCTAGAGTGTCCGCCTCCCATGCCGAAGGTCCCCAGTTCAATCCCCAGCTGCGGGAGGACAACCCAGCACAGGTTACATCTACATTTAATGAGAGATTTGGGGGAAGATAATGTAAAATTAAAGAAATAACACTGTACTTGCTGCTCACTGTAATCTCCAATGCATTTATATATCGCTTAGCGTTAATCCCTATGGGGCGCTTGTGACTCAGCTCTCAGTATGCTGGAAGGAGAATCAATCCATGCCTCCTTCTGCCCTGAATCATAACCGACTACCACAATTCATCTCTCGCGGGAGAACAGACTCCCCCACCCGGAGCAATAAGAAGCTGGTCCCGGCCCCTCGTAGTGGGGAGGTTAAACCTAGTTTGTCATCAGATTCCAGTGGGAGTGAGGGATGAAGACGTTGTACAAAGAGCAACCAGGCCCGCTCACATCAGGCAATATCTGACTCCTACTCTTGGAATCCACATTTCCTTTTGAAACCAGAAGTTTAGGGTCTTTCCATGCTCTTACTCTCATTGTATTATTGCAATTTCTGGGGAAATTTGATAATATCGCCACCCGTGTCTTCTTCCACTGAAACCCATCATCATACTGCACATCTGCTGTTTACTACAGAGATGCACCTATCCACCACCAGCTGATAAGCAGCATCCAACAAGTGATTAACATCTCCATCACCCATGGCCGTACCGACCACTGAGCTCCCAGAGGTTATTTCTTCCGACCTACACAACCTCACAAACATTCATGTTTAAGAATGAAAGAATGTAGTGTTGAAGGCAGAGAGACATGGTATGAGAGAGAGGGAGCAGGTTATGGAAAGCAGATAGACACAGAAAAGGAGAGTGAGAGAGAGAGCACAGGAGACACAGGGAAAAGAGAGAGAGAGAGATACCAGACAAGCAATATTGGAGGAGACCAGGTTTGAAGAAAGGATGCTCATTGCCAACAATGTAGCAGTGACATGTGAAGGGTTCTCCCACACCACCACACATATGATGTGTTGTCAACAATCAACATTTATGTATAGGTAGGATAAATAATGTAATTTCAGTGAGTCTACATGGACAAGGTTACTGCCCTCTCTTTGGATGAACACACACACACACACACACACACACACACACACACACACACACACACACACACACACACACACACACACACACACACACATACATTATTTATGCTACTGCCCCCTGACATGGTTTTAAATATATTGTTAGTTGTCATTTTCAATTTATCGTGAAGGTCTTCGAGTTTGTTGAAGGAAGTTAAAACTTAATTAAGATAAACATAATAACCTATAACGAAGGCAAATGAATATGATAATTGATTATATAAATACATTCAAAAGAACCCAACCGTAACAATAGCGTCAGTCACTCTCAAAGCCTGTAATTAATTGCCAGCTTGTTTGGACAGGGATTCACTGGTACTCCATGTGGGTGACAACAATCAAGGCGTGTACAAATTTGTCTGAAGTCGGGGCCCATTGATAGTCTAGCCACATTACATGTATGTTCCACCAGAGATGGGAAGTAACCAAGTACAAATACTTTGTTACTGTAGTAGTAGGATTTTCAGATATCTGTACTTTACTGAGTATTTATTTTTCAGACAGCTTTTTACTTTTACTCCCTACATTTTAACACAAGTATCTGTACTTTCTGCGTTAACCTACTTTTGTTTTAATGCACACAGACAAGAAATTATGTAACGTTTGTCTGTCTCTCTCATCTTGCGCTCTCCCAACTTTCACGCATTATGTGCACCTTTTTTGTGGAAAAACCATATCACAGAAATTATTAATCAAATTATAGTCTTTATACATCTTAAAACATGTTTGGAGTGGATCTTTTAAGTTTAATAGTCTTCAAATTATATTACGACATGACGTTCAGTTAGCTTTGCACAGAAACAGCCGGTAAAAATACTTTTTACTTTTATACTTTTGAGTAGGCTACATTTCAAGCCTTTTTTTTTTTTTTTTTTTTTTACTTTTACTTGAGTTGAATCAGTACTTCTACTTTTACCAGTCTTTTTTACACAAGTAACTGTACTTCTACTTAAGTAAAGAAGGTGTGTACTTTTCCCATCTCTGTGGTCCACAGTGTATTCAGCTTTATTACGGGGGATGCAGAGGCCCTGTTATTGGACACCAGTGTGAAGCTACACTAGGGGTCAGAGAGTTACGTTCAAGGTCCGCTGTCCGCAGCATTGATTTGCTGTGAATCTTCTGCGATCAGCTCCTTCTGGGGATATGCATTTGCTGTCCGTTCATTCTGTGTTGCCAATGTTTTCCCACGAGTGGACATCACACTCTTTGGTTTTGTTTTGTTTTCTCCTGTCACGAAAATGAATGGGGGGCTTTTACGAGAAAAGCCGGTAATTGTTTGAACATAACTCATGTATTTCAGTTCCAATTAGCAAGTGAATGACCATGTTCTTGAGGGAGTGTCTTGTTTCCATTTGAAATTTAAATAATACCATTCCTTAGCGCGGCGCTCAGCGATCAAGGGAATATGTTTTCTGTTCTTGTGAACGTCGTCTTTCAGCACGAGAACGTTTTTGTTACAAAGGACATTCAAGACAGAATAAATATTACAAAATGTTGGGTTACTTCCCAGATTAAATGATCAATGAGCTTAAGGTTGGTGTTTTTTCACCCAGTCTTCTGAGACTGAGAGAGAAACACATTAGTGTGACAGATATGGCATATTTGCTTTTGTTATTACAGAGCTTCCAGTTTAGTTGACATATCTTTGTTGGGTTTGTATAAAAGTATTGGTGGTGGAGAATCAGAAACAAATACTATATATGACAACATATAACAATATGGCCACAAGCGGTGATTGCGAGGTCCAAGCACAATTTGAAAACACAGATAGACAAAACATTACAGAAGGTACAGTAGACACACACACAAAAACAGAGATGTTATGAAGTTCAGAAACACAGTCTAACAAGACTTTTGTGTTGGTCCGTGACTCCTGTCAAGTTAATCTCTCCTTTACAATCACGTTGCTGGAGTAGTTCACAACAGCCAAACTTCTTCTTATTTGGCTTTGATGAATATTGACTTTGGAAAGCACAAGGCTGGATTTGATCCCACAACCCTCCACATTAAAGGCTGATGCTTTACCTACAGAGCCAAACACCTGTTTTAAATTTTGTGAAGAAAAATTAACTAAAGGGATAAGAAGTGTGATACTGCAACCTATGATTGACTTTATAGAACATTGTAGTACTCCGTTAACAAATAAAACAATATGTCACCCCAATCGTTAATGCCTTCGGCTATTTTGCCATCGACAGATGATGTCAAACAGCTTTGAGTTTTCTGCATCAGTTGTCTGATTTAGTGTTGATTTACTTCTCATGAAACTTCAAAATGGTCACCCTTTACCAGGGACCTGAACTCACAACCTTGTGTCCCAATTAGCTGAACTCTGCCAACAGCTTCCATTTTGTTGTGTGCTGGTCAGGAAACAACGCAAAGGGACAAGTGATATCTTTAGGACACTTGTGCTCCGAGTGTCCTAAAGCTAGTCCAACCCATATTGAAAGCCTCAGGAAAAATACTAGACAGTGTGCAGTAGACATCTCTCTCTCTCTCTCTCTCTCTCTCTCTCTCTCTCTCTCTCTCTCTCTCTCTCTCTCTCTCTCTCTCTCTCTCTCCAGGGGGTCCCCAGCAAAAAGGGGAATACTTTATTTTCACTATAATTCCATCCATAAGTAACACAATGACAGAATGTTTGACTATTTTGTTTATTTATTATCATTTTTTCTGATTTTCCCCCATTTTCTCCCCAATTATACTTGGCCAATTTATCTCCATGCTGCCCTATTGGCTGCCATGGTCGCTGCTCCACCCTCTGCCGATCTGGGGAGAGCCGAGACTAGCACCATGCTTCCTCCGACACATGCGCAGTTACCAGCCACTTCTTTTCACCTGACAGGGGGAGCTTCACCGGTAGGACGTACATTAGGCTATTCCCACAAGTTCCCTTCCACCCCGAACCAGGCGCCCCGACCGACCAGAGGAGATGATAGTGGAGCGACCAGGACACATACTCCCAATCCGGCTTCCGACCCTCAGGCACAGCCAATTGTGCCAAATGGCCGAAATTCAGGCAGACATGGTCCAAGTGGTAACGTTGTAGAGCACGTTCAGCTGCATATTACATTTTGTATCAGTTGGACCGAAGGTGTGGTAGTTATGGCCTTTTTAGTGTGACTTGTTATAATGTAGCCATCTTGTCGACGTGGGTGAATATGGATGAATGGCCTTGGCTGAGTATAGTGGGGGGTCATACGAACACGCCTGCCAAATGTTGTTGCTCTAGTCTAGGACAGTGTTGGGCAAGTTACTTTCAAAATGTAATATATTACATATTACTAGTTACTTTCATTTGAAAGTAATACGTTACTTTACAATATTACTGTTTGTGTAGAGTAACTAGTTACTTGTAACACTACTTTTGCATTACTTTCACCAAAATGAACAGCAGTAGCAGAGTGACATCACTGCCCCGTAACCATCCCGAAAAATAATTTTAAACCATCTTGAAGTCATCCACAATTCTAAATGTCATCCATAGTGGTTATTTGCATAAAAACACACAATGTGGTTAGGAACTGATTGTATTTTTATTTAAATGTGCTTTGATAAAAAGAATAAACAGAAATAACTCAATTTGTAACTTGTGTTACTTGAAAAAGTAACTGGTATAATATTACTGAAATCCTATTAGTAATAAGTTATATTACTGAACTACTGCTAAAAGTAATATATTACATCTAATATGTTACTTTTGTAATGAGTTACCCACTGGTCTAGGACTTAGGGTTTGTGAGCCGCACATACTTTTAGTGGAGAAAAATAATTAGAAAAAAAAACCTTACAATAGGGCTCCAGCACCCTCTGTGCTTGGACCCCTAATAAAGACATCACACACACGTGTAGCCTCAATAAATACAAACAAATGTTTTATTGACTGAGTTTTTTGTTGTTGAAATGTTTTCATATTGAAATAGTGTTGGCATTGTGAGTGTGTGATGCATTCCTGTTATATTAGTCAGTGTGGCCAACAACTCAACAAGCCAAGAGTGTGTGTGTGCTCTCTCTCTCTCTCTCTCTCTCTCTCTCTCTCTCTGGAGAACCTGAACAAGACCTCAAAGAAGAAAAAGATCCTCTCTTACACTTATTTCTACAGCACATTATGACATTTCAGGGATTCCAGATCCAGAAACAAGAAGAGAATATACTGGACACACGCACATGTCTGGCAGCCGCCGGCACTTCAGTCAAAACTAATCAAATACTAAAACGACTAAATACTAAACGAATAAAATATCACGCAGAAAGAAAGGCGGTTGACAGCAACATCCGCCGGCTAAGCGCGGAGCAGCTCAAATATTGTTCTCCCCTATTTACCTCACACATGGACTGGCCTTTAATCTCTAATCCCTCCCTAACTCCTCAGACAACAGAGGGCCACGGCCCCATTGTGTTGAATTCCACGTCGCTCTCTCAAGGTGTGTGATTAACCCCTACTGTACATACGAGTCAACACTGCATCAAAGGCAGCCAGAGAGGGTGTCTGCAGGTGAGAGGGCAGCCAGGGGTGAGGGGTCAGGGGCAGGCTGGCCAAGCCGCAGTCTGGGAGGGACAAAGTTAAGGAGAGTGGTTAAGGCCTAGTCTGAAGCGTTCACCAGCGCCCTCCCACAGCTGAAGATAAACCGCTGCCCCTAAAACCGATTAGCGTGAAAAATGCCACAGCAAACAGCACTCCTGCTCATTATGTGATCAAGTGGAAAGGTATATTCATCAAGGGATTGCCCACGTGATCCATGGGTCTGAGAAAGGCACCCATGTGCAGCGAGACAGCCCTTCATGGGCGAAGCCTTTACGTCATTGAACATTATTTGTATAAAGCGACTTACCAAACAGAAAGTGCTGATCTGAGGCTGCGTTCAAACACCCTGGACCTTCACGTTCATTTCCAAATTGCTGCTCATATCTGTGTTTTGTGTTTTGTTTTTTGACGGTTCAAATTGATTCTAGGTTGTATCCAGTACCAGTATGAACTGACAGTATCATTGAAAAGAGAAATGAGTCACAATAACCAGAGATGGGAAAAGTACACACATTCTTTACTTAAGTAGAAGTAGAGTTACTTGTGTAAAAAACAAAAGACTGGTAAAAGTAGAAGTACTGATTCAACTTGTTTACTCAAGTAAAAGTAAAACATTACAGGCTCTGAAATGTAATCAAGTATAAAAGTAAAAAAGTATTTCTCTCGGCTGTTTCTGCGCAAAATGATCCTCGCTCAATTGTAGGGTAGGGACTCGATAAACCGAGCAATCACGGACACACAGCTCTCCAATTATAGTAGTATTGGCTACATGAGGTGTATGCATCATTGTTGACATCATTGGTGACATCATCATCATCGGTGACATGTCATGACATCATCTAACCGTTAATAAAAATTGCGCTATGCTCGTACTGTGGTGACTGGAGATGCAGCACTCCAATTATAGTAGTATGAGCTACAGGTGGTGTATGCTGATGGCATTTAATCACTGGTCCTGGATTTGTTTGAAACAGTCACTGAAGAACTAAATCTAGGAAATGAAAACAAATAAACTGACAGTCCTTCAAGTCAGTTTTGGTGGAGCACGAAGTCCTTCATCACTTGTGTTAGAGGTAAGGAGTGGACTTTGTTCAGGCGATGTGCCCAGCGCTTCCCGGATTCGGATCCGGCACATTTGTACAAGACTGCGAGGACATCTCTTGGCCTCCAGAAAGACCCTGAGAGCCTCGAGATTCGCCCTCTCCCCCAGTTGGCGCCGTGATCCAGGAGCAGCTGGACGAAGGCCTCGTCGCACCCGCGTCCTAGCACCCCACCCAGCAGGTGAGAAGTCACGTCACGGGTCAGAACGCCAGCTGCCTGGAGCAGCAGGTGGAAGCAGTCCAGATGGTTGTGTTCAGCACTGATGTAGAGAGGAGACCTCTCTACGTGATTGCCGTCCATGTCAACAGGAACAGCGGCACTGAACCTGATGAGTTCCTGCAGTATGTCCAGCCTTCCCGTCCGGGCAGCCCAGTAGACCGGGGTGTATAAGGCGTGTATGCTTCCGTTGGGGTCGGCCCCGGCTTGCAGGAGGATCCGGACGCAGATCAGGTGACCGTAGGCCACGGCCCAGTAGAGAGGCGTGCAGTCTACGGCATCAGTTATGTCTACCTGGGCTCCCTGGGTGATCAGGTAGGCCGCACAGGCAGCGTGACCCTGCGCGGCTGCGTGGCCCGTACGCCGTAGAACCTCACAAACCTCCGCTCATTGATTCGCCTTCTGAAGCGCTCTTCCTGTAGCAGGCTCGTCAGTTTGTCCAGGTCTCCTGCGTCAGCAGCATCGTGGAGCGACCCTGTAGCTCTCAGACTATGTGTTAATTTGCTCGAGTGACATCACTGATGACATCACAATTGCTCAACTGACATCACTGATGACATCATCCGTGACATCATCAGTGATTTATGACATCACTATGGTAGTGGCTGAGCCATCTAGAACAGTACATCTAGTGATTGATGACCTCATCACTGTCGATGACATCATCTGTGATTTGTGACATCATCGGCCACGCCTTATTTAGACTCTGTGTCTTGTTTTTATTGTGTGTGTTTGTTTTTTACAGAGACACATTTCCGTTAAAAAGGGGGAGGTCAACTCACACTGGACAAACAATTATGGAGGCGATCGGAGCAACGGCACATCTTGCAACTCCGTACAGACAGACAGACAGACAGACAGACAAGTCAAGTCAAGTCAAGTCAAATTTTATTTATATAGCACCTTTCATACACAAAGGCAATTCAAGGTGCTTTACAAAAAAATAATCGAAAAAACAAGCAGCAAAGCAATGCACATATAAAAAACACATAAAAAACACAGCCGACAGTTTTAGTTAAAATATATACTCAAATTAACAAACATGAAACATTATTTCTGTTTTAAATAAGTTACAAGGCACTCTTCAGTATTATTATTACATGTACAGTCCATTTGTTGGAAATGTACAGGAAAAATCTTTTTAAAATTACAGGCCGAGAGAGGCAGTAGTTTAGTAGCAGTTAAAAGCAAGAGTAAACATAAAGGTCTTTAGCTTGGATTTAAAAATAGGCAGAGTAGGGGCAGATCTAATGTGTTCAGGGAGTTTGTTCCAGTTATGAGAGGCATAGTGGGAGAACGCGGCTTCACCATGTTTAGATTTGGTCCTTGGGACAATTAGTAGACCAGTGCCTGAAGATCTCAGGGATCTGGATGGTTCATAGTGTAGAAGTATTTCAGAGATGTAGTGTGGGCCTGACCCGTTGAGAGATTTGTAAACTATTAGCAGAATTTTAAAGTCTATTCTAAGATTTACTGGCAGCCAATGCAGGGATTTGAGAACTGGTGTAATGTGTTCAGCTTTCTTGGTTCTTGTTAGAACTCTAGCAGCCGCATTCTGAATGAGCTGAAGTTGTTTAACAGCTTTTTTGGGAAGACCATTGAAAAGACTGTTGCAGTAGTCTAGCCTGCTAGAAATGAAAGCATGAATTAGTTTTTCAAGATCTTGTTTGGACATATAGCCTCTAATCCTTGCTATATTTTTTAGATGATAGAAGGCAGATTTTCTTATAAGCTTGATGTGGGAGTTGAAATTTAGATCAGAGTCAATAATAATGCCAAGATTTTTTACCTGGTCCTTTGGCTTCAGAGATAGGGATTCGAGGTGAGCAGTAACTTTGAGCCTATCTTCTTTCTGTCTCCACTAGGGGGAGACAGACAGACAGACAGACAGACACGCCTCCAATTTATAGTAAGTAGGATTCGAAGACTATTAAACTTAGACGATCCCCTCCAAACATGTTTAAAGATGTAGGGTAGGCTATAAAGATTACTTTGATTAATAATTTGTGTGATATGGGTTTTCCACTAAAAAGGTGCACATGGGAGAAAGCTGGGAGAGCGCGAGACGAGAGAGACAGACACCGTTACATGGTTTTTGTCTGTCGTGCATTAAAACTAAAGTAACTAGCCTGTTTTGAAAATGTAAGAGTAAAAAAAAAATGTAAGAGAAATGTAAGAGTAGGAGGAGAAATTACAGATATTTGTGTTAGAATGTAGGGGGCAAAACTAAAAAAGAATTGTCAGAAAAATAAGTAAAGGATACCTGGAAATTAGTTACTTCCCATCTCTGACAATAACAGCTTTGTGAATTGGGCTTCTGCCCAAATTCCAGCCAAATCAGTTCTTTTCTTCCCATTGTTTTGTCTCCTCCATGTTGGCTCAGGGCAGTCAAAATTGACAATCTTTTTAATTGTATCTATTTCTTTTTGCCATGGCAATGGTGACAAATACGACCATGAGGGCCACTTTGCCGGTTTGCAACCAGCTTTGTATCATTACAAAATCAGGAGCGCCACGTTCAGCTCCGACTCCAAATTACGTATTTTACATCATTTGGGGCCGGAAGCAGCATGGTTCCTTCCAGGAGGGTAAAATGTGGGAATGTAGAGGACTGTATGGGCAGTATCATAACCTGCTATATGGACACTGCTCTATTGTTCCCAAAACACTCCCGTCCCATGCTAAGCAAGAACTAAAATATATCACACTAGTAAATACTTTAAAATATCAGTATATTTGGAAGAAAACTAGTTTAACAAACAAGTAGCTTCACAATATGATGTCAGAGCAGAGATGCGGAGCCACTATTACAACATATGAGGCCTCAGAAAGATAGCCTGACATAGGCCTATCCTATGACCATCTGCCCCACAACATGACTTTGAATTAAAAAAGCAAAATGATTATTTAAGTAGCCTCATGGCAACAATACTGAAAGTGGCTGTACTGTATAGGGATAACATTGAATAGTGACAGTTGGAGGTAGCAAACCCTATCCTCTCAAATCGCTACAGAAAATTGATTTGGCCTTAAGGATTCTGGTAACTATGTCTACAAGGTTAAAGTGTATAGAACATTTCTTGTCATACATACCAACCTAAACAACAACCAAATCTGTTCTAACATGCAGATGATTGCTTCTAAATGTGTAGTTTGGTGGCGAGCGTTGGTAGCCGACTCATGTGAGGGTGAGTTTATGAAGGGTTTCCTTGAAGGATGTTACTCTCCATAACACTGTGAGCGAACACACGCGCATACACGCACACACACACACACACACACACACACACACACATACATACACACACACACACACACACACACACACACACACACACACACACACATACGCATACACACGTACATACACACACATACACACACACACACACACACACACACACACACATACGCACACACACACTCCTCTTCAGAGTCCCATCAACAGAGAGTATAAGCTACACGACCACACAAACAGTATTTACGCCTTGCATTTCTCTGCATAAACACTGGAGCAGTACAGTATTAATTGGGCTGATGCTGTGTGTGTGTGTGTGTGAGCTGCTGTGCGTTGCTGGCCTGGGTTTGGGAGAACAAAGGTATTTGGGAGCAGATCCCTCCTTGCCCTGCTCCCTCTCCTGCTACACTAATTGAGTGATTCTGTACAGGGCTCAGACTCAGCGCCCCTACCACTATCTGACTGGGCTATTATCGGACTGGCTGTCAGACGCTGGTCCAGAGCGGCTCGTGTGGAATGCAGCCTACACAACTGTGGGCCAGCAACAGACCCTCTGCAGACCCCCTCCACCCCCCTCTCATCCCCACACACACACACACACACACACACACACACGCACACGCACACGCACACACACACACACACACACACACACACACACCACCAGCCACCTCGGGCCAATCAGTCAACAGGACCCCAGGGGCCATTTTCAAAAACAATCACTCTCTCTAAGTAGTCAAGAGGTGCCAGGGCTAATTATAAACAAACTATTGATGTTCTAGCAAAGGATTGTGCTAGACTGTGCCAGTGCAGTAAATGTTTGCGTGTGCATGCGTGCATACGTGGCTGTGTGTGTTTTTGTGCGTGTGCGTGCGTGTGCGTGCGTGTGTGTGTGTGTGTGTGTGTGGGGGGGGGGGGGGGGGGGGTCACAGCAAGGTTCTGCTTGACAGAGCATTCAATTGGCCATTTAACAGACCTCACCCGAAGTGAGGCAGCATCAAGATAGTTAAAGACTCTAAATGACAAGTGCATGGGTTTCTCTGAAGTGACTAGCGAGAAATTGTAAGTAGGGAGATTTGAAAATAACTGCCTGCGGCCCTTAAGTTAATACATCATTATAAGTCACAATGCCTATGTCACTGATGTGATGACATCACTGATGATGTCATAGACATTGTGAGATCATCAGTGATGTCTTCAGTGACATCATTATTGACCAAAACCATGCATCACTGATGATGTCATAGGCATTGTGACATCATCAGTGATGTCATAGGCATTGTGACATCATCAGTGACAGTGATGTCATCAGTGATGCGAAGTTGAGCTATATAGCACTGTGCATGCCATTAGAGCAGCAAGCCACGCGGCAGCCGAGCTGCGTGTGGCGAGCCCGCGCAGTGGCCGGGCTTTGGGTTTTGGGGCCGATGCCAGAATAGAATAGAATAGAATAGAATAGAATAGAATATACACTACCAGTCAAAGGTTTGGACACACCTGATTGAATGTACTATGTTTTTCCATTCTCTCCAAGCCATTTTGATCTTAAATGCTTGAAATGTGTTTCTTACTTAGACAAATATAAACAGTGAGGTTGATGTATGTATGAATTTCTTTCCATCAAGGTAAACACCATCTACTTTAAAGAATCTACTTTTTTTGCTCCCTGCATAATTCCATTTGTGTTATATCATAGTATGTCTTTACTTTTAATTTTTGTACATGGGATATAAAAATCATGTGCATGTAAATACAAATTCCCTTAGACCAAGAGTCAAAAGTCTCAGATATTAGATATTGCAACTGCAGAATAGTGCAGTAAATGGAAGGTCCCTGCTAAGTGCTGCAGAATGACATGCAGTGAATGGAAGGTCCCTGCTAAGTGTTGCAGAATGACATGCAGTGAATGGAAGGTCCCTGCTAAGTGTTGCAGAATGACATGCAGTGAATGGAAGGTCCCTGCTAAGTGTTGCAGAATGACATGCAGTGAATGGAAGGTCCCTGCTAAGTGTTGCAGAATGACATGCAGTGAATGGAAGGTCCCTGCTAAGTGCTGCAGAATGACATGCAGTGAATGGAAGGTCCCTGCTAAGTGTTGCAGAATGACATGCAGTGAATGGAAGGTCTCTGCTAAGTGTTGCAGAATGACATGCAGTGAATGGAAGGTCCCTGCTAAGTGCTGCAGAATGACATGCAGTGAATGGAAGGTCCCTGCTAAGTGTTGCAGAATGACATGCAGTGAATGGAAGGTCCCTGCTAAGTGTTGCAGAATGACATGCAGTGAATGGAAGGTCCCTAAGTGCTGCAGAATGACATGCAGTGAATGGAAGGTCCCTGCTAAGTGTTGCAGAATGACATGCAGTGAATGGAAGGTCCCTGCTAAGTGCTGCAGAATGACATGCAGTGAATGGAAGGTCCCTGCTAAGTGCTGCAGAATGACATGCAGTGAATGGAAGGTCCCTGCTAAGTGCTGCAGAATGACATGCAGTGAATGGAAGGTCCCTGCTAAGTGCTGCAGAATGACATGCAGTGAATGGAAGGTCCCTGCTAAGTGCTGCAGAATGACATGCAGTGAATGGAAGGTCTCTGCTAAGTGCTGCAGAATGACATGCAGTGAATGGAAGGTCCCTGCTAAGTGCTGCAGAATGACATGCAGTGAATGGAAGGTCTCTGCTAAGTGTTGCAGAATGACATGCAGTGAATGGAAGGTCCCTGCTAAGTGTTGCAGAATGACATGCAGTGAATGGAAGGTCTCTGCTAAGTGTTGCAGAATGACATGCAGTGAATGGAAGGTCCTTGCTAAGTGCTGCAGAATGACATGCAGTGAATGGAAGGTCCCTGCTAAGTGTTGCAGAATGACATGCAGTGAATGGAAGGTCCCTGCTAAGTGTTGCAGAATGACATGCAGTGAATGGAAGGTCCCTGCTAAGTGCTGCAGAATGACATGCAGTGAATGGAAGGTCCCTGCTAAGTGTTGCAGAATGACATGCAGTGAATGGAAGGTCCCTGCTAAGTGTTGCAGAATGACATGCAGTGAATGGAAGGTCCCTGCTAAGTGCTGCAGAATGACATGCAGTGAATGGGAGGTCCCTGCTAAGTGTTGCAGAATGACATGCAGTGAATGGAAGGTCCCTGCTAAGTGCTGCAGAATGACATGCAGTGAATGGAAGGTCCCTGCTAAGTGCTGCAGAATGACATGCAGTGAATGGAAGGTCCCTGCTAAGTGCTGCAGAATGACATGCAGTGAATGGAAGGTCCCTGCTAAGTGCTGCAGAATGACATGCAGTGAATGGAAAGTCCCTGCTAAGTGCTGCAGAATGACATGCAGTGAATGGAAGGTCCCTGCTAAGTGCTGCAGAATGACATGCAGTGAATGGAAGGTCCCTGCTAAGTGCTGCCCCCGCAGGCAGCCCGCTTGCACAGCAGTGTATTTGGGTCTAAATCATGTATGTGATAAGAGCGTGCCTCTGGGCCGCGGCTGTGTGACCGAGACAGAGAGCAGAGTGACAGACACACTCCAGAGCCAAAAGAGTTCCATCCTCCTCTGGTTAAAACAACAACCCTATATTGCACTATGAAACACAGTCTGATCCGAGAGAGGCTGTATTTATTTTGGTATGGGCTGCATTTCTTTCCTTTAAGCAATGAATTAAGAAAACACAAGGCCTGGCGCTGGGATGTGGATATGATGTGTGGGAGAGAGCCGCTTGCACGGTCCCATCGCAAGAGAGGGAACGGAATGGAAGGAGGGGTATCCAGGGATAGGAGGATCCCCTCATCCTTTCATCCGCTCCTCATCCTTTCATTCCCTGACCCCACTCATCCCCCTCTCCCTCCCCCCTGACCACCCCCACCCGCTCCCTCTGGTGAAGTCATGTTTTCACCCCACACCGTCCCCGAGAGGCAGCCAAACATGGGCGGACTGCATGGAGTGGGAGAGGGGAGAGCAGAGGAGCTCGGGGGAGTGCGGGGATGTCTCTAGAAGAGACCAAAACACTTTGTTGATGGTGGTTCTCTTGGTGGTGCTGCTGGCTGCTGCTGCTGTGTATGTGTGTGTGAACATGTGTGGAGGGAAGAGGTCAGCAGCGGCGGCAGTGCGTTTGTACGTGTAAACTTGAATGTGTATGTTGATCTCAGGCCAAAACATGTCCATCTTTAGTCTCATAGTCAGCCTTCAAATCGTATTTTGGATCAACCAAGAGAAAATATGCCAATGGGGTGAGATAACGCCGCTTGTTTCCAATGCAGTTTGTGTCAATAAAAAGACAGATCACTGCACTACTTTCAAGTAAATGACACTGGATTCTAGAAAATTCTTGAAATAAGTTGATTTTGCAGCTGTTGCTCGTTCCTTTTGGCCGCTCGGCCCGGTTCCAGGGTGCCACTGTTGCGGTGGCATTGACGTAGCAGTGGTGCTGCAGCAGAGTGGCCAAGCAAAATGAGTAACAGCTGTATGCCCTATAGGGCTGGGTGATAATTCAATATATCATTGTGTATTTCACTGGTATCATATCGTGATAATGATGAACCTAAATCATATGCACAGACCCGCCTGTATCACATTCATGTCTCCATACATTTCTTAAACACATTGATGCAGGTAGTAATTCAGAACAGAAAAAAAATAACCCTAACCTACAATGATGAGGTCATAATTCACAGTCATACTCTAGCAACTGTGATGTCGATGTCATCAGTGATGACATCATCGGTGATGTCACTCGAGCAATTGTGATGCCATCAAGATGTCACCAAATCAGTGATATTGAAAAAGATCCTTATGACCTATCCTCTTATTGATTTCAACCATAGCCCAGCCCCAGTATACCCTATTTTGTTATATTCTCTTCTCTCCCTCACCCCTGTTGCCTCCCTTCTCTCTCTCCCCTCTCTCTCTCTCCCTTCTCCCCCCCCTCTCTCTCCCTCTCTCCCTTTAAGGAAATCACTATTTCGACACTCAATAATAATAAATAAATTTGATTAAATTACTTATGAGCTGGTGATGTCTCCATATGTAGTGTATTAGAGTATCAGCCGAGGTCGGGGAAATGTAATAGGCCGGGCTGAGGCGATTCGGGAACGGCCTCCTCCCCTGCTCGCCCTCTAGCAGAACACCTTCTGGAGAGGGGTTAAATAAATGTTAGTGATGTGATAACCAGCCTGTTTATTGAGGGGCCTCCAACAGCACAGCTAGTAGGCCCGCATGGGCTTCCTCTTTGATGATGTCATATCTACCCGTCCACCCTGCACACCCCTTAACCCCCCCCCCCTCTCTCCATCACTATACCAGCAATCAGTTTGGAAGAAACTCGAATGTACAAAAAAAACAAAAACAGACGATGTTAACTTTTGTAGAATTTTAATTGCACTTAAAAAAGAAATTAAAGATACAAATGTGCTGTGGCAATTGAGAAGGACTGTGATTTAATGCTTGATCTACTCTGCGCTTGAAACCACTAAACCAGGAGGTTTTGATCACTACAATGTACCAACTAACTGGCCAAACACACCATACGCCAAAGCCATGCAGAACTGAAGCTTGAGGCAGGCTCAAGCTGATCTGACGTCACAACAGGAGCAGTCTGTTTTCCTCCTCAGCGCTGGGCTCGGAGCTGCTGCTCCGGCCCCTCTCACCCCTCACACATTGCATTGACTGCCTGCCTGGCAGCTCGGGGTCAGCACGCAGCACGCTTGGGAAATAGAACAGAAGCTGAATCTATGGGTTCGGCGCGGCGTTGGCATGGCGCAGCGTGGCTTCAGCGTGGCGTGGCGTGCGGCCGGTGTGAACGGAATTGAAACTGCATGGCTTTGGCGTGGGATTGGCGTATGCTGTGAACGTGCACTAAGTCATGTTGCAATTAACTAATCACAAAAATCACTTTTAAGATGTTTGAACTCAGCAACCGTTTGACAGAAGGCAATATGCAGGAGGAGGCTGAGTTCACCACCAACCCAAATAAGCACAATTTTCACAATTCCATATTCAAGCCCAGTAAAAACTGTGGAAAGTGTTTTGACCTGCTATCAGTAAGATATTTAGGTCTCCATTTCAAAAGATGATGAAGGTGTTGGTGCAGCTGCATGGAGTTACTTTTGTGTCTTAATTATGCAATCAAACATTTAGATTTGAGTAGGGTTGACACGATGGACGATGGCATCGACCATCGTCGATGGGCCGACCCCCATCGACCTCTGAGCCTTCTACATCGTGATGCCCATTTAAATGTATTGCAAATCCAAAAGTTTTGTTTGTGACTCCAAAAGTTTTGTTTGTGAATGCAAAAGTTTTTAAAATAAAAGTCTGTGTAGTTCTGTGGAAAAGTTTTAATCTAAACAACAATCTCTGATGCTTCATTTCAAGGCTCATCAAGGCTTCAAGATTAAGGCTGAACCATAACAAGGACCTTTATTAAATCCAGGTGGTAATATACCTATTAATCAAAAATGGGATGATTTAAAAATATTAACCAAAACATCTGTTGCAATCAGACTTCAAATGTCTTTGAAGTCCGACTTCAAGTAATTCACTGTTGAGAATTCAACCCATTCTCACTCCAACAGTGTTGATTTCCGATGCTTTGTCACGTACCTTTGGCTTTGGATTTGGACGCACACGATTGCACCTGCACCAGCAGTGATGCCCTGGGACTGAAGCACCAGCAGTGATGCCCTGCGCTCCAGCAGTGATGCCCTGGCTAGGACTGAAGCACCAGCAGTGATGCCCTGGGACTGAAGCACCAGCAGTGATGCCCTGGGACTGAAGCACCAGCAGTGATGCCCTGGGACTGAAGCACCAGCAGTGATGCCCTGGGACTGAGGCACCAGCAGTGATGCCCTGGGACTGAGGCACCAGCAGTGATGCCCTGGGACTGAGGCACCAGTGATGCCCTGGGACTGAGGCACCAGCAGTGATGCCCTGGGACTGAGGCACCAGCAGTGATGCCCTGGGACTGAGGCACCAGCAGTGATGCCCTGGGACTGAGGCACCAGCAGTGATGCCCTGCGACTGAGGCACCAGCAGTGATGCCCTGGGATTGAGGCACCAACAGCAGTGATGCCCTGGGACTGAGGCACCAGTGATGCCCTCGGACTGAGGCACCAGCAGTGATGCCCTGGGACTGAGGCACCAGTGATGCCCTCAGACTGAGGCACCAGCAGTGATGCCCTGGGACTGAGGCACCAGTGATGCCCTGGGACTGAGGCACCAGCAGTGATGCCCTGGGACTGAGGCACCAGCAGTGATGCCCTGGGACTGAGGCACCAGCAGTGATGCCCTGGGACTGAGGCACCAGCAGTGATGCCCTGCGACTGAGGCACCAGCAGTGATGCCCTGGGATTGAGGCACCAACAGCAGTGATGCCCTGGGACTGAGGCACCAGTGATGCCCTCGGACTGAGGCACCAGCAGTGATGCCCTGGGACTGAGGCACCAGTGATGCCCTCAGACTGAGGCACCAGCAGTGATGCCCTCGGACTGAGGCACCAGTGATGCCCTGGGACTGAGGCACCAGCAGTGATGCCCTGGGACTGAGGCACCAGTGATGCCCTCGGACTGAGGCACCAGTGATGCCCTGGGACTGAGGCACCAGTGATGCCCTCAGACTGAGGCACCAGCAGTGATGCCCTCGGACTGAGGCACCAGTGATGCCCTGGGACTGAGGCACCAGCAGTGATGCCCTGGGACTGAGGCACCAGTGATGCCCTGGGACTGAGGCACCAGTGATGCCCTGGGATTGAGGCACCAGCAGCAGTGATGCCCTGGGACTGAGGCACCAGTGATGCCCTCGGACTGAGGCACCAGCAGTGATGCCCTGGGACTGAGGCACCAGCAGTGATGCCCTGGGGACTGAGGCTCCAGGTTCAACTGCTCCACTGCGCTTCCTTGAATATCGTGGATATAACACTCGATCCAGTTGCTGTAGCCCTTTTTTTTTTTATCCTGTACACATTCATCTGCCCATTTATCGATGTGATCAAACAAAACTGGTGTGACAGAACTCAAACTTTTGGTCTACTGCTCCCATGTTCGGGAGGGGTTTGGATGAGAGTCTCGTTGCGTTCCCAACCAGCGGGTGACGTCATCCCAAGATGGCCGCACTGTGAATAAGGTCCATCACACAAACAGAATTGCAATAATTTCATTTAGCTAATAAACATGAAATGTGACAAACACGCATATATAGGCCTAATATCTATATAATTCTCTTTGACAGTATGCCAAAGTATATGTTTACTGTAGCACTAGATCCTGACAGATCACAGTCACCCTCACAGATCTGAGGCTCTGATACTACAGCAGTGAACAATAGAAACTTTGCACCTGATATGGCGCATGAAAGAATTTGTCACCATTCTAAATTAGACCAACCTTTTTTCTAAGCTTAAACCCTGTAAACCCCCTTTTTAATGTCCCAGCCCTAGTTCTAGTTGGCATACTCAAGTCTTCACTTTCTCCTCCTTTTTCCTGTTTCCATGTGAAAAACATGAGGTGAGTTTCAGTTCAAAGTTGAAAAGGGCACGATTTGAAAACACCGGCAGGTATTCAACATGCACGGTGCATTTATGATAACAGTGGAGTTGACTCGATGTTCTTGAACGCTGCCTGTAGAGCAGAGAGGGAGAGAGATATGAAGTGTGGCTGCTGTCAAGGTCAGTTTGTTAGCTTGAATGTGTTTTGTTCAACTTACTTAGCAGTGGCAATGCTATAGGACGAATCAGCATGACATCACCAAGCCCCGCCCACTTCACACAGTGTTGTGCAGTATGCTAACTGCAGCAGTTAACTAGTATGAATTAAAGCTGAAAAGTTGTGCCAATATCTCAAAAACTATACATCACATCACTTACATTTTGACTTTGTGAGTGTTAACATAAGTAGCTCAAGGGTCTGTATGTAGTGTTAAAGTTGTGTGAACTGTCACAGTTTTAAAATGTGAATTTAAGTAAAAAGTACAGCCTGCTAGTGAGACACACTCAAGGCTGGCTCCATAGTGTCCCATTATAAAGGCTGAAAAAAGCATAAAACACAACCTGCGATTTCTCAAACATTCCAAAAGATAAATTAAAGCTGAATTAAGGTGATAGAGTCCTAAAAGTGCTGACTCGTTTAAAGTTTAAATGGAGTGTCTAGCTTAAAGTATGCAGGAGTAGTTGGAGTTCAAAGAGGACATGGTTTCACCATGAACTGCTGTTTAAAACCAATAGCAGTTGCCCCCAGAAGCTGTTGAAGCCGTTTGTTTATCACATCCTTATCCCTCTTGTAGCCTATGCTGCTATGCAGCAGAAAAGTTGCACCAAACACCAGAAGATAGATCTGCAGAACATCTGACATGTTCTGCAGTCAGACAGTTGAATTTTGCAGTGTAGTGAAAGCCTGCCCTCATAACTGCTTAGTGGTAATACTGCAGGAATTCACTGGAATTTTGTTTTCATAAATGAGGACGGGAAAGGGTAAGAGTGGAGGCATAAATCAGAGTCTTTTTTCCCTCTGTCCTCAGAATAAGTGACTGTATGAGTGTAATAATAAACATCTCCGTCAGAGATTGATGTTGGATGGGCCTGACTCGGGGCACGTACTCGCAAAACCCGTGCGCGGGCCGTGCCCACCTCGGGCACCGCACTCCTCGCAATTCCCACATTATTTGGGGCGAAACAGGAAGAATTGACAGACACAATTTCCCTGTGATCAAACAGTGTTGGTCCTTAACACATGCAATCTGCACTCAGTAAGATGATTGAAACGTGCTCAAATTGGGAACTATTTTGAGGTATTTCCTCTCTTTAGAGCAACAGGGCAGATTGGCCTAATTAAGGAGGGAAAAACAGGAAGTTTTAAAGTCACGTCTATAATTAATTGGTGGCCTCAGCCAAAGGGTCTGCCTGGTCAGCCTTTGTAGGAAGCACGAGGAAGCGGCTCAGCTCGGACACTGGGTGGACATTTAACTAGTGTGGATGCACTCATGCCAAGGATTAAGATGCTGGCTTTTGTGTCTGAGAGATTGTTTATAATAATTCAATTCAGTATGGTTATAAAAGAGAACACTGACCACTTAAATTGGAAGAAACTACACTACCAGTCAAATGGTACTTTGGGACACACCTGTTTGAAAGTAGGCTACCATGTTTTTCCCACTGCGTTGGCAGCAGGCCAGGCCGGGGGCAGAAGATGCCAAAATCAGGACACTCACTCAGTTACTCACTCACTCACTCACTCATGGACGTTTAGTGAAGGGGGCGGAGCTAGGGAAAAGGGGCCGTAGCCTAGAGAGTTGGGATTCGAGGGGTGGGTAGGGGGATGTGGGTGGTGGAAGGGTGCGTGGTAAGGAAGGAGGCAGGGCTAAGGAATAGGGGACGTAGCTAGGGATAGGAAGGTTGTAGAGAGTCAGGATTCGGGGAGGGGGGGGGGTGGGAGGGGGTAGGGGGGTCAAGGAAGGCGGCGGGGATGAAGAAAATGGGCCATAGCTAGGATGGTCGTAGAGACTCTGGATTTGAGGGGTGGGTAGAGGGAGTGGCATCGGGATTCGAGGGATGGGTAGAGGGAGTGGCTAGGGCGATGTGAGTTGTGGAAAGGGGCGTGGTAAGGAAGGGGGTGGGGCTCTGGAATAGGCGCTGTAGCTAGGGATAGGAAGGTCCTAGAGTGTCGGGGTTCAATGGGTGAGTAGGGGGAATGTGGGTGGTGCGAGGGGGTGCGGTGAGGGAAGGGGTGGGGCTAGGGAAGAGGGGCCATAGCTAGGGCTAGGAAGGTCATGGAGAGTCAGGGTTCAAGGGGTGGATAGGGGCATGGCTAGGGGTATGTGGATGGTGGGAGGGGGCTTGGTCAGGAAAGGGGGTGGGGCTAAGGACAAGGGGCTGTAGCTAGGGATAGGAAGGTTGCAGAGAGTCAGGATTCAAGGGGTGGGTAGTGGGAGTGCCTGGGGTGTGTGTGGGTGAGTTAGGGCTAGGGTCAGGGTAGGGGTTTTGAAAATGATTAGCTGTGTTGTTGAGGTACCCACAAAACATTGGCTAAAGTGCCCTAAGGCTGAATGGCCACACCACTGCGCTGTGGGCTTCAAGGTAATGGCGCTTGTTCATTATGTTGAAGCCATTTTGATCTAAAGCAGTGGTTCCCAACCTTAGGGAATTCAAATAGGGTCACCTGATTTTTTTATTTTTTTATTTTTATTTTTGACACCACACACAATTTAATACTACCAAAGATGATTAGGGTCACTTGCGATTTTTTATTTATTTATTTTAGTTCTGAGTCTAAAGTGATAATCTCATTTCATAATCTCAATCTTCAATTTTGTTCTCTTGGGCGACACCTATGGCGATGAGTGGTAATTGCAGGTGAGATCCAAACAGTGTTGCATTATGTGACATTACTAATGTCACATAATGTCACTATATACTGCAAAGGCTTCCATCAATGGACCATAGCCTCAATCAACATTGTGAGTGACTGCTTATTTATTATTATTTTTTAGTTAGATGAAAATCTTTGAGATTATAACTTTAAATCCGGATTCTGAGAATAAAGTCAGGATTCCGAGTTACTGTCAAATTGTGAGAACAAAGTCAGAGTTTTGAGATTAAAGTCAGAATTCTCAGATTAAAGTCAGAATTCTGCGGGGGGGGGGGGGGGAAGCATACTATGTGACATCATCCATCACTGATGATGTCAAATAGTCGATGATGTACCGGAATTTGAATGTCTCGGGTCCCTAGATTTCAAAGTTAAAGTAGGGTCACAGCCAAAAAAAGGTTGTGAACCCCTGCTTAAATTCGTGAAATGTGTTTCTTAAAATAAAGTCGATGCCTATCTATGAATTTGCCTTTCCATCAAGGCAAAGGGTGCCGGGCAGCTACTTTATATATATATATATATATATATATATATATATATATATATATATACAAAGTTCACTACAGTTAGTGGCTGGCGAGTTTGCAGTGAGCGGCCATATCTCCTGGGAGCCTGCCATGCGTCAGACCTGATTTATTCTGGTTGCTCATTTCGTTATCAGGGGCCTTAATAAGAGGTCTCAGCAGAGAGCCGTCCAATCAGCAGGCCCGGCCAGCCTGACTGGGATCCACTGTGATCCCCCAGCCGCTCGCTGCATCCTGCACTTTATCCTCCATCCCTACTATGTGGCTCCGCGGCTATCTTGAGCTCTAGATGAAAATTTATTGCATTTCAAGACTTCAGTGAGCCAAACGATGTTTACACAAGCATGCCTCACTCTGAGAGAGTGTGGGCCTGAAGGCTGGGACGCCGCATTGCATTGTGGGCAGGGAGGAGGGGCGGGTTAAATCCCAGCAAAACTTCATAGCCCGTACTTGACCCAAGTTACTACAGCCATGGGTCTATGCAGAATCTCTGAAGACTGGAGCCATGGCGTCAAAGGACTGATACCAAACAGGAAGGCATGGCTTCCCCTTACTTCATCTGAAGTCTCTCTCTCTCTCTCTGTCACACACACACACACACACACGCGCGCGCACGCACGCACGCGCGCGCACACACACACACACACACACACACACACACACACACACACACACACATGAGCACATGACATTCAGTGTATGCATCGCAGGGCATACACACTGTGTACTCAATAGAACACGTGCATTGACGCAGACAGACAAACAAACAAACAAACAACAAAACAAAACAAAACAAAACAAAACAAACAAACAAACAGGTAAGGTTCATATAGATATTTAGGATTGCATGATCACTAAATTGCTGGAAGGTTTGATAACTAATCTTAAGGTAAATGTTGCCTGCCCATAAAAAGCTTGCTAGCTGGCTCAGTTAGCAGCCCCAATGTTCAAACGAAACCTATGCCCATGGGAACATTGTTCTGTCTCAGTTTCAAACTGTCGTCAGTGATGGTCACTCGATCAATTGTGATGTCACTGATGATGTCACAATGTCTATGACATCATCAGTGATGTCACTCGAGCAATTGTGATGTGGAGTTTGGGTTTGAGTGATGATGTCACTAGTAAAATTGCCCACCTCATTAGGCAACAACCTCTGTTTTGAGACTATAACATCACTGATGATGGCACAATGACTAACCTATTTACATGTATATAAGTGTTCTGTCACTTCCTGCTTCATTCTGATGAAGGTCGCCATGACCAAATGTAAATCTACAAATAAACTGGAAGTGAAGTCTACTTTTCTCTCACTACTGATCACTTACTGACGTCATCAGTGATGCGAAGTTGAGCAATTGTGCGCTGAGTGACGTCACTCGAACACTCCGTGATGTGATCAGTGATGGTCACTCGAGCAATTGTGATGTCATCAGTGAGTGATGTCATCAGTGATGCGGAGTTGAGCAAATGTGCGCTGCGCATGCCAATAGAGCAGGCGAGGCCATGCAGCAGCCGAGCTGTGGGCGAGGCCGTGCAGCGGACGATCTGAGCCTAGGAATCGAGCACGATTCTAATCGTTTAGATTAGAATCGAGATTTCTAATCATCTATATGAGAAAAGTTTCATAAGCGTGATTGACATCTGATCTGATCATAATATTGATCTGATCATAATATATCATCAGGCGAGATGAGAGGATGATTAGCATATTGCTTGTTGACATAATGTTTAATTGATTAAAACAGGCCTGCAGTGATTTCACCTTGTTTTGTTTTTAAAGGGCC